>NC_081416.1:66737593-67037593 GCF_949786415.1 Peromyscus eremicus | reverse complement strand
CATGGCAACCAGTGGAAATAATGGCCCCCTTCGGGAATAAAAGAGATCTCAGATCCCCCTCAAAATCAGCAGTGTTGGCGGTTGGCGGTAGAAGTGGTTTTCTATGATTGTTTCAGACTTTCTTTATGGACAGAAAACAAATGGACAAGAGAATTTTCAGAAAATAAATGGATTTACACACAGCTCATGTGATAATCTAAGCCACAGAGGAAAGCAAGACAGAAATTCCAGCTGCTGATGAGCAAGTGCTCAGGGGCATTCCATCCGCAAGGCTGTCCACAGGCTGTTAGAAGCCTGCTCCCTGTCCCTGCCACACAAAGTGGCTCTGGGTGACCCCTGTTGACCTATGTGACCATTAGCGACTTTGCACATTTTCTTATTAGAGGCGGAAATACCAGCACCCTCACACAGACATATATACAGGCAAAACACCAATGCACATAAAATAAAAATAAAATGAAACAGGGCACATAAATATGCAATGTCTCCTCGACACGGGAAAAACACTAACACACAGTACTTCAGATTCTCAGGAAAAAAATTAGAATGAGTGCCTGGATTGTTCGTAAGAACAGTCTTTCAAAATGTAAAATGTAGGATACTGTAGCGAGCAGCTCTCTTGGAAGGATACACTGTGGGCTGCAGGGGCATGCATCCCAGTTCCTCCTGCAAAGCCTGATGCTTTGTTAGAATTCTCTGTACACATTTGGGGCACACCTGCACCACTTCCCTGAGACTCTGAAGCACAGTGTCTTTATGAAGTGGCATGTCCCCAGGGATGTGATGAAATCTGAGTTTACTTGTGGAATCTGAAATAAAGACCCTATCTGAAGGATGCACCACTCCATCACAGAGGAAGGAGAGCTTCCTCTGCCGAGGGAGCAGCGGGAGCTTCAGACTTCCAGATAACAGGATGGGAAGTAAAACAGAGCGCTCATTCATTCCCCTTTTTATTTTAGGATGTGCTGTGAGAGAGGTAAGAGATGATTTTGATATGAAAAGTTATCTCTCTAAGGTCACGTCGTGCCTCAAATAGAAGTGTTTCCTAAGCCGAGGGGAGTGGGGACTGCTAGTCAGCGGATGGAGAGTTTCAGTTTTTGGCAAGGTGCCTCAAATCCACTACACTTCATTGTCTATTATACGCTAAAGCATCTGTTAAAAGGCTAATTCCAATTTAAAGGTATGTGTCACAATAAAAAGAAACATCTCTGGGCCACATTCAAGGAAAAACACTAACTCCATGTGCCTAGGAGACTCCTGGCCTCCTGTCTTCCTCACTTCGTGTCGCAGCTCAGTGAGCTTGGCTCAGAGAGCATCCTTTGAAAGTGAACTGTGAGCACTGACTTTCCCCCTGAATCGAAACCCAAAGGGGGCGCCCATGACTAAGGCCTCTCATTGTGCCTCCTTAGTCCCTGTGGGCTGTGAATCCACCTAGTCCTGGGAGTGGGGCCCCTCTCAGGGTCTACTCCTCTGTAAGATTGGTGGGCAGAAGGCTTCTAACCACCAACTGGTGCTGGCCACTAGGGCTGCCCTGTGTTTTATTTTATTCCATCATATTTTTTCTGATTAAAACTTCTTGGGGGGGGGGTTTGCTGGAGAGATGGCTCAGCGGTTAAGAGCACTGGCTGCTCTTCCAGTGGAGCCGGGTTCAATTCCCAGCACCCACATGGCAGTACACAATTGTCTGTAACTCCAGTTCTAGGGGATCTGGCACCCTCACACAGACATGCATACAGGCAAAACACCAATGCACATAAAATAAAAATAAAATAAATTTTTAAAAATTCTTTAAAAAACTTTTTTAATCAGTATGATGCTGTGAATGATGGATTTATTTTGAAGCATTTATTACAACAAATACTCTCTCCTGTAAATGATCCTGCTGCACTCTTTGCTGTGGTTTCACTTATGACAGGGTCTTATTATATATCTCTGACTGGCCTGGTTTTACCAAGAAGACCAAGCTGACCTCTGTCTCCTAGGGTTAAAGGCATGTGCCATCACACCCAGCCCTGATTTCTGGTGATGGTACAACTTCCAGCAGCCAACAGCCTCCAAGGAAAATGATCAAGGGAACATCTGCAAAGATAATATAGTGCCTTGTGCATCCATGGCCTGCTTGGGGCCACTCACACTATAGGCCGGCAGTCTCCAGTGCTAGTTATCTGCTGCATAAGTATTCATGGACGTGGGATACAGATGGAAAAGGGGATTCCCAGAATGCCCCTTCCATCGCTGCTTTATATTCTGAGGCGTATGCATTTTCCAACCATTTTTAATTTGCTATCTAATGCTGGCACTCAGTAACTCAGAAACATCACGGCAGTTCTGTTTCAGGTGTGCACAGGAGCTCAGGCTGCCATTTGTAAAATGTACCATCCATGTAGTTGTTGGGTGCTGGGCACTATGCAGATAAGGCATGCCCGTTGGCGTCTACTTGTTTTCCTAGATTGCTATCTAACACGTAAGCAATTTCTCTTGAACTCAATATGTAAGAACCAAATGTCCATTGAACTAAGAGGATAAGGTTTAACATTTGGAACAACCATCTTTGGACTAAGATGAAAATGTTAACAGTGGTTTAGGAACCATCCACCAGGAAGCAGACTGAGCCATGATTTGAAATTCCCACCCTGGAAGAGGAGGGCTTTTTATTGTTTGCTTTTGTTTTTGTTTGTTTGGTTTTTTCCATAGCTGAGTTATTATTTTCTTCCTCTCCTTTAAAAACAACAACAACAACAACAACAACAAAAAACAGCTTATGGCTTAAGACTACATTCTTTTGACTGAATAGTGTATGTGCTCACAGAATTACATTTGCAATGTTCCAATTGTTTTTAAATTGGTAATGAGGCTGCTGTGTGGGTAAGCATAGATACTAGCTTACCTGTGAAGTGTTTCTGCTGGTTGTGAGATCAGCCTTCCCACTGAGAATAAATACCAGGTTTCACTTTACATTGCAGTTCCTCTAAATCAGTTTATCCGTGAGCCCCGGTCTTCGCCCTATAAAGCAGAGAAAGCGCTACAAGCTCTTGGCTCTCCACCCAAACACTTAGCTGCTCCCATAGTGCACTGTAAGAATTCTGCTAGAATTCATGGATGTCTCTGTCCAGAAATACAGAGCCAGCCATCTTCAGAGGTTCCCTGTCTCCATAGATGATGGTGTCCAAGAACAGGAAGCTGCTGTTCGGGATCTACAACTTCCCTGAGAGCAGTGGATGATGGGAGGGTCCCTGAGCATCTGAGCCACCACATGGCACATCTGTAGTGGGATCTGTAGTTCACTTTAGCGTGTGCCTTACTATATTGATTGCATGGTTGCAGAAGCTAGGGAGGCTAGCATGATGAGACAGGACTTCCGTTACCTTCCTGTAAGCTTGGGATCTGTGGTAACTGCTCTGTATTAAAGAGAAGCCTCAGTGTGTGTGCCCATGTGTTATGAGTGTAGGGCTGGGTGTGCAGGTGTGTGTGTGTGTGTGTGTGTGTGTGTGTGCACGTGCACGTGTGTGTGTGTGTGTGTGTGTGTGTGTGTGTGTGCGCGCGCGTATGCTGTGAGAAGAACAGACCCAGAAAAAGGTAAGGACGTTGGAAGGGCTTAAGAAATGAAACTTACTTACCAAGACTGGCTTGTTCACTTAGTGTGCTAAAAAAAAACTCACAGAAAGAAAAAAAAAAAACAAAACATGAGCACTGGTAGAATGCCAGAACTTTCTTTGCATGGTATTTTATCCCAGGGCATATGTGGGAGTATCTGGGATGTGTCTCTAGTTTTGATAGCCACTGAAATCCTTCCGCTCCAGAATCACTTCTCCAGGGACTTTCAGCATTGCTGGATGAACCTGGGATGCCTCCTACCCCTGCACTCCAGACAGGCTCCACAGACTAGGGGCTGCCACACCTGCTCAGGGCTGGACCTTGAGGAAATGCCCTCATTATAAACCATGTACTCTACATCCTGATGCTCTGAACCTCCTAGAGGTGCTGAAGTGTTCTGGGGGACAATAACCATGAAGGAGTTCCCAGATTAGGGGAGAGCAGCCACACGTCAGTGGGCAGACATGAGAAAGCTCCATGAGGGTTTGTAGCGAGCGTTTGTAAACATTGCCAAGGTCCTTCCTGGCTTCTCCTTTCTGTCCTCCATAAACAAACTCATTCTGTCCTTTTTGCAGAAGGGGCAATGGCAGTGTTTCCTCTCATCTGCTCTCTGTAGGCTGGAGGGCAGCCCTGCCTCAGCTGCTGTATCCAGCAGAGCCTGGCTGCTGGAAACCTAGCTGTGCTAATGAAGGAAATCCAGCCCTTGGCAGCCAAATGCTCAGCAGAATGCCTCCAAAATCCACGGTGGATGGGTCCCGGATTGGAAGGGCCAAGCTGCCATGGTGTAATTTGCAGCTAAGCCTGAGTTGTTCCCAAGTGCTCAGTTTTGATCACCCTCTCAGGGATGTGAGGGAGCCGGGGACATCAGTTCCATCCGGGGGTATGTTGGGGAGGAAACTTCCAAGTAGTTGGATTATATAAAGGTGGTCACTTAGTCAATGACTCCCTTAGTTAAGACATTGTTCTACAGGAGAAAATTGGTAGTGAGCATTACTTTCTAGTCCCAGGGGCCTTAGCAACTGGGAACAGGTGGGGATAGGGCACTGCCAAGGAAAGAACTGTGCATGCAGGGAGGGCAGGCACCCACACTTGCTCTTCACTCGCCCCTGTTTGGGTACTCAGTATTGCAACACAGAGCAACACAGAGCATGCTCAAGCAGCTGAGTCAGTGATAAAGATGGATGGATGAATGGAGCTACGTCAGCTCTTTCTGCAATACTGGGGCACCCTGGGTCTCTCACACAGCATGGCTCATCTCTTTACATGCATTGTGAATATCCTCCACACTCAAGTATGGAAGCAGAGTGGTCTTTGAGTCAAATGCCAGGCTCCTGTCCCAGTTTGTCACTTTCTTGGTGGGCGATAGAGGTAACTTGACCTTTGTAAGGCAGCTCTGTACCTCCCTGATACCCCTTGCATGGTGCTCAGCAGGAAACTGCCTGGAAACAGCCCTTCAGTGCATGGCTGTCAGAGTACTAGGTGGCATCTATGTGTAGTCTCCTAATGATACTGGATGGCAGTCACTTGTTATTTAAGAAAAATAATTTTCAGAATGTTTTTTTTAATGTACTGCAAACATGAACACTGGAGCTGGGCAGATGAATCCATGGGTAAATGCTTGCTGTGAAAGCACAAGGCCCTGAGTTCAAATCCTTAGCCCCTACATAAAAGTAAGATACAGATGTGACTGTGGAATTGGGGTGAGAGGAGGCAAATGGATCCCTGGAGCTCAATGGATAGCCAGCCTAGCTGAATCAATGAGCTCCATATTCTGTAAGAAGATGTGAAACAATTGAGGAAGACACTTGATGATCTCTGGCTTCCACACACATGTGCACACAAATGCACATGCCCATAGACTTGAACATACACACACCTACATGAACACATACATATACCATAACCCCCACACACACACATATGAACACTAAAAGTTCTGAAAATAGTCTCAGAGTTCTGGTTTCTAAATCTATACCCTGCTCCATCTCTCCTGAGAGTAGTGTGAGCTAAACAAAAGGAAAGGAAAAGGTCTGGAGAGATGGCTCAGTGCTTATAAGCACTAGCTGCTCTTGCAGAGGACCAGGGTTCCCAACTTCCACATGGTGGCTCATAAATACCTGTAGCTTCATTTCTAGGGGATCTGATGCCCTCTTCTGGTTTCTATGGACATTACGCTCATGTGCGCGTGCGCACACACACACACACACACACACACACACACACACACACACACTGAAAATAAATATTTTGAAAAAAAAGTAAAAGAAAGTATTCGTCGTCGTCACATTAGCAGGCAGATTTTTTAAAAAAGTGTTTTATTCTTAACTACGTGTATGTGTGTTTGTGTGGGGGTGCCTACACATGAATGTAGTTTTCTGGGGAGACCAGAAAAGGCATTAGATCCCCTGGAGTCAGGGTTACAAGTGGTTGTGAACTACCCAGCATAGGTAATGGGAACTGATCTAGGTCCTCTGCAAGAACAGTACACACTCTTACTTAACCACTGAGCTACTGCTCCAGCTCTTAGCAGGCAGTTTTGAAGGTAACTTTAGAGGTAAGTTAAAGACAGTTTCTAAGTGCTCAGAAATGAAAGCACGTTGTCTTCCGCTCATTTGTGTCAGTTCACATGCAGACACAGGGCTCTGGAGTCCTGCCAGAATTTTAAAATTATAGCTAAAGAAATGATCCCAACTTAATTAGTATTGATGTTGCCGGGTAACTTCTAATAATGAGTGCAATTTGCAATACACACTCACCATGTAATTTAACACAATGGGGCCCTCAGAATGTAGGACTTGTATTTAATCAAGATGCAGGATTAATATAGACAAGAACAAGTCTAGGTCCCCAGGCCTTTGTAGGGACGGGAGGAGGGGCTCTGTGGGTGCTCAGAGGGAGATTTTGTAGGTACCACCATTCCCAACAGCAGTCCTACCCCACAGTGCTTGTCTGATCCCTGGAGAGGAAGCGGTGTCACTTACTTACCTAGCAAGAGTCTCAATGTTTATGTGCCTCAGTTTCCTGGCTGAAAAATGAAGATGATAAGGATCTAATCTCTTCCTGTTGTGGGGATTAAGTAAGATGCTGGTGTCAGACACTTAGAAAGTAGCACACAGCACTCACCAAATGTGGCTCATTATAATAAATGTTAGTATCCGTGCCATTTTTGGATGCTGAGCTAAGGAAGGTGTCTTTCACCCCAAAACAGAGTATGTGTTTGTATTAGGCAGCTTTTCTTTGCTGTGAGGAAAAACCTAAGGCAGGCTACTTTATCAAGTAAAGAGGTTTATTTTGGCTTATAGTTCTGGAAATAAAATATCTGAACATTGTGGTATGATTTGGAGATGCCTTTCCCATCCCGGAACCCAGACTACATCACATCATGGTGGGAGTGCCTGCATGCTTCTTTCTATGGGCTGTCTCTCCCTGGGCTACATTTATTCCTGCTGTGACTAGATTCTTGACAATAAGCAAGGATTTATTTTAGATCCTGGTTTGAGGGTACAGTCCATCATGGCAAAGATGACAGCGTGGCACCAGCTATAAACCTGGCTCCTAGCAACCAACTCTTTCTTCTCTGCATTCCACCTGCTTAAGACTCTACAACATCCCAGAACAGTGTCATCACCTGGGGACTAAATGTTCCAACACAGGAGCCTGTGGGGACATTTTACACCCAATCCACAACACCCCTGTACCCGTGTAACTGTTAGGATTGGGTTGTAAGCATTTCACACCCTGCTCTGATCTGATCACTGTCCAAACCTGCCTCAAAATACCACAGTTAACATGTCTACACTTTCAAAACCATTAGGTTATCACTTGGGGGTTTAAAGTCCTGCGTGAGTTCCGGGGACAAATCATATCAACACCATGGTAACGCTGATACCTCTGGTGGCTGGAAAGAGAATGCACCCCATAAGGCTCCAGCATTTGAACCCTTGGTCACCAGTTGGTGGCTCTGTTTGGGGAGCATTGGATGGTGCAGCTGGAGGAAATATGTCCCTGGGGGTGGGCTTTGAGGTTGGAATCCCCCCCAGCACTTTGAGTTTGCTCTCTCAGCACTGTGCTTACAGTTGAGGATGTAAGCTCTCAGCTTCCTTCTCTGGATGACATGCCTGCTGCTCGAGACCATACCTCCCACCATGAGATTCTAATCTTTCTGGAACCATAAGCCCAAATAAACTCATTCTTCTGCAAGTTGTCTTGGTCATGATGTCCTATCCCAGTGACAGAAAGTAACTGATACAATCTTAGAGCTGAGTTGTCTTTATTGAGATAAACTTAGCCATGCTGAAGTGTATACGCCATTTGCATTTGCTCCTACAGGGTGCTTGTGTGTCCATCCCTTCTGCCATCTCCAGCACATCTGCATCAGTCCAAAAGGAAATCCCATCCCCATGAAACACCCCTCCTCCCAGTCTTTGGCGACCACCAATCTGCCTTGTACACCTATTGATGTATGCATTCTGGTTATTTTATGTAAATGAACTCATACGGTATGTGACCTTTTGAATCTCATCCTTTTCCTTCTGTAATATGTTTTATAGCTCAGCTTGGTGACAGTGTGTATCAGTCCACTCTGTCCAGACTGGAGACTGTCCCAATCTGTGGGTAGGCCTCATCTGTTTATCCTCTCGTCCTCAGGTGGCCACTCAGCTTGTTCCCACTTTAATGGCTATCCTAAGAGGTACAGCTATGAATATTTATGTACACATTTTACTTGAACACCTATTTTCAGTTCTTTGGGGCCACCTATATGCCTAAGGGTAGATTATATATAATTCTATATTCAAAATTTTCAAAGCCACTAAGCCATCTCTTCAGCTCATGGTGCTCTTGCAAAGGCCCTCAGTTTGATCCCAGCACCCACACTGAATGACCCCAAATGGCCACGTCTGGTGACACACAGCTACCTGTAACTCCAATTCCAAGGGTTCTGATAACCTCTTCTGGCCTCCACAGACACCCACACTCTCATGTACATATTCACATATAGATACAAAGTCAACAATAAAATATTTTTTTTGAACTGTGAATGAAGGAGCCACCTTTCTTGCTGCTGCTGGGCCGATGGCTCCCAGCTGCCTTTGGCTTTCCTGGGCTGTGACAGCATTGCTCCATTTGCTGCCTCAACCTCTACTTTGTGTAACTTCCTCTTCTCACAAAGACAGGTCTGTGGACCTGGGTCTAGCTCAAGTCATCTTGGCCTCATCTTAACTGCTCACAGCTACAAAGAGCCTGTGTCCAAATAAGGCCACAGTGTGGGCTTCCGGGAGGACATGAACTTGGGAGACTCTGCTTAGGACCTTACTCTTTGGCCTGCCCTCATCCTTGAGGGTCTTAAACCTCCCCATCCTGTTGAGCTTCTAAGACCAGCTTCTGCCTCCAGTTTACAGTTCCTGCCTCAGCCTATGTCCCTGGGGCATTCCACAGACGGGTGGGAGGGGGAGGGGGATTTTCAAAGGCAAGGCTAAGTCTAAGCATTAAGAATTTTATGCTTAATCAACTTCTGGTCCCTCTTAGGTACTTGACTAGCTTAGAAAATCACTGCTTAATTGAAGACTATTTCCTTCAGCCTGATCTAAGTATGATTCAGGAGTTTGGTGGCATTTAAAGATTCTTCAATTGATGACTATAGTGTCTAATGGAAAATGAAAGAGGAAGCAATGTTTGGGCCGTGTTAACGCAAGGCTACATTTTAAATTTTATTTATTATTGTTATCAGTGTTTGCGTGTGAATGCACAGGCACAGTCATGCCATGACATGCATGTGGAGGTCAGAAGACATCTTTCAGAAGTCAGTTTTCTCCTTTCACCCCATGAAGGAGAACCTACCTGAGGAAGAAACTCAATTGGTCAGCCTTGGCTGTATGCACCGTCATGAAATGAACCATCTCGCCAGCTCCAAAGCTCTGTTTCTGGGGAAACTTTGGGGACATGGAGTTGGACAATGTCAAGAGTGTGAGGCTTGTGTCCTTTCTTTTTGTTATCTCGCTTAGAAAGACCTGCATTCAGTAGAGGTTTGGGGTGAGCATAGCTGCATGGCTGGTAGAATGAGGACAGTTTGTGCAGGGACCATTGGAGGGCCCTTCCTGAGCCCCAAGGCCATGTCAAGTCCAAGGAGTGTCTGGCTCTCACCAGAAAAGAGAGGTTCTGTCTTGCCTCTGCCATGGTGGCCTCTCGGCTCCTCCTGGCCTCTCCCCTGCACGGCTGACCTTGGAAAGAGGCTGTGCTCATAGAGGCCTGAGTGACAGCTCCTGCCCAGCCTCCTTACCCTCACAGGGTCTACTGAGGTTAGACATGAACCATGCTAAACACGGTAGGGGAAACTTGGAGAACGCTACAGCCTGGTTCTGCTTCTCCTATTGCTCTTCTTCTCCAGTGGGTTGTGACATTTCCTCCCACTGAGGTCTCTTCCTCTTTTAACAGAGCGAGGAGTGCTCTCTTAAAGGACACAATATTCTTGAGTCTCTGTTGATAAATAGTTGAGGCAATAGGGCTCTGTGTTTATAGAAACATTGGTGTGGGGGGGGGAGAAAACTCAACTTGGCCCTTTGTGGGGGGGCAGTAAAGGCTGTTTCATTCATTCCCTGGATAAATATTTATTAAATACCAATTTTAAGGATGTGGAGGCCTCTCCCAGGTAGACCAGGGTAAATGGAGCCATACATGCGGATGTTTAGAGTCCCAGACCCACAAAATGCTAACACTGGCTTCTGCCAAAAGAAGCAAAGGATTTTTTTCCCCCCTTGGGGATTGGGAGCATCAGTAAATATTTTTCAGTGAATTTTTTGGAATTTACAAAATGTGTACCCATTTGTCCTGAAATGAGATGTTTGTTTGTTTAGATGTACCTCACACTCATCCTGATGAAATCTTGCAAAGCTCAGGAACAAAAGCAAGCCCAAGACCAATGAACTTCAACTGTGGACATGTGGGCATCTGTATTCTGGGTGCTTGGCAGATTGCCTGCGTTTGAACTCGGGAACTCGGGATTGCCGTTTTACCAGCTGAGCATCCGTGGGCTGGTAGCCTGACCTCTCTGGTGTGTAGTGCACTGTGAAACAAGAACCATGGAGCCTTGTAGTGTTCCGGAGTGGTAGCGGAGGCCAAGAGGACTAGATTCTAGTCTTGTCGGGGTGGGAAACTAGGTGTTCTCTGCAGGTCTTACAGGAGCCAGACTTCCTGGACTGGGACTGCTTAGGAACTAAGGGTTAGAGGTTCAGCTACAGTGTAGCGCCTGCTGGGTCCTAGCTCTGTGCTCAGATGGAAGAGCCTCTTCTCCTGCTGTCCAGGAGGCTCTTTGTCATGTGTGTTCCGGGAGTTTGTGTCCTTGGAACTAAAAGCGTAGGTCCTCCCCAGCTGCCCTGCCCAGCACCAGCACATACAAAAAGAAACAGAAGTAAAATGGATTATGCTACCTGCACCTTGGTCACCTTTGAACTGAATTCCAATAATTTGTTTACATCCCAGAAAGGTCCATCATCAACAGCAGGGGGCTGCCTCTTAGTTTATTCCTGAGAGTTAGTGAACATGTTGGGGGGTAGCTACTGCTCTGTATAGCTGGTCTTCATCACATGATCACTCTCTCAGGACTCTGTATTGTTGCAGAAGGTCCCCAGGGGCCAGACAGTGCCAAGGGCTTTCCTCACCTCTCCAACTTCCCTGGAGACATAAGAGTTTCTGCTCTGCTCATTTTATGCACCCAGAGAGAGGCAAAGCTGGTCCAAGGCCACTCAGCTTGTGGATGGGAGCAGGCGTCTTAACTTTTTGAGATCCAGGCATCTAACCAGCATCTCTGGTTAGTTAGAAAGATGCTGGAAAAATATCAACAGTTTTGCACTTTAAACTTGGGATTCCTCCATTTCTTAATCTTTTAAATATTATTGTTGAAGTAGTGAGGGTTATTTACTTTGGGGGTGGTTACCATAGAAAGACAACAGAATGTCCCTCCCATTTCTGTGTGGTGCTTACCCATCTTCTGTGGCACATAGTTGGGGGGACCTGTGATTGGCTCCTCACACCTTTAGTGAAAGAGACAGGGTAGGGCCCTAGCCAGCCATAGCCACACACCAACAGTCCAAGGCAAACAAGAAACGGTCACTCTGTTTATAGAACGCACCACAGCTCTGAGGGGCATTCATTTATTCGTTCACTCCTTCACCCATTCTGCAAGCCCTTCTGAGCAATCCCCCAGATGTGAGGCCCCCTGTGGGCTGTGACCATGGCTGGCTTGACTTTCCCAGCCCCTTCAGCCCCTGTCCTTTGCTTCGCACAGCTGGCCTTGCTCATTCATATCCTCAGTGTTCCCCTGGACAGAACCCCCAATTTGCATGATTTGCCCAAGCTGCTTTTGCACTTGGAAAATGGAAGAGCCGGGGGACTTGGAAACCAGGCTCCTGCCACATGCCTGGCTCTGCAGAGAAGGCTTGGCTGGGAACTAACCCTTTTCCTTGGCTGAGAAATAACAAGGCTGCCCACTTGGTGAGGAATAGGCACCATCCACACATCCGGGGAGAGGCCATGCGGCCGACAGTTTTTCTGCCAGTGGCTGTCCTTGTTGGTGTGCTAAATAGCCAATAGAAGATCCATTAAGCAGCTGGCAAGTGAAAGCAGGTGTCCCTAGAGACATTGCCACCTCATCTTTCGGGCCCCCCGGATATGTATATGTATGCACTGTGAGTTAGAGTCTCCAGAATAATTGATTTTAATATGTATGGGAGAGTCAATGCTGTGGGAAGAAAGCCAATGTCCTGTGCTATTTGATGGGTAATTTCCTCCTAGCTCCTTTCAGCCAAGGAGCTTTCACTGGGGTGTTAAATTTCTTGACTGAGGGAGGAATGAGGGACCCACGGATCATAGGATTGAATTGAAAGTGAGGAGATGGGGGTGAGGGTGCCTGCTAGGCAGAATTCGGATGTGCTCTAAAGGGCTAATTCCTAATTAATCGCTTCAACAGTGTGTGAATGGAGAGAGGATTTGAGAAGTTTGTCACAGCATTGCTGTGGTCATTATCTGGGTAGTGATGGGACCAGAAACCACATTTATAAAGTGAATCTGCAGAGATGCTGGTCAGACGCTGACCTTTGGGAACACAGGGAGTTAGGAAGGTTGTGATCTCTGATCCAGTGGCAGGGGGGCTGGTGTGTGGGCAGACATTTCATTTCTATGACTTCCCCATGGCGCCATCTGCTGGCCATCTTTGGCATTTGACCTCCAGTAAAGTGTGTAAGTGCAGAAACAGCTCCCGAATCCTGCCTCTAGTTTCAGGTGTCTATTTCAAGATCAAGTACTAAGCTGAACAGAGCCTCTAAAATGTTAACCACTAATACTTTAATCACACGAGACACCCCTTCTCGAACCCGTGTCAGCTTCCTCTCCAATACTTAGCACTTGGCTAGCTCAGGGCAGATCACGAACAGGGCTCATCTGGATTCTCTGACGCATCCTAAAGTTGGCACAGGGTCTCTGATCCCAGAGCCTCAGATTATTGAAGATAGAGTCTCTGAGAGACAGGCAACTTGCAGAGTGACCGATATTGAGCCCAGGTAGGTGCCTCACCCATCTATCTATCTCCCTGTCCTCAGTGCACTGCCAGACTGATTTCAAGACACTAAAATGCTCAAGGCTGTTCTCGTATCAAACCTCTCTGAGCTCAGCACCTCCCTAGATAGTAACATAACTTCTGCCTCCCCTTGGCTTGTGAGATCCAGACCAGCATCGCTTTGTGCCGAATAGTAATAGTTTCCAGTATCGCTGTCCACCCTCGCTTAGCAGCAAATAAAAAATCAGAACATCATTCTGTCCCCTGAGGCAGGACTGCTGAGTGCCCCAAGCCTTAGAAAGCCTTTTTTCCCCCGGCAGCCATCTGTTCCATCTGACCCTCGGCTCAGCTCAGGAGCCATGCAGGCATGCCTCCAACATGCCAGCCTTGGAAGAGCAGCACTTTATGTTCTAGGAGTGCCGCAAGGTTGAGGATACAAGCTTAGTCACCCTGGCTTCTCCAGCACCTAGTCTATTTAAGTGGGTGGGTGGGGGTGAGGCAGGAATATCTTGAACCCATTGAAATATTCTACGGGAGAGTGTCTCCCCCCAACCCTCCGGGTGGAGTAGAAACACTTAAAGGAAGCATGTTTGTCTTGACTTGTCAGTTAAACCAAACCCCTTCCATGATATGGGAAACACCTGTTGAACCAATGAACAAACAAATCTGGACAAATAAAAAATAATCTCTATTACTATCTGCTGGTCGCACTAAAAACCAGCATTTCTTTAAAAATGTATGAGCTCCGTGATGTCTCCCAGTGTGAGAGCAAGCCATTTTATGAAATTGGTGTGCATTTGCTATTAAAGAGGAGAGTCTCTACTTATTAATATTCCCAAAGGGTAGCTTTTGGGTTCGCTGCTGTGCTGCTGTTATAATTTTCTATAATTATATGGTGCTGATTGTAGTTTGCCAACAGAGCGTCAATAAAGTGAAATGTAACCCTGGAACTAACACGCTCACACCATCCCCACCCCCCATCCCCACCCTCATTCTCTCTTGCTCTGAGTCTGCAGCCTTCCCATTGTCTGGGCCCAGGGAGGCCAAGAGGACGTCCCCCTTGCAGCCCTGAGTCACGGAGACCAGAAGGAGTACAGAGCTGCCTTACAGCACTCAATTTGTGCAAATAGCAGGGAGGATCTCCGTTAGGGGACCTGTGGTGATGACCTAGAAGTGGAGAGAGAATCGGTTTGCGTTTCTTTGGTTTTGCTTTTTTATGGTGGTAGAGATTAAAGCTAGGGCCTTGCACGGTCTGGGCAAATGATCTACTAATTGAGCTACACACCCAGCCCATGCATGAGTCCTACCTTTGAGCAGCGCTAGGAGCCGGGGGCTGAAAGGAGCTTGTGAGAAGTCAGCCTTAGAGGGCAGAGCCGTCGGGAACCAGGACGTAGATCCTCTCTAGACACTGAATCTGCTGGCAGCTTCATCTGGGGGTTCCAAACTCTAGAACTCTCCAATCTGAGGAATTTCGCTCTAGGGGGGTGGGAGGGCTTGCTTTGTTTTGTTCAACTTTGGACACAGTCAATGCCATTCAATAGTTGAATGACTGCATATGAATGAATGAATGAATGAATGAATGAATGAATGAATGAATGAATGAATGGAGTAAGTGACTGAATACATCAATGCATGAATGAATGAAGCTAGCACAAACTGACTTGAATTGGACTAGAATGTGGCCCTGATTCTTCCATTCTCTAGATATGTGTCTTGGACCAAATAGATTGCGGTCTTTCTGGGTGGTGTTCACCTCAGCAGTAGAAAAGACCGTGGGGAGCACTTGGTTCCTCCAGGCATTGTGCACCAGGCAGGAAGGTGGTGAACTGGCGATGTTTCAGTCCTAGAAACAGGGGTGGGAGGCAGTGTGGCAAGGGAGGGCACTGGTTCCCTCACAGGCTGGTGTGGGCCAGACAGGTGAAGAACCCGGAGGAATTTTCCCGGTAGAGCAGAGAAAAGTCCCTGCTAGAGAATGTCCCAAGTGCAGACTGAGAGCTGCTGAGATGCCGAGGCAGGGAGGCTGCTGAGGCAGGGGTCCAGGGAAGATGCTGCAAAGGCAGATAGGGGAACTGCCCACCCTGGCCCCTCCCAGGATTCTCTCTGATCTCAACCCCTGAGCATGAGGAGGTGACTGCATTTGTTTTTCTTTTCAACACACTTGATTTCCCTCCACCCTGGTAGACTTAACCCCTTCCTTCCTGATACCCAAATGCATTGTCTCTAATCATTTGTTTTTATGACCAAAGCTATTGGAAACACACAGGTTCCAGCTTTCTGTGGGCAAGTGTGTTTCTGCATTTGATGCTAACATCTATGTGTGGAGCCACTATAAGAGGTTCTTGCTTAAGTTTTTAAGATTTTACATTAATTTGGAATATTTAAAAGGGTGCCATCCACATAAAGCTTGGAGACCTAGCCTTCTCTGAGGAGTTCAGGTGTGGCCTGCACCACTGTGTGTCCCAAAGTGATCCAACTTCACCCTGTTTCTTGCCGTCACACCCCCATCTGCCTCTTTACTTACAGCCTATGGCTGCTGCTCCACAGGTGGGCATGCAGGCTGGGCTTGGAACGGCTCTCCAAAGGCAAAGGGTACATGATGTTCCCTGGCATCCTCGCTGGAACTCCCACAGGCCATTGGGAAAGGGAGTTGGGGAGAGGGGAGGCCTGATTTTTATTTCCTGACTCCAAGCAACATTATTTCATAATTTCAAGTGAGATACCTCGTTCTCAGACACTCACCATGCCAAGTCGTGAGAGAATTTTAATTCAGTTTGGTCTTCCTTAATTTGCTGTGGATACACACGTTTTAATCTTCTTTTATTAAAAATAAATCCACCCTCCTCACTCGAGTCTCTTGTGTAAATATCTAATTAGGGCAGATGCGTGGCCTGGTCCAACGGGGGTGTGTCAATGTCCCTCAAGAAAGAACTGACTTCAAAGAACTGCCCCTGCCACGTGAGCAATGTTAATTGAGCCAAACAATGTCCATGAATTATTTATAACTGCTCCTCTGGTTATTTGGTGAGAAAAATCTGGTCCCAAATCTCAACTAAGAAAAGCCCTCTCTTCCTGCATTATAACTTCAGAGAAGCATTTTAGATCCTCTCTGGCACACCCAGCCGTGTGAGCATTGAACACATACAGCTTTTTTGGTGCCTGAGACGTCGTGAGGCCTGAACCTGCCCAAGTCCTGGAGCTCACCTGTGCAGCCTCTTTCCAAGTCAACCTGAGTGCTCCTGGGAAAGGGTATAGAATATATACTACACTACAGATGGTATTGAGGGCTGCAGTCTCCCCTTGCTCCCACACCCCATTTCATGCTGGACCAGCTGGGAAGGAGAAAGCCGGTCATTTTTCTGCTGCTGAGATGACCCCAGTCTGAGTGGCATATAGTTGGTGGTCAGTGCATCTGCAGGCATACATTTGCCTTACGTTTCCTTGGATGAGCATCACTCCTACACTATACCCTTTCTTAAGAAAGGAGGCATGGGAAACATGTGGCAAGCCCACTAAAGGTTTGGCGCAGCGCATCATCAAGGCAAGATAGCATCACAGTAATACATTCACACCAGTGGCATTAGGATAGCATCCTTTCTACCTGTCCCCTCTGCCCACTCAAGATACACAGAGAGCTGTGTTTCCCTAGCTGGGAGCTAGGATCCCAGGATGCTAATCTGTGAGCGAAAATGCATCATATTACAGAAACTACAAGTTCAAATCTGCTGACTAGAAGGGACCTGGACACCGACTTTGGTTTCTTTGTTTTTGAGACAGAGTTTCCTATAACTTAGACTAGCTTGGAACTCTGAATGTGCTATGTAGCCAAGGATGACCTTCAACTTCTGATGTTCTTGGTTACGGTGTGCCACGTGGCCACACTCCATCTTGTCTCATGCTGGAGATTAAACCCAGGGTCACATGAATGCTGCCAGCATTCTACCAACTGAGCTACATGTCCAATTTTTCACTACGTTCTGAAAGCATCTGCCTTTTAAAGGCAGAATTACACAGTAAGGGTAAAAATGCCCAGACCTCAAGCCTACGGTGTGATGGATTTTGACAAAAGCATGTGTCTCTTATCATCCAAACTCCCATCAAGAGGAGACACTGTTTCCCTGGGAACTTTGATGAGATGCTAATGTCACTGTCACAGGGGGGATAATGCTCATTTCTTCTCTGGAATAGAGTCCCTTCATATGCTTTCTAGCACTTTCTACTTCCAGTGGCCATGGGGGGCATAAGCTAGCCCATTGAGTCCTACGTGCGGACACAGATCTAAATTCTCCAGCCTGTTTCTGCTTGGGCTCAATTGGGAGGGAATCCCCATGCTGCTTCCTCGTGGTGCTGGGTTACTCGTGTACTTTCTTCCCACAGAGCCTTGCAGCAGGCAGGTAGATGGATGGTGTCTGTGCAGCAGCTTCTAGCTGTAAGCCACATCTCTGCCATCTTACAGATCTGTGCCGTCTGCCTCTTAAATCTCCTGTCTTTGTGGTCCAGTTAAAACAGATCTCACTGACACAACCAGGACCCATATTCTGTGGATCTGCAGATGGTTCTTGCTTCTTCTGAAGTTGAGGAGGGTTGGCTGAGACCTCTGTTGACTCCCATGTCCCAGGACAGTGGGTCTGACAGACAGCTGGGCAGGAGGTAGGGAGTGGTGAGATATGCCATCATAGCTGTAATTAGAGGCCCTTGCTGTCCTGGAGGAAGGCCTAACGCTGCCCCATGGTGATGGGGGGGTGGGGGTGGGAGAAGAAAGGAATGAAGGAAGAAAAAGGGAAAGAAAGGAAGGGGCAGGAGAGATGCTCGGTGGTTAGGAGATCTTACTCTTGTGATTGCAGAGGACTCCGTTTGGTCCCCAGCACCCCTGTTGGGTGGCTCACAGCCTCCTATAATTCCAGCTCCAGCGTATCAGATACCCTCTTCTGGCCTCCACACACGCATTTAGTGACTGGGCACTGGTAGAGCCCGGTGCCCAGGTGATTGGCACATTTGCTGAGGCAATTATCCTGAAACTGTAGAAGCTGATTTCAGCACAGAGAACATTAGTCTACCAAAATGCTTTCGAGTCTCCCCTGGAAGCAGTAATGGAAGTGTTGGTTTATTTATGGGTCTTGATCGAAGGGCATCACCAGCTGATTTATAGCCCAGATAAAGTCAAATAAAAGTCATGAGGGGAGGAAGCGATCTTTCCCTGACTCTGCCATTGAATGTGTCTGTCCCTATCCCCGGAGGGCTCCAAAACACTGCCCACATTGCACAGTTATCTCTTCCCCAGGGGCAGCTGCTCTATGAGGGGTGCTTTGTGAACAGGCTGCAAGATGTGTCCAGAAGGGAAATGGAACAGGACTGGCCTTGGCAGGCTTAGTGAAAATGAGGGAGCTGCCTCCCCTGGCTTCTTGTCCCTGAAAGTAGAACCCCATAAGCCCACTGAGTGTTCTTGGGGCTCTGACATAATGCAGGTTCAGAGACGAAGTTGTCAGCAGTGTGAGGGCCAGTGGCCCTGAAGAACCAGCACGTATTCATCTTGTCCCTCCGAACACACTGGGTCCCCAGCTCCAGATACCTGCTTCGTCATCTCCTGAAAACACTCCTACAACTTTACTGGGAGATACTGGGACTGAGCCTTTCTTGCCCCTCCAGGCACCCTGTAGGTAATCCAAGACCATGAGGTGGTCTCACAGAAGTACACGTTCAAGTGCAGAGAAGAGTTGACGAGAGAGCCCAGGCAGCAGGAGACAGATGGACAGCTGTCGTCAATGATCTAGTCAGGGTGTTCTGCACAGTGTGGAGGGTTGATATGGAGAAGAGCAGGGCATCCATGGTGGCTGATAAGGGGCCCAGGAGGCAAGTGAAATGCTGGAGCAGATTAAGAGTGAGGTAGCTGTTCAGGATAGTGGAGTGAACGAGGGGCTGGGGAAACAGAAGTGGATGGGAGCAAGACCATCATCCCTGCAAAGCCTTGCCTCGTGTGGTGGTAACTTCACAAGTAGTAGCATCGGGACACGCTTATTAATGTGAAGACACTGTAGTGGTGAGCATGAAAATAGTCACGGCATGAAACATTCCCTAAACACTCATGAAAGTCAGTGTCTAGCCCACAGGCTACGGGCAGTGATTGAGTCATAAGAGCTCTGATTCATCCGCTGATGGGCTCAAAATCTGATGGTGTTTGGGGTGCAGCTCTCCCTAAGTGTTTCCTCAGGCGTTTTGTCACAGTCATGAAGGGCTGGCTAGCACAGAGAGTAATCAGCCTTCCTTACCCAGTGGGTGGACATCACAGTCCAAATTTCCTTTATAGGAATTGACAATGCCTTCCTTTAGAGCCATGGACTTTTCTGACGGAGAAAGGGACAAAGACAGAGGGTGCTGAGGGCAGAGTCCTTGCCAGCCCTGTGACTTATCACTCATTTCTAAATCTGTGGGTATTCAACTTATTTTCTTCAGGGTTTTTTTTTTTTTTTTTACTTAATCACTAATATGTAGTTGGAAGATTTCCTGTGTCCCGGCCTACTGGTGGTCAGGACAAATCTCTCCTACTCATATCCCCTAAGTAAACACACAGAGGCTTATATTAATTATTAACTGCATGGCCATGGCTCAAGCTTTTTGTTAGCTAGTTTTTATATCTTAAATTAGCCCATTCATCTATGTATATCTCTACATGTTCCACACGTGGCTACCTGTGTCCCATTCATTACATGTTGCTCCTTGGGCGGTTCACTGGTGTCTCTCTGGGCCTTCTTCCTGTCTCTCTCTTTGAATTTCCCACCTGCCTCTAAGCTGCCTTGCCATAGGCCAAATGGCTTTATTTATCAACCAATCAGAGCAACATACAGAAAGACATTCCCCTATCACTAATATCCACTCACTAGTGAAAATTTGGGTTAAGTAAGACCAAAAAGTTATTCCAACAAATTACCTGCCTCTGTTTCCATGTAACTTTTCATGAAAGAGGGGTTGACTGTGACTTCCAGTCACTGGTCCTATGCAGCCCCTATTCGTTATAATTCTTTGTGACCCTCATTCACTGGTCTTGTGTGACCCCTCATTCACTGTTCTGTGTGGCTCCCACCCATGAGTTTTATGCACTCATGCAATCACCACTTGTAGATTTTCAGGGTCTTCCTGTCTTCTCAGGATGGGGAGTTTGGTTTTATTTTTTGTTTTGATTCCCTATGGGGAAAACCAAAATGTATCCCTGAGAGTCTGGCTACATGTGCCCCGTTTGGCCCCATGGAGAAAATGCTGTTAGCTCCCTGTTCTCTCAACCAGTGCCTAACTGGACTTGACCAGACACTTGCTGCTGGCTGATTCAATGAATCCAAACATGGTTTTACGGTCTGTGAAAATGTGCTACTGAGTGGGATCCTGTGGTTTCCAAGACCTGGTCTTGTTGTCTTGATGAAAGAGACTGAATTCTGACAGAAGAGACTCTTCACTTCTTACCCATCTTCAAGAGGGCCCAGGGAATAATTGGAATTATGCAAATTAGCATGCATCACATAGGGAGTTGAAATTGGTCTTTAACAGACCTGCTGACAGGCTCATGGGCTTACAGGTCCTTCCCAATAAGCTGAGTCGGGTGGTACTCATCTGCATCCATCTCTGCCCCCCTTCCCTGTCCTCCTCCTTCTCTCTATCTCTATCTGTCTATCTCTCCCTCACTTGCCCCCTCCCCTCCCTCTCTCCATTTTTTTTACCTCTCTTCTCCCCTCCTTCCTAGTGATCAGTACCTGATTGTCAACACGCTGTGCATCTTTACAAGCTCAGAATGATACCTGCCTCCAGCAGGTCAGCTCTTACCTATTCAGACAGCCAGTTCCCTGCCCAAACCCTGGAGGATATCTGCCAGGTGACCTACAGCCGTGGCGGAGACACCCACCACCACCCACCAAGACTCTCTCCCTCTTCCCTCTTCCCTGCCTGATTTTTTTTCTGCTTTTGCTTTTGCTTTTTTTTTCTCTACCTGAGGGCCCCTTTGGCAACCTCTTTTTAAAGATGTTTCCATGTTTGCATTTAGACATTCAATTACCTTTGCTCAAAAGCAATTAAGTTCCACCCTTCACCCACTGAGCTGAGGACTCCCTGTGAACATCTTTTCTGTTTTAATAAGCAAAGCCATCTTCAAAGAGGCAGGGTCACGTGGACACACCTGAAACATGCTGTGTCTGCAGATTTTAATGAATGGCTTTAAAAAAAATAATTGTTTAAATCTTTCATCCCTGTAAATATATTCACACCTAAAAGTTAGGAAAGGTTTGGGTTTTGTTTCTTTTGCCATTGAAAGGTATTACTTTACTTGAATTTTTGTCTTTTCCTGGATCATTAAAAAACAATTATCTTGCTGAAAGAGTCACCTTGTCCTGATTTTATGGAAGACGGGTATATGAAACAGATACTTGGGACTGGAGAAATGTCTCCATGGTTAAAAGCACACACTCCTTCTGCAGAGGACCCAATTTTGGTTCCCCAAACTCACAGGAAGTTGAGGGAAAAGGATCACAAGAGATCATAACTCCAGTTCCAGGGGATCTGACACCCTCACATGGCTTCCCAAGTCACCATGCTCACATGCATCACACACACAGACAACCAGGCCCTCAGCGCTTCGGTTTGGTGTCTGTATAAGGTGTGGTAAAGGCAGAAAGAGCCAAGCCTGGCAACTCTGCTGTGTTCCAAAAAGAGTGGCTTATGTCACCAGCCATCATTTTACAATGCTCCTGCCTTCCGTCCCAGATCTGGGCTTCCTAGGTCAAACTGCAGCCCACGGGTGCAAGGTGCCCAGCCTTAGCTGACTGGCACCCATGAGTGTACATCATCTGTACAGATGAGAGTGAAACACCTGTCCATTGTCACTCAAGTGTTTGAAGTCCTCCTATTTGAAGCTAAGGACTTCCTGCTGTGGGGATTTTTCACAGATCAAATTTAGCCTTCCCCCAGAACCTTCACTGTCCTGCCTAGCTAAGACCTCTGGGTAATGTGTGTGTGCCAAAGTGAAGGACAGTGGGAATGGGACAGTGGTTCTGAGAAAGATATCATGGCACCTCCCATGCCTTCATTCATGTTCCCTTGGTGTGGAGATGGACCCCCAGGAAGATGAGAGGGAGATGGTGGTCTTCACACTTGGTTGTCTATAAACCTATCACTCTCCAGGTGTGTAGAGTTCCAGTGTCCAGTACTGGACCCTCCTGTGATTCTAGTAACGTGGGTTGTTACTAGAAAGTGAGCCTGAGGGTGCAAGTCACTGGCTAACACGTTGTTCCACAGCCATCTCAATT
This sequence comes from Peromyscus eremicus, assembly GCF_949786415.1. NCBI lineage: Eukaryota > Metazoa > Chordata > Mammalia > Rodentia > Cricetidae > Peromyscus > Peromyscus eremicus. The sequence goes on along the minus strand of NC_081416.1, from coordinate 67,015,171 downwards.
CTTTAGCCCCAAACTTCCCACCCTTGCTCTTCAGTTCTCCCTAGGAAGCAGCTCCTGTGGGCTAAAACAATGATTGCATAACAGTGGGTCGTGCACAGCTTCCTCCAAGCCTCTGTGTCATCTCATTTGCTGAAGGTTCTGCTTGTGTGCTTCATTTCTGGGGAACTGCCACTGACACCCTGGTTGCACGGTCCCACCTCTGCAGCTTCTAAGGGGCAGCTGGGGCTGCCCTTGCGCTCCCCTTCCAGCTTCCGGAGGCTTCCCTGGTCATAGGCAGGACTTGGCTCAGCTTCGCCTGTCCAGATCCTCGCAGGTTACTCGAACTCTGCCGTGGGAAGTACTGGAAAAGAATTCAATGGAATAAGAAAGATGGCTTTATAATCCAATTGATAGATGGGTGGATTTTGAGTAGAGTAAAAATAAAGTCTGCTTTTCTGGGAATAGACTGCTTTGTTCATTCCAGCTCTGCAGACTGCACAAGCTCCGTGCCTCCTGTGCTTAGCACTTGGCAGGCACGCAGCAATACTAGTCAGCTACAAATCCTTGGAGTTCGGCATGGATTTAATTCCTCCTTCACACATTATCTCTGCACAGATTCGTGTCTGTGCTTACTAAGTAGCCTGCACAAGTTTTTGAGAGTAGATGGCCAGGGATCCTCCGACAGGTTGTCACTCGCCTTAGAATACAAGTGGGACAATAAAGAGACACCAGATGGCTGGACAGGTTTTGATGTCTGCACAGTTTATCTCCCTCTACTGGTCCCATCAGGAATTTCAGCTCCGGGAACTCGGAGACTGCCATAATCGGGGAAAGGAATTGAGCTTCATCCTCCTCCAGGGTGCTGCCCTAGCCTCCTCTTAGACCATTGAGTGCTTGATGAGGAAGGTTATTAATGCTTGGGATGAAGCACAATGTTTCACCCAGGAATTCTATGTCTCTGGAGTTGGATTAAGGCAATTAATAATTCCCAATCAATTACTCTGCAGTTTCCTCCAGCGTATGTAAAGCACCATGGCAGTGTTCAGTAACAGATCGGACAGAGAGAAGGCAGTGTGTGGCAATGTGTGTGGAGCTGCTGCCTGTCAAAGGAGAGCCTGGGCAGCGCGGACCCAGTTGAGGGTGTGTGTCCCCAGCAGTCCTGACCTCCGACGTGGGCTTTATAACCTTGCAGCCTAACTTTGCCCAGTCTCTCACCATCCAGGAGCCACTGGTTCACAAGCCTTGAGGGGTTACTGTGTACAGGACACACACGCAAACAGCAGCCCAGAGCAGGCGTGCACTCGAGCACAAAGCTGTTGGTGTCTGAGGCTCACCTGATAAGTCTGCCGTGTGCGTTTGGGAACCAGGAAGAGGAGAGGCCCCGTGTGGTGGTGGCTGCTGGCTTACTGTTCTGGGATGGTTTTTACAAAGTACCGGGGCTTGTTTCATCTTGGCAGTGCTGCCTACTGAGAAGCACCGGGTGTTGCTGCCATGCTCCTTCCATGTCTTCAGTGATTATAAACACTGGTGCCCCCAATGGAACAGCCTGAGGGCTAAGTGTCTACTGACATCAGTTCTGAGGTCTGGTCCTTTCACATCTCACACAGAGGCGTTGAGTAGCAAAATTTCTCTCTACAAGGATTGGACAGAGCCTCTGGGCTAGCTGTGGATGAGATTCCATGGACAAGGACTACGTATCTGCACTGGGCATGTGCCATTGCCTGCCTCCATTGGTCAGGAGTCCTCAAGCAAGGTTTTCTACACTCCAGGGTAGGCACCATCAATGTCACCTCTAATGATGGTTGGAGGTGCCTGGGAAAAATGGGGAGCCAAGTGTGAATCTGAGGTCACTGCCTGTGGGGTGGTCCTAGTATGAAAGAGATTTCTCTGTGTTGAACCCCTTGCCAATTGGATTGTCCCCTGCATCCATTCAACCCGGTAAACACTGAGCTCCTTCCTGAGGCTGTAACTGGCCCTGTGGAGTAGGAAGTTAGTACAGTCAGAGGCAAGGCCAGGAGGGGGCTGTTGAAATGGGCTGGGAGAGCACATAGCCACTGGATGGAAGAGGGTAGAGAAGGACCCTGAGGCTGGCCTCAAGCTGCTTGGCCAGGATCTCCTGAGCCACATCTGGAGGGAATGGATTTGGCCAGCCTAGTGTGAGGGGCCCAAGAAGCACACAGAAAGGCACTGGCATCTATTTACCCAAGATAGGACACCCACCATGGACACAACTTGGCCAGAGAATGGCTGTGGAAAGGAAGTGGGCGAGCAGTCGGTATTGGGGGACGTGCTATCTGGGGTGCCAGGTGACTCATGAAGATGCCTCTTGGCTAGCAGTATGGACAGAACTGGGGTCTGGTCCCCCTCCACTGGTTCACTCTCAGCAATGTGGGAGTTGTGAGCCATGTATCCTCTGGTTGAACCTGCAGATGACAGTGACTGTACCACCACAGTGTGGAGAAGACAAGAGACTGTGAAGTCAGCAGGCAGAGCTCTTGGTTTCCTTGAAACCTAGCATAAGTTTCTCTCTCATTTCTTCTTCCTCCCTATTGAGTGACAGCTGTGTCCAGGGCCTGTTACCCAGAAACACTCTGTTCAAGTCCTTATCTCTTTGCAGGTGTGCCATGGAGCCCTTCTGTCCACTCCTACTGGCAAGTTTTAGCTTGTCACTCGCCAGAGCTGGTAAAGGCAACGACACCACCCCAGCAGAGAGCAATTGGACCAGCACAACCGCAGGTAAGGACCCCTACCCTGACCCCAGCTGCCCCAGCTGCCTCACACACTGCCCAAGTACCCAGGACTGCTGGGGAAGAGAGTCCAGTGAATCTTCCAGTGTTACCAACTAGGAAGCTGGGTGTGTACCTATGACCAGAGCCATCTAAGTGTGTTCAAGGAGGCTGTCCCGCCTGCTGAGGGGGCTCTCAGTCTTGGTGGAAGAACGAGAGAATGGGAAAATCCAAAAGGGGCCATCAAGATGACCCAGGGGCAAAGCACCTGCTGTCAGGCCCGACACCCTGAGTTCCATCCCTGGAACCCACACAGTGGAAGGGAGAAAACTGACTCCTGCAGGTTGCCTTCTGACCTCTACACATAGACACTCACATTTAATTAGTTTAACAATAAATTCTGAAAAGTCTAACTGTAGAGCCCTGTTAGGACCAACTGTTACCAAACACTGACCAGTGGGTTGGGCAAATGTGAATATTGGGTTGATGGTTTATTGTGTAACTTTTCCTGAAGACACATGAGCAAACATCTATTTACCCAAGAGAGGACACCCATCACTGACCCAAGAAATGACTGCACCCATGTCTACCCTGACATGGTAGTTTCTTGGGGTTCCGTACAGAAGCATGTGTGACTCAGAGGCAGCTGCTTCACTGGAAAACCCACTCCAGCCTGGGTAACAGCTCACGAAAAGCTGCATCATTACAGCTTCCTGTGGAGTTTGTAGGCAGCGCCACTGAAGAGTCTCTGCACCCCTGGCAATTTGTCTATGGCTTGTAAAACCTCAGGAAAGGGCCTCATGGGTCTTACAGCTTTCTTAACGTTTTGTGAGCTCCCGACTCCCCCTCATGAGAATATGTTTTAACCTTGAGGAAATAACCGCACAACAGGCCTAATAATGGTGACTAAGAAATTACCGTTCTAATATGGTATAGTATTGGTATGTGGTGAGGTTTCTCTTATTTTTTTTTTTAAAGTCATTATTTTTAGAGGTGCATGAGGAGCATTTGTAGGTGTGTTGTGACTTCCAGGAGATGGAGTTGGAATGGACAGGGCTGCCTTGTCCCCATGAGAAAGTTAGGACAGATACACTCCAGGGCAGGGATGGGGGTTTTTGTGAGTCTAGCCCCTCACTTTGTAGTTTAAAGGACAAAGAAGAAGAAAAAGCACACTGGTGTCCATGTGACATCAAGGAGAAAGCTCAGGGACATTCCCAGTGACACAAGGTAGACACAAAGACCAGATGAGGTAGGCCAAGGTAGGACTCCACTGAGAGGAAATATCCAGGACCTGAAAAACGTGGGCAGGGAGAGTAGTGAACAGTCGTCGGCACCGAGGATGAGGACAGGAGGGTTCTTACTGGAGACAGAGAAATACTCTAATAAAAGTGTTATCTCAGCCAGAGCTTATTCACCATACATTAAAAACAGGTGCGTTTTCCAATATGTAAATTCATCTCAATTAAATGAGTAAATATTGTGCAAAGCCAAAGTGAGGAAGAGGATAAAGAAAGGGAGAGAAAAAAACAAGAGTGGGTCTTCTTAGCTCTCACTGCCTGGGTTCCATTCCATCTCAGCTACTTGTGAGCTGAGCCACCTGGAGGGACTTTCTGAACCCCTCTGTGCCTCCCTGCCCCAACTCATGAGGTCCAGGTAGTGGCAGCCCCGGCTCTTGGTTGGCAGTGCAGTGAGTATTCCAGAGACAAGCAAGCTGGACAGTCTTCAGAACACAGCAGCACTCCCCGGCATCGGCTTTGGCTGTCTGTGGTCAACAGGGAGCGAGCTCTGGATTCAGCTGCTGTTTCAATCCCCAACTCCCTCAGTGTGTGTGTGTGTGTGTGTGTGTGTGTGTGTGTGTGTGTGTGTGTGTGTTTAATGGCTTGTGCTGCACACAGGGAGAGCTAGGCTCGGGGCAGATGGGTGAGATCAGGATGAAGAGTTAGTTGACAGGGATTCCTGGCAGTGTGCCTTGGTGGTAAAGTCAAAATGAACCTGCAGTAGCAAAGGCTAGCCCCTGTCTCTGCACCTGCCTCATGCCCATCCCTCACTACATACTTGCTCTATTCTTGGTAGGGTGAGGCCTATCCACACTGGGGCAGACCTTCAGCTTTACTCAGTCTATGGATTCCAGTGTTAATCTCATCCAAAACTCCCCTATGACGGTTGTCTCTAAATGTCTTGGCAACCAGGCCCCGATCAAGTTTACACATGAAATTCAGCATCGTGCTTGGTCCTTGCAAGGCTTAAGGAAGACCCAGATTGTCAATATCCTTACAGAAACGCTTTTTAGAAAAAGTCAGTGGAAGTTGGTGCCATCCCCGTGGGTCAGCTTTCACCCCACTCAAGGGCTTTACAGGGTTTCCTGACCCTAGATAATATCCTCCGGAGACAGTGACCGCCCTCGGGGGAGGAAAGTGCCGCTGTCCAGTGGAGGCAAGCACCTGACTGAGAGCACTCTGGCTAAACTGTCTTCCTCCTTGCCCTGACACCCCAGGGGAAACTCTCAGCCACAGAAAAAACAACCCAGAAAGGGCAGTGCATGCCTCTCTACAGGTGACTTTCCACAGGCAGGTCCTCAACAGTGTCCTGCAGCCTAGGACATCCCAGGCCTGTCCCAAGGACCGTGACCTTCACAAACATTCACTGACGTCTTCCAACCCACTTCCCTAACTTCCTTCACCAGCACTAATTAGCTGACTATTGAGGGACACCTGGGAAATTGTCAGCATGTCCCTGTGAACATCTTGAAGCCCTGAGGACAGAGCATGCATCTCCCCACAGTAGCGGTAGGAATTGTCAGAGTCCATGACAGCCCTACAGGTGATACCTGACTCTCCCTCAGGGTGGCATCACAGTCCACGTCTAGGGCTTTCCGGTTCGTTTGAAAGCAAAATTTATTGGTTCATAACATTGTCGTGGGCAGGAAGTGTTACTTTCAGGAAGCGAGGGCTGTCACATGACCTCAGCACCCAGAACAGAAACAAATTCTGGTTAAGACTCTTCCGGGCCTCGGCACGCTTAACAACATCTGTGGTCCCACTATCAGGAGCTACGTAGGCCTCAACTTACACGACAGCTCCTTTGTCCTGAAACTTGGGAGGATATCCCAAGTGCTCTTTAAAAGATCTGGCCCCTGAAAAAGTACGAAGTATCTCTTGAGGGTTAGCACGTTGCCAAAATGTGTCAGAACAACAGGAAATGGCTTCTTTTCATCACTGGCCAAAATGAATTCAATATTCATCATGACGCATTTTCTTAGACAAAGAATTCATTATAAATATGTTAAAATTGTAAGGAAATGTTATCATCCATAATACATACAGGAAGAGTCCTGAAAAATTAACATGTAAAAGAGCACAGTAGGAAAATAGATGGTGTTCTGGTTTGCTTTGCTACTGCTGTGATAAACACCATGACCAAAAGCACCCCATGGAGGCACATCCTGATCATGGTCCATCATAAAGGGAAGTCAAGGCAGGAGCTCAAACAGGGACTAAAGCAGAAAAACCAAGAAGGAATGCTGCTTACAGGCTCACTCACTGGCCCATGCTCAAGACCCCCGACTTAGGGATGGTGCTACCTACAGTGGTCTGAGGTCTCCTATGTCAACTGATAATCAATAAAATGCCCCACTGACATGACTGTGGGCCCGTGTGAATCAGGCAATCCTCCAGATGATTCTGGGCTGTGTCACGTTGACAGCTGAAGATATTAGATGTCAAACACGGCCAGGGAAAAATCAAAGTATCTAATTAATTCCATTTTAATCATCATGCAAAGGAGCCAAACTCTCTGGAAATTAGAGAAAATCGAGCTAAAATGTTATTGTGTTTTTGCCTGACTAGAAGTGGAAGGATCATTAGTGTCCAGGAGAAAGTGGCTCCCTCATCAACCCCCGGTGAGCATGGATGTCAGATGCTTTGGGAGACCATCTGAAATTTTCCATTGTTGTTTGATAAGGTGTGTAGTGGACACAAGGTCCACTTTTAGGAGATGCCATACAGAAACCCTGGTGAGATAAAGTGTACAAGGTAGGTGCCGGAGAGAGGGCTCCGTGTTTAAGAGCACTTGTTGCTCTTCCGGAGGACCCAAGTTCAGTTCCCAGCACCCACATGGCCCTTTACAACTGACTGAAACTTCAGCTCCAAGAGATCAGACACCCTATTCTGGCCTACACAAGCACTTGCACACATGTGGTACAGACACACAAAGACAGGCACACATGCATGCACATGGGGAATAGCCTCAAATCCCCATGCAATCTGGGCCCATCCAAAGCGTAGGACTGCAAGCAGCTAGGACACAGAATGAAGAGGCTCCGCCCAGTGTGGCAGCTCTCCAGGGTCAATGAGACAGGTGAACTGGGGACCTGTTCAGAGCATGTTTCATCTGGTCGCTTCATACATACAGCATTAGTATTAGGATGTGTCATCAAGCGGGTGATTCTGCACAATCAGTAGTTTGGGTTTTTTCCTTCCTGAACAATTCATAAAATAACAGTACTTCCTGCAATCCATGCGATCTTGGATGACAGGAGGGAGTAGTGAGTCTATTTATTTACCAAACCTGCATGTTTATGAATGGAGCTTCTTGGGAGAAAGATGCATTCAGAACTTCATGTCAGGGAAACAAAGCAGTTGGCATGCTCACTCTGTCCACGCTACTTGGAATGCTTATCACAGGCCTCCGGCCCATGAAGCTTTGTGGATTCAAACCAAGAAAGTTCTCTAGTCCAGTCCTCCAGGGGCTGTGTTGTCTCTTCCCAGGGCATGGCTGCCCATGTCCTCCCTTCCCTCCTCTTCCTGCTTTACTCCAACTCTGCCTCCCCATGGGGACCCTTTAAAGATGTGGGATACCCCTCAGTGGAGGAGTACTATCTGTTTCAGATTGGTACAGAACTCCACAGGGTCTGGAAAGAGCTCCCCGCAGCTGGCCCATGCCCCTCTGCATGGGTCCCTCTCAACAGCAGATGAGTCACTGGGGGAACCTGTGTCCAGAGTGAAAAGTTCCAGGCCCCACCTTACACACAAACCATTGTCTTTCCAGGGTCAGGACCAGATGATACACACTTGCAGGTGTGCCCATGCCTAAAATCTACGTGAACACACATGTGCTCACTCACATGCTGTTGGGAAACCCGACAGCACTTTAGGGGAAAGGCTGAACCATCTAGAGAGACCCAGAGTCAGTGTGAACAGAAAGCAGAATGTGACTATGGGATATCCTCTGGGAGGACCTCATGCCACCCTGGATGGAACACCACTGGAGCGGAGGGGACACTGCCCTAGAATGTACAAGGGTTTATTTTCTCACCCATGTTGTTTATCAAAGTTAAATTGAAATCTAACCAACAACTTCATACTGACCAACAACTTCAAAATTTTTTACATGAATTATGGGTTTCTTCCTTTGCAATATTTGAGGCAAGAATTAGTCTGGACTCATCTTCCCATGGACTCTTGACACCCTGTAGCCAGAACAAGCCCCACATGCTTCCCTGTGTTCCATACCAGCTGTCCTGGCTTTGAATCTTCCTGCTGCCCTTGGAAAGTCTGTGAACTTCTGGTCCCAACCTCCTGCCTTCCTGGACAAACATCATTAGAAGTCACGGAAACCAATTTGAGTCACCTGTTCTGCCTGGTGTGACAACCTATCTATGCTTTGGGTCATCCAGCCCATGCCTTGTGGGATTCCCGTGTCTGTTATTGCAGCCTGTACTCCAAGAACATGGACATGGAGGCTGGCCCCCCAAATCTTTGACAAGGCCTGGGGGAGGATTGGCAGGGCCCACAGGCCCACTCTGTCTGTGACAGAGTGGACCTCGTGGCCAGCCAGTTTTGTAACGGCTCCTGCAGAGCAGAGGCTGAGCCAGAGGCTGACCTCTGGGCAATGCAGAAGTGGGCAGTTTCACCATGGTGACACACCAAGAAAAGATAGTGAGCATTCTTGGAAAAGAAGGAGGCAGCCCATGCTTTCTAATGGCCTTTGACCCAAAATGGATGGAGTTGAACCAGGGTATCCTGAGCAGTGGGACTCCCTGTCACTGGCTCAGCTCTGCCCCTCAGTCCCAGGCAGCTCTCAGGAGGCCCAGGCTAGAACTTGCTCCAGGCCCTAGCCCAGGTATAGCACTCTCTGGAGTCACAGACAGAAAGCCGTGGGTCAGGCTGTTCCTGAAGGGACCCAGCTGGGCAATGGGCAGGTTTGGACTGGAGGGAGGGACAAATATTCCTAGCCATTAAGCCTAATACAAACCTGGCTTTGTTCCTCTGGGACAGGCAGGGCCACAGTGGCAGGCTGTAGGTCACAGCCTCTAGATTACATGCACAGGGGTGGGGAGACAATGACCAGATTTCAAACTCCTTCCTGGATCCCCGAGCTTCAAGAGACTAGGCTGTCCCATGGGAGAAAGGACGTGAACCCCCCAACACACACTCAGCTTGGGAACAATATTAGGTGCTTCTGGAACTCAAGAGGATGGAAATGTAGCTATTGACCTCCAGGGCCTTTCTATAGGGGACATGCTTAGTCCTGGTGGCATGTGATCCTCAACTTCAGAACAGAGCCCTCTGGACCAGTTCAAGAGAGGAGCCAAGCTGGTTAACTGGAGGAGCGGGCTTCTGATGGAGTCCTTCGGGTGGGAACTTTGTGGAGATAAGAGAGCACCCTAACAGGCTGAGAGGGTGGGTGCGTTGATGATCACAAGGTGACCAAAGCCAAGGGGCAAAGACAGGGATACATGTCTCTCTGAGGAAGGTGGACCTGGTAGGTGCACAGGATAGACTAGCAAGGGTGCTTCCTGCAGGCCAGTGATCTCTGTACTCCTTTCATTGTGACAGGGAGTTCACAACCCTGAAAAGCCAGCCCACAGTGTATCTGTTCCTCAAGAACTGTACCCAACCTTGGGGCCAGCCTGTCCCTTTTTATACTTGATGTTCCTGCCCCAACTGGGCTGGGACACAACAGCTATTCCCTGAGGGGGATCCACCTTCCTCTACCTCCTCATTGTGGAGAAGGGCTGGGTCAGAGGTGCTCAGAGAAATAGCTGAGTAGCAGCTTGCATTGGGGTACAGGAAGTTCACCCTTTATCAGGGACCTCGGACGAGTCACACCATCACACTCCTCTGTCCCAAAAACTGATGGGAGATCATTTGCAAACTGTACCGTGTGATGTGCTGTGGGAATCCTTCCTCACCCTGCCCAGGATCCTGATGGGGGCCCTCTGTCTTCTACCATCCACCCACCCACAGGCCCTCCGGACCCTGGTACCTCCCAGCCGCTGCTCACCTGGCTGTTGCTGCCTCTGCTCCTCCTCCTGCTCCTCCTCGCAGCCTACTTCTTCAGGTAGGAGTGTCCCCAGACGCTGACGTGCCCTAACCATCTCCTATGAGGAAATGAGTGCGCTGGAGGCTGGGGGTGTGGGCCCAAACAGCTCAGACACGAGCCGGCCGGCCTGAGCTGCACAAGGCTCAGCCATGAGCAACAGAAAGAGTTTTTCCCGGCTTACCTGGTGGGTATCACCGCACTCAGGGCTTGGGGGTTCCTGCTGTGCCGAGACCTAACACATCTTATACCTCTAAGGTTCAGGAAGCAGAGGAAAGCCGTGGTCAGCAGCAACGACAAGAAGATGCCCAACGGGATCCTAGAAGAGCAAGGTATTGTACCCCGGGTCTCAGTACTGACACTGAAAGGGACGGGCGTTCACAGCCCTGTCTGGCTGTCCCGTAAGCTTTCCTCTCTCTCCAGCTCCTCCTGGGTTGGTGCTACCGCTTCCTAGTAACTTAGAATTTCTCTATATTTCGGAACTTGGTGTCAGAGGTCATTTTCCCTGCAAAGGAGAGCGGATGTCTGAGACATTTCAGTTTGTGGGTTTTGGTTGCCTTTTTTTTTTTTTTTTTTTTTTAAAGAGACCACTCATATCCTGTCAGCTTAGCAGGGCTTTGCTGTCTAACGTTTCCCATTGAGGCCTTTGAAATCACCCTGTGATAAGGCTCTCACTTGTGAAGAGAAGTGTTCAGTTGACGCTGTACTACCTCAGGATCAAGCTGGCAGGGCCACTGCTCTGCTGGAGCTGCTCACTCTTTTTTGAAGGAGCATCAGTTAGGGGACATGCCTAACTGAGATTCCAGCTGTGTCCTGACTTGTAAATGCTGCTTACAAAAGCTTGTTTTTCTTTCTGTGTTTCAATGGGAGACACAGTGAAGGTTTTAGACACACAGGTTCTAGCTGAGTGGGGGTGGCACAGGCTTGAAATCTCAGCATTTGGAGGCACCTGCTGAGGCAGAAGCATCACAGGTTCAAGGCCAGCCTGAGCTACATAACAAGATCTTGCTCCAAACGACCAAGGGATCTGGGGCTGTAGCTCAGTGGCACAGTACTTACCCAGCATATGCAAAATCTGTGGTACAATCCCAGTGTGACAACTAAACACCCCAAACCCTGGTTTGTACCAGTGGCTTCAGCTTTGTCCTGACTTCCTACAGAGCTGTGCCTGGCTGGAGGTAACATGCATGTCATCAGAACTCAAGTGAAACTTTAGAACTCACTCAAGGTAGTGAAGGGGCTAAAGCAACCCCCAGAGCTGGTGGGGAATGTGAGCAACAGAGGACTCCACTGAGCTGTAGCATTACAGGGCTTGGGGGACCTGCACTCCTGAGCAGACCATCATATGGCCCAGTGCACCTCCATGCTCCATCCTGCTCTTCTCCCTTTCCTGCACAACCCAGAAGCCAGTGCAGAGGGAGGGGTGTGGCTGGCAGGGCACAGACGCCCACAGGCTTCTTCTACCAGCCCACCTGGCTGAAGCCAAAGGCTGCCTTGGAGCAAAGTCCGTGGCATAGACTCAGTGAACTCTGCAAATGGGACAGGGCCTTTTGCAAGGGTGACAGCTGGCTTAGTCTACTGACTTTATCAATGTCAGCTCCCTCCCTGTGAAGAGAAACGCCAATCCCTAACACTGCTTACACCTCATTCTGAGCTTGTGTGTGTGTGTGTGTGTGACTTGTCCAAACCCCTCAACCCACAGCCCACCCTCTCCTTGGCAATGCCCTCCTCTCCTGCCTCAAAGGCAGTTGGTTTCTCTGCATTGTAAGGTATGGGGTTTGAGGAAGCAGGCAACCTGTGTGTTGCCAAGAAGAGAAGGCTGTAAGACAGAGATCCTGGCAGATTCCCATCCGTTCTGAGCTTAGACCCAGAGCCCTGTGATTCCCCTTCTCTGGTCCCAAACCTGGACCTTGAAGCATGGAGCTGCAGTGACCCTTGTGTAGGACCAGAGGCTAGAAGGAAGGGTGAGTGGTGGTGAGCTAGCGAGCAAGATCACGAATGCAATGTCTGTGATGGACAGGCATGCTGCCATCACTTGCTGAAAATAGGGTGTGTTGGGAAGCAGATGTTTGATTCAGTGGCTCAGGGCTGGGCTAGCCCCAGGGTGCTCGATTTGAGAGTACTGCTCCCCTCCCACTATACAGATCCATCAGGAATGCTGTCCGATCGTCTAAGAAATGAGTCACCCGTGGGCAATGGAACTAAGTGGCTTCTCTGTGTCTCCTGACCCTACAGAGCAGCAGCGAGTGATGCTGCTGAGCAGGTCCCCGTCGGGTCCCAAGAAGTACTTCCCCATCCCGGTGGAGCACCTGGAGGAGGAGATCCGTGTGAGATCAGCTGATGACTGCAAGCGCTTCCGTGAGGAGTTCAATGTGAGTACACCGGGTCTCAGGCACCGTGAGGAGCAGCACGGCCGACCGTCAGAGCCAGCAGTTCCGGGGACTCAGGGACCTTGTGCCGATTGTGACGCTGCTCAGAAGTGGGGTCTGGAGAGCCGGGCCCCTAGTGCCGTGCCCTTCGCTAGTGCTCACTGCTCCTTGTGAAGTTGAGATGGTTGAGTCTGATGCTCCTGGGGGTTGCTGCCAGCTCAGTTCCTGGGCATCATGTGTAACGCCAGTTGTGATAGACACACCGTTCTACCATGTGCTGCCTGGTGCAGGTGGCAGTTCCACACGGAAGCTTGCAGACAGCCTCCCCACCAAGCATCTTGTCATGGTCCCCAGGAGGTCCAGCTTCTAATCAGATCAGCAGTTGTCCCTGTGAGCCATCGTCATGGCACCGTTCAGTAGTGACGGAGACTGTCTGCAGGGGATGCTAGTTCTGTTGTTTGTGATGAATCACTCCCACAACCTCAGAGGAGAAGGGGCTCACTGAGACGTGTCCCGGCCTACTGACAGTCCCCATAGCCATTCTCAGAACTCTCAACTTAAGACACAGGGCAGATTAGTCACCCCACCCCTAGAGTTGTCCATTTCCTATTTTTACATTTAATTTATGTGTACGTGTGAGTGCCTCACATACATACGTGCACCACACACATACAGTGCCAGAAAAGGCCATCGGATCCCCTAGAAGTGGGGTTACCGGTGGTCATCAGCCACCAAGGAAGCCCTGAGAATGGAACCCAGGTCCTCTACAAGAGCAGAATGTGCTCTTAACCTCTCAGCTGTCTTTCCAGTCTCCAAGTTGTTGATCTTTTAAATGTCTGTCGTATGGGTAGGCATGAAGCATTGTTTTAGATACAGGGTTTCGTATGGTTGGTGTTTTGAAGTGTTTGGTTCAAATCTTCACCCTGTGTGCGGGGCTGGGAGCTGAACGTTGGGCCTGAGCAAGAGTGGGTGTCCATGGATGGTTGCCTTGGCCCGTCTCTGTCTCTGTCACATCAGTTGCTCTACTCCAGGTCCCTTCCACCACTAGCAAACGGTACCTGGGAATGGAGACCCTCTGACAACACCAGTGTGAGGCCCAGAGGGAGAGCTTTTTAAACAGCGCAGTGTGATTATTTCTAGAGGTGTGTGGACTGTGAGGACAGGGCAAGGCGCTGGTGCGTTTAACCACACTTCACTGACTTTTCAACATTACACCCGCCCCTTGTCTTGCTTCCCTTTTTATCACTGCCAAGCGGGCTTTCCTCTTTTTTTTTAATTAGGTCATACTGAGAGAGAGCACCGAGCACTCCTGTTCTGAAAATTTACAACTTAGCAGCAGAAGTTAATTCTCCATTTTCAAAATAGCTGTCCCTTGCACTGCTGGTAGAAGCTTGTCCCGCCCTGCTTGTCCCACTTCCTCTTCCACTTCTGCAGTCACGTGTGGGGTGCCAGTAACCCTACTGTTCGTGGAGGGTCTCAGAGGAGGCCAGGAGCATAACGAGGCAGCGGAGGGACTCGGCTCAGGGGCAGAACTCAAGAGGGAACAAAAAGCGCAGTAGCCGAGACATGCAGTGGCTTCCCAGCTTTTTTAAAATATCAAACCAAGGAAAGTGATGGTGAATGAAACAGTTTGAGCATAATCAAGAGAGAACAATGTCAGTGTGCTTCCCTGTGGCCAGGGGCTCCGATCTGGGTCGTGTCATACAGTTACAGATCCTACCATTATTTAAGAGTTTGATGTTTCCGTCATTATGAATTTTGAGCATTAAATTAGCTGTTTAGAAAAGATGTTTCTGAGCTGGTAAGACGTCTCAGCAGGTAGAGGCATTCGCCACCAAGCCTGACAACCTGAGTTCAATCCCCTGAAACCCACCTGGTGGAGGGAGAGAACTGATCTGTGAAAAGTGTCTTCTGACCTTCACATTCATGCCATGGCATGTGTGTGTGTGCATGCAGGCATGCCCTCACAAACACATAAGTGTAATCTCAAAATTGTAAGAAGAAAGCCTGTGATAGAAAAGAAGTTGCCTCAGAGGCTTGCTTCTGCTGATTCTTGGCTTTTTCTGGAGACTTGTAAATATTGTACCCCAAACAAGTTCTTCCCTCACCTGTCGCTCCCAGCCTGCCTCTCTGTAGCCCTCAGCTGTGCAGAGTCTCCCTGCCTGGCAACGGGCAGCTAGAGATACAGTTGTGGGGTAGAGCGTACACAGCCTGGCTCATCACTCCAGTGAGGAACTGACCCTGTCCAAGGCCACACTCCAGCGGCATCTCTCTCCTGCCCAGATCAGCCACTCCGGTTCTCAGAGAACACATTTGGTTCTCAGAGAACACATTTAAGTTCTGTTTTCCTACTCCTCCCTTTCTCTGGTCTGATGGCCCCTTCCAAAGGTCCTGGGAGGAATCTGGGTAAGTCTCAACATGTGTTTGGACATTCCTGTATTGTCAAGCCCACGTTCACTCTGAGGTGACTGTGAACTTGAGGCTAAGAAGGGGTTTGACCTCAGGATCGTCAGCACTGTGGGATGAATGGCTGGAGCTGGCTTGAGTACTCATCCTGGCCTGGAAGACTTGGCCTATTTTCTTCACTTCTGCCTCAGTTTCCTTATCTGTGAAGTAGAATTTTCCCTGCCCTGTGGGACTGGGATAACACATAAAGAGAGAAGTAACAGGTAACACACGGATGAGATGCTATCTGCTAGCTCTGCCTGGAGAGGGCACATCTCTATCCTGTTTCCAGTTCCTGAATTTGGTAGAAAAGGAGGCCCCTGTGCAGTGAGAAGCCTTCTCCAGCTTTGTCCCAGCAAGCTGTGTCAAGCCACAGGCCTGGGACCTATGCTATGGCAAACATGGCAGAAATACATACAAAGGGAGGGCTTTTTATTTTTGTTTTTGTTTTTTTCTTGTATGTAGAAGTCCCAGCATAATCACAAACCAGAGCTGTCCTCTGGTGTTGATGGAACAAACCAGACCTCCTACAGAATGCACACAGAGTTACGGCAGGCTAACCATCTCCAGGCACTCTTACTTCCCTGGGACTACCAAACACTGAGAACCCCAAGGTCCTGGGTAGCCTGACAGCAGGAAAGCATACTGGGCCCAGTCTGTGCAGGGGCTGCTCAGCTTGCTCGGATCTGGAGGACACAGAGAACTTTGCCTAGTTCTGCCCACCTCCCCTCATCCTGTTCTCCAGGACCCTGGGGGGACAGGGTGTACCACCTCATCTCTATGCCCCACCTCTCAGGGCCACACAGCTATGTTAGCGGTGATCAGAGCCTGATTCCTCTTCCTGCTCAGGCTTCCTGGGCCACTACATTGCAGCTACTTCGTCTTCCTTGGTTTAATCCAGTCTGTTGTTTTTAGTAGGCTTTATTTTTAGAGCAGTTTCAAGTACACAGAAAAATTACATACACACTGCAGAGTTCCTGTGTACTCCATCTCTCCATAGAGCGGGTTCCTCTGCCATGGGCCCGCTGCAGGGAAGTGCTCCATTTGTTACAATTAATAATCGCCCTTGGCATTGTCGTCACTGAGCTCCTAGGATCTGCTCAGACTGTGGGGTTTGCCAGATGCACGGTTTCGTGTGCCACTGTGACTGGTTTTTGTGTTCAGGGCTAAAACCTTTTGAGAAGGCCTAAGGATGTCATCACAAATTCAGTGTCCAGTGCGGGCCAAGGAGGTAGTGTCAAGTCAGCTCTGGTAGTGAATCAAAACTCAAGGAACGTGAGTGTTCAGAGCTGGGGACAAAGTGGAGAACTCCTCATTGGCATTGCTAGGATGACCTCTGACTGGTCTCTCCACACTGGCCTAGGCAAAGCCTCTGCCTGTGGCTATGAGGTGTGGTGGCCCCAGAGCAGAGGAGAGGGGGTGTCCTACAGCATCCTGATGTAAGCCCTTGGGGAGAACGGAGTTGGCCACTGAAGAAGTTCCTGCCTGCTAGAGGGAGGTTAGGGCCCTGACCCAAATAAGAGCAATCCCAGGACATCGTAGCTATCATCTGAGGCTGCTCTATGAAGCCAGACCCCAACTCCCGGGGACCTGGAGTGGGACACAGAAAACAGTAAAGCTCACATGTTTCTCCATGCTTGAGTAAGGGAGTCCCTCCAGGGCTGACTACCAGGGTCTACTTCTTCAGCCAAATGATGCTGAGCATATGTCCAACCACTCTTCCTTGGGTCTGGTTCCATGTCATCGGATCATAGGCTAGTTGTGAGGGGAGGCAGAAGGGCCACACATTTTCTCTGTGCCTGATCCATCACAAACACTCAGTAAGTAGTAACGCTTCTTCCTTGGAGCCCAGTGGTCCGAGGTCCAGCCGGAGTCAGGTTTAATGTTGAAGGGCATGATTTGAAGTACACAGTGCTCTTTACCCTAGCTCATCTGAGTATGATGAGGAACCCGGAAGCAAGCAAGAGGCGAACAACTGGAGGCAACCAAAAATCAGAGGCAGGGTGACTTTGGTGGTAGAAGGAACTAGAAACCCACGTGTCCACTTAACTCCCAGAGATGGCACTTCTTAGTGTTAGCATGCTTGCAAAGTGAAACTTCCGTTTCACACTGACACTCCTCAACTGGGGTACAGCAGTCATTAAGGTGGTGCATCTTGAGCCTCAAAGAGCCCCAAACTCCTACCTGCTGATTCTGTACACTGGGGGTGGAGGCTGGGAGAATCAGCACTTCCAGGGAGCTTCTAGACCTGCCCCTGCTGACGTGACCCAATCCACAGAGACATCTGAGTCCCAAGTATGGCGAGGGCTGTGGCTACAGTCACTTTCCAGAATCCTGCTCCTTCTTTCCCACAGCCCAGGCCAGGGTCTCAGCACCTTCTTGGTAGTCTTTGCCCCTCTTTCTCCTGCATCAGAACTCCTTTGGGATCAGTTTGCCTGTACCCAAGGAGTCTCTTCCTGGGCTAAAACCTGTGTGGACTGGGGCATGATGGAATTGTGGTGTGAGTGAGTTCTTGACCTTACAAAGTTTAGGATATAACTCATTGTCTGCCCAGTGTCTAATGTGGGGCCTGAGGAGAGACAAGGATGATGGACAGATGGTAGTTTTAATGCCTGGGCTTGGTAGGGAAACTAATGGGGACCTGGGTTTAGATTCATTAGTGTTCACTCTGTTCTCCATTTCTTCCAGTCATTGCCGTCTGGACACGTACAAGGAACCTTCGATCTAGCAAATAAAGAAGAAAACAGAGAAAAAAACAGATATCCCAACATTCTGCCCAGTAAGACTTCTTTATTGTTGGTGTTTATTGTTCTTTTTTGCGTGATCTGTGACATGCAGGTTACACTTGGCGCTGCTTTGCAGCCTGCCGGTGACCATGTGCTCAGTGCTCGTCCCAGGGAATCCAGGGCCACACTGTCTGAGGGCCTTTTCTCCCTACATGGGGCGTGGACATCTTTGTTGCTGTTGACCACTCTGGTTGCTAAGCATACAGGAAGCAAGCTGGGCAGGAATGCTCCTTACAGGCTTGGGCACCAAGGGGCAAGGCCTCTCCTGTCAGATCTACTCCTGGACACCAGTCTAGGCCTGTTGGTGGCCTTGAGCAGTACCTTCCTTCATATTCAGTGTTTTGAGACTACCAGGAACAAATCCCCAGTGTGCTCTATGGTCCAGAACCAAAGGCCAAAATGATAGAATAAAAAGCCCACATGGGTTTGGCACCCTTGAGAGAAGGCTTAACAGATCTTATTCTAACCTCAGCAGCAAACAGTAACCATGAGCTAGGGAGTGTGGTTGCCAAGGAAGTGTCAAGCTAGGGTGCAGGCTGCTGTGGGCTGGGCCTCTCGTGACCTGCTGTAGCTGGCTGAGCCTAGTCTTGAGGTGCCTGTCTCACTTGCCAGGACAAACCCTGCGTGTTCTCAGCCACCTTTTCAAAAGCTGGCCCAGGATGCCAAGTCTGCAGCCTTCCCATCCCCCCCAACCACAGATTTTCGCTTCAGGCCCACCCACAGAAGAGCAGCCTCAAACAGCTCCACAAAACTCAGACTTACATCCTGAAGAGAGGCCTGCGGCTGGTGCCAGAGACCCTTGCTCTTGAGGAGTGCCTGGTGGAGTCAGGGAGCTGGCCACAGTCAGCTTGGGTGTGCTGTGTGTACATGGAGCTGTAACCTATCCAATATAAGACCTAGATTTCTAGAACTTTCTAGAGGTAGCTCTTCCCCACTGCCCATGTACAAGGCTTTTAGTGATTTTTGTAAAGCCCACCACGATCCTCAGATCCAACTAAACCTAGAGTAATTAACTAATGGGCTTTAGTTTGTCAGAGTCAAGGGAGGAGGGGGTGGTTGTACAGCCAGGCTGTGAGGGTGGCTTGTCCCAAGTTTAGACTCTGGACGCAATGGCTTTACTACTGGGTGGGTTGTGGAATCCAAGGAAGAGGGACATCCATGCTGTTGCTCAGTCCTAGATTTAGACTCTGGACGCAGTGGCTTTACTGATGGGTGGGTTGTAGAATCCAAGGAAGAGGGGACCCATGCTGTGGCTCAGTCCCAAGTTTAGACTCTGGACGCAGTGGCTTTACTGCTGGGTGGGTTGTGGAAGAGGGGGAACCTGTGCTGTGACTCATAGATCAAAGGAGAAAAAGGCAAAAGCAAGCAGGCGTCTGGGCTCTTCAGAGTGGTTTGCATCAACTGAAACTTGAGATATTCAAAGGTCAGTTTTGACTTCTAGTTTAATGCTTCACCGTTCTTGATGAGTTTAATTTATGCCTCAGTTTGGCCCTCGTGTGTTTGGGACATGAGGTATAGTTAGATCCTAGGATCATGGTGGGCTTTACAGAAATCATTTACAAACCTTGAGCACAGACAGTGGGCAAGAGCTACCTCCAGAAAGTGCTAGAATTCTCGTCTAGGATCATATATTGGACAGCTCCATGTACCTTAGAGCCCAGGATGTTCTGGTCATCTTACCTAGCTTTCTCTCTTAATCATTAAACCTACTGCCCCCTAAAGTGAACGCTCACAATCTTAACCAGGAATGTTTCTGAGACAGAGGTGGCAGGTCATACCTGTAGTCCCAGCAGCCTCCAGGCTGAGGCAGGAAGCTCTCCATATCAAGGCCAGCCTGGGCTACATGGAAAGTGAGACTCTGTCTCAGAAAAGAAAAAAAAAAAAAAGAGAGGAGAGAAGAAACAAGGATGCAGGGGGAGAACCAGGGAGAAAAGAAAAGAGAGAGAGGCAGACAGACAGACTGATTGGCTGACAGACAGGAGTGCTAGTTTCTGGTGAGAGCTCAATGGAATGGAGTGGATGGTCAAGCTCCTGCAGCAGGCCCAGGTAGGGCACTCAGCTCACAGAGGGCTCATCCCAGAACATGCTGGGTGCCTTCCCCAGCTCTTCCTGCTGTGCACAAGGCTGGGTTGCGTCACAGAAGAAAATCAGCCTGCCCTCTCCCCACGTGAAAGCGTGGCCACACTGTAATAGTCTGGCTCAATGTTCCCCATAAATTCCCCCACTCCTGCCCCAGGGTGAGGGCCAACCTCTGTCCTATCCAGGAGTAACACTTGACTTGGGGTGTTGACAGCTGTCCAGGACTGTGGGTATGTGGTATGTTCCGCAGGACTGGTGAGCTGTTCCTTGTTGGTTTGAGTTTCCTACGGCATGGAAACATCATGCCTGCCAGGAACCAAGAGCGTCATCCTGGTTAAGGAGAGACATGTCTGGCTATATGGAATTGTTGGTCGTGCTGGGGCAAGCAGTGGGCTGAATCTCATGGAGTCAGGTTAGGATTTGTAAGGTGGGATAGGGAGACCCAATGCTCACAGCTCCAGGTGCCTCCTACCTCTCTTAGCCTACCCCAAGCCAGGGCAGACTTGCAGTAGGTTCAAAGATGCCCCTGGGCTAAAGTGCAATGTTGGCCGTGGCCTGAGAATCCCAAAGACGGAGTCAAGTGCTCTGAGTCCGGAGGCTAGACTCATGCCTGCGGGGACTCTCTCTGTAGCCGGCAGCCTGATAGCCCTCTTCTGGAAGGATGCCACTGCTGGTAATTTTAGAAAGTGATGTTTTGACAGCAAAATGTGACTTTTCAGGATTAAGAAGCAGGAAGCTCTTAGAAGCTGTGAGAGTCTAAGTCTGCAGATGTTATTTTTTGTCCTGTGTTTCCGTAACTGTTCCACGGTGTAAGTCATTCTAAATTCTCATGCTTCAGCCTGCATGACATAACCCGGGCCACAGCTGTTTCTACCCCGAGGCGCTGAGCCCCTGAGCAAGAGTGTCTAGACCTGTGGCTGTGGATTTGGGGTTTGTCATCCTGCCCAGCATGTGTGGGCTAGTAACTGTCCCCAGAGTTGTGCCACTACCCTCCGCCTGGAGTAGGACACACGCAGCTCAGCAATGAAACTCCATCAGGGAGTCTGAGTTAACACACACAGACCAGCCAACAGCCTTCCGTGTAAAGTGGGCCACAGCCAAAGCCCAAGCTAGCCTGGAACTCTCAATCCTCCTGCCTCGGCCTCCTGAGTGCTGGGATTACAGTCCTTCCCACTTCAGCTACCTTTTTCACTACCTGCTGAAACAGTGAGTCTCTGTGGAAGAAAGGGCTATGAAGGAACCAGGGCCACAGCTCCCTGGTGTGCACATACATCACTGCAACACCATATATGTACCACACCATATATATATATATATATATATATATATATATATATATATATATATATACACATATATATACCATATATATACCACACCACATACACCACACAAATAGTCCACTATAACATATCATACCACACACCTGACAATACACTCAACATACACTACATATACATGGTACCATATACCACACATAATAAACTCACAATCAGCATGCCCTACCACACAACACATACTTATCACACTGAATTATACATACATACCACATGTATATAACACACAATACCACAAAATGCACACAGCACACACAGCACATATAACTCACAACACACATACCCACCCTACCATACAATATCACCCTCATACCATACAACACATGTCATGTGTGTGTAACACATAACACACAGCACCACAAATATACATAAACACACACACACACACACACACACACACACACACACACATCTCTGGCTGCCCTCCCACTTTGGAAAATACCCTGTTGAGCCAGCTTGACTCTCCACAGTCAATGGTCCAACTGTTCGAGCCCAGCTTCCCTCCAGTCCTGGGGCAGATGGTGAAGAATGGATATTGGAGTTCAGAGTCCCAAGCCCTTTACCCCCAAGTCCTCTGGAAAGCCTGAATGAAAAAACCTAGTTCTTCATTCTGAGGCCCTGCTGTGTGCACTGTAGTGGTTAACGTTTGGACCTGTGATAAGAACACGGTCATTTTGCTCCTGCTGTTCTGCCTGTGTGATCATGGGGCCACCTCTCCTCCTCCCTCCCCTGGCTGAGGCACAGGTGGACCATGCAGGGCTCAACAAGGCAGGGGTACCCTGCCCTGACCTCAAGAGGAGACCTGGTAATGTCCTTCCAGTGACTTCGATATGAGACACCCTGGGCCCCTGTAGCTCCTGGTCCTAACACTGTGGCGTTGTTTGCTTTTTCCAGACGATCATTCCAGAGTGATTTTGAGCCAAGTGGACGGAATCCCCTGCTCTGACTACATTAACGCTTCCTACATAGATGTGAGTTGACTGCCTTCCTTCCCCTTGGCCTGACATGAAGCCGATACTGGGTATTTAGGGACGGGGTCTGAAGTGTGATGTGTGGGTGCCTTCCTCTCTGATCCTGAGTATGTGTGTGGTCACCACCCTTCGGGCAGTTTGGTCACACTAGAGTGTGAGGCCATCATGTTTTCTCAGCTTGCCTCTTCACCAGAAGTCACAAAGATAACAGATCCAGGGGGATAATGACCACAGTGGACACTGGAGGTGTTCAGTCCAGTTCCTTATAGCATTGACAAACTAGAACCAGCCAGATGCGTCTGACTAGACAAACCACAATAGGCCATGGAATGAATTTAGGTTTCTTTGAAATTATCATGTAAGGTTTTAAATTTCTTACTTACAATACAAGGAAATAGAAGGATTTGTAGACAATACATGAGCCCAGTGAGAAATATAAACATATGTATTTCTGTTTGGGTGTGTGTAGGAAAACAAAACAAAACAAAACAAAAAACAACAAAGAATAATAGTGAAGGCTGTAGGAAAACAGTACCTGTTATCTCTGAGGTTGCTGGTGGGTTTGGTTTTCATATTACCCTTCCTTGTTTTCTACATTCTCTGGGGTGAATCTTCCCTCCCCTTCTATGAACAAAGTGGTCCCCTGGGCAAAGATTGTCCTGGATAATTACAGGTCTGACTTCATTTTTCTAGGGTTACAAAGAAAAGAACAAATTCATAGCTGCTCAAGGTAAGCAAGCTTTCGAGTTAGTTCATGTCTGCGCCGTATTTTTAGAAAGTCATTCGAATCTCTAACTGCCAACAATACCAGA
This sequence comes from Peromyscus eremicus, assembly GCF_949786415.1. Lineage (NCBI taxonomy): Eukaryota > Metazoa > Chordata > Mammalia > Rodentia > Cricetidae > Peromyscus > Peromyscus eremicus. The sequence continues at coordinate 66,992,347 of NC_081416.1, read as the reverse complement.
GATTCATATGGGTTTTTTCGTGTGTGTGCACCACTGTGTCGCCGTGTCTGACACCCATGCTGTGTACCCCTCTGGGACTTCATGGCACACACAAGGGGCCTCTGGTTGCCCTTCTACCACCCTGAGACTCACGTTCAGTAGGTAACTTTGACTTACTTCCTTCAGCTGTCTGAGCTCTTAAAGGCTCCTACTTTGCGGGGAGGACGGGATGGAGGGGCTTTTAGATGAAGGTCATGGCCACCATGGCTCAGCCACAAAATCATGACCTTACCCTTGGACCTAGACCCACCTTGTGCTTAGAGAACCTTCTAGTGTGCCAGAGGCTGCCTTTCCAGGTTCAGCAACTCCCCAGGAGTCAGTGAAGCTAAACTAGACTCCCCTCCCCCTCCTCGACAGCCAGATTCCCTAGAAATAGAAGCCCTCGTTACACACAGGGGACCGTGCCCTCTGTTAATGAGAGAAAAATCTGTCAAATGTTGGTGGAAACGTAAAAAAGGTCTGCGTTTCTGTCGTAAGCTCCGGCTTGCCGAGGAAGGATTTCTTTATCTCCCCGCCCCCTCCTCCTGAGCATAGAACTCTTAGCCTGAGGATCGCCAAATAGTTGTTATACCTGTAAGCACTGTGTCAAATTCAGAAAGGAAGTGGACAAAGGGCAGAGGAGTTTCTTCTTCCTGATCTCTCTCTCTCTCTCCTTCTCCTTCCCTTCCCCCCTTCACACACACACACACACACACACACACACACACACACACACTCATACTCACTCACACATATTTGCATTCCAATTCATCTGAAGGGCCCTGTGACTCTGAGGGACTCTGTTGTGGCTCCCAGCTACTATGACAAGCAAAGCAGAGATGGCCCTCAAATGTCCTCCTGTGCCCCCCCCCCTTTCTTTTTGCCTGTGAGTCAGCATAGCCACCCAGATTCTGTCTGGCTACACAGCAAGCTTCCAGGTTGCAGGGCCTGTCTTGTGTCTGGGGAAGGTGTGAGCCTTCCAAGACTGAATTTATGGGGTGAGCTTAGATGGCTCCTTCACGCTGAGCCTCCCCTCTGCACACAGGCCCTAAACAGGAGACAGTGAATGACTTCTGGAGGATGGTCTGGGAGCAGAAGTCAGCCACCATTGTCATGCTGACAAATCTGAAGGAGAGGAAGGAGGTAAGTTCCCCTGCTCTGACCCCTGTAGCCTTTCCTTGTGGCCTGGCACTCACCAGGGAGGCCCTGACCACTTCTTCTGCCTGGACACCTCTCTTCTATTAGTGGGGGGCAAACAGCACCCAGACCTTCCAGCACCCCATCTTGAAGTCAGTTCTCCACACTTCTATACCTCACTGTCCTGCTCTAACATAAGGAATCATAGTTCCCTTCTTTGTATGAAGATCGTCTCGGGCACCCAGAGCTCTAATCCCACTGGAGAGGAACAGACTTTAGAGTGAAAGGTATTGGTGTGTTTCGCATGTGGTGGACCTGGCTGCCAATGAACGCCATTGCCCAGGCCTTTCCTAGACTAGAGAAATGGTTGCCAATGACAGGCACATGGAAGGCGTGCCTGTACACCTGAATTTATTTATTTATTTTTATTTTTTATTTTTTTGGTTTTTCGAGACAGGGTTTTTCTGTGTAGCTTTGCGCCTTTCCTGGAACTCACTTGTTAGTCCAGGCTGGCCTCGAACTCACAGAGATCCACCTGGCTCTGCCTCCTGAGTGCTGGGATTAAAGGCGTGCGCCACCACCGCCCGGCCTGTACACCTGAATTTAAAGCATCAGCTAGGAACGGGAGGTACAGTTGCCTTGTCTCCTATCAAACAGACCCTGGTAGCGTCTGCTGAGCCTGAGTCCCCATCCCCAGTGCCAGAAACTGGCTCAGATGCAGGCTGGAGGGGAGAGCACCAGAGCCCCGGGAGATCTGAAGCCCTGACAGACCTGTTGTTGGCACCGAACTCTTTTTCCAAGTGAAAGGGGAATTGGAAGCCTGAGGGGTGCTTCCTCAGGTGGGGAGACCCAGCTAGTAGACTGTGCTTCTAGCATGTTCCAGCATGAAGGCCCAGCTTGGCAGAAGGCATCTGCCTGCTGGGCCGCCACACAAGGCTCTCTGTACGGGTGGCACTAGCCTGGTCCTCACGGTACCCCATGTGATGAGGACATGGGCAGGGCCTACAGGGTTTGGGTAGAACACCCAGTCTTGGAGTGCACAGGAGACAAAGATTGAACTGATAGACAGAATAGGCACAGAGTGCTCCTGTCCCCAGGGCACCTGACTGGTGGGCTCCGTGCCCAGCAGCACGGGGGAAAAAACATCCAGTGTCCATTTCTGGTTTTCTCGTCATCAGGGAGAAAACAGTGGGAACAGAGTGGGGATTGCTGCTTCTTACTTACTTCATGACTCCTGCCCTTGTTGTCCTTTGTTGCCAATGGAAAGAGCCACAGGAGGGAAACAGAGCTCTCACCATAGATTTCCTGCCCTGTGAGGAGGGACCCCCCTCCTGTAGACAGGGAGACTGACCCTCATCGGAGTCCTCGCATCTCTGTGACCCACTGCCCACAGAGACCAGGTCTTCCAAGGACTGCTTCTCCAAAAGGTCACCATTGTAGCCCTAAGCAGAGGCCGAGGACCTCTGTCCCCCTGCGTCCTGGGTGGTGTCATCTGTCTCAATCTCCCCTAGAACCTCCTGCTGTGTTTTTCTGGCCTTGTGACTCAGGCTGCCTGCTGGTTCTCTCATTTTCCACTACCTCAGATGGAGTCGTTTCTCAAGAGAGTTCCTTTTCCTTGGTGGCTTTCACTGTGGTCTCCACAGTGTCCTCATCCTGGGCAGTACGTTGCAAAACCCAGCTGGCATCTTGTGACCTGAGGGAGGCCTGAGGGTAGGGCAGCCAAGAGTTCTCTGGGGCCTGAGACCTCTGTTCCTATCATTGCAGGAACCTTTCTGGGAAGAATTGCTTGAGAACCCCAGGGGGACCAAGACTCACCCAGACCAGACCTTTAAGTGTCGCTACAGGCCACGTTCAATGCCCTGTGACTATAGGCCAGCTTAGGTCAGGACACACAGATGGGGTGATGTTTGTCTTATAGTGTTAACAAGAATGCTGGTCTCCATGGTGTCAGGCATCTTTTACTTTAGGAGCCTGATGATCCTGGAGAACAGCCTACTTTGCTGTGCCATTCACTGGCCATTTCTAGGACAAGCTGTGAGGTACCTGAAGACATGCTATATTTTAGAGATTTCTCCAAGGATGATTGTGCAGTTCTTTCCCCTCTGCTGTGGTCCCCATTGGTCCACATGCTGTGCTAACTCATAGCTTACTGCCTGAGAGATTCTAGGGCTTGTCTCATGTAAAGAACTGCCTCTGTGGTCAGGAGCACCTCACAGGTTCCCATGTTAGTGTGACCTCATGAATGGCATGCAGGGTGGCCAACATGAGTGGCTTGACCAGAAAGAAATAGAGTGCTGGGCCCCAGGGAAATGCCCAGTGAGGGCATTCTGGAGTATGGGGCTCACTCCAGCTGGAGGGTTGTTAGGCTCCCTAGCTCTAAAGGGAGAAAGTTTAGCATGGACAGGCATGGCTGGAGTAACAAAGTGTGAGGGATAATGGAGTTAGCAAATGAGATGTTACTTGTCCAACCCAAAACACTTTGCTTGGGCTACCACAGCCACATTTGTCACCTGTGAGGCCTTGCTTTCCTCCTTTATAAAAGACACGCCCTTGCCAGGTAATCCTCCCAGCTCCTGGGGAGCTGACTGCTGACCTGGGTCACTTGATGGTGTGCAGATCGTGGGAGGCTATGTGTTGGACTGTGTCTTGATTCTTTTCCTTCCATTGTTCCTCACAGGAGAAGTGTTACCAGTACTGGCCGGACCAGGGCTGCTGGACCTATGGGAACATCCGGGTGTGTGTGGAGGATTGCGTGGTTCTGGTGGACTACACCATCCGCAAGTTCTGCATCCATCCGGTACACATGAATGTCTCATGTTGGCTTCTCGGGAGCTAGGTTGGGGGGCTTTACAGTGTGAAGAACTGCCCCGCCTCGTCCTGCCCCCAGCATGGCAGGAACTCTCACTGAGGCTGTGGCTGCAGGGCTGGGGCGTGGGACAGAATGGGACAGAGTTAGTGAGTGATCAAGGACCTGATCTGCAGAGTGCTGGGCACTTTGACTCCCAGCAACTGTCCTAGGCCTCCCTAGGAGGTGGGTGAGCCAACTGGAGAGGTAGGGGATTCAGTGGAAGGCCTTTCCCACTGCACTAAGCAGGCACTGTACACCAAGCTCTACCAGGGTCCAGTATGAGTGAGGTCTTTTACACCCTAGCATTGTGAGACAAGATTGTTTGTCTGTCTGTTTATTTGTTTGAGACAGGGTCTCACTATATGGTCCAGGCTAGCCTAGAACTCTGTATATAGAGCACACTGGCTTCAGACTTACAGAGATCCATCTGCCTTTGCCTCCCAAGTGATGGGGTTAAAGATGTGAGCCACCATGTCCAGTGACAGGAGTGTTTTATAATGGTGTCAAAATTATGTTCAGAATCTCCCCTGTGTTTTTCATGCTTGTTTCAAGACAGCCTGCAATAAAAAATGCTTGTAAACAAAAGCAGATGAGATGAAGACTTCAGGGATAGGCCATTTCATCAGGAATCAAATGTAGAGCAATGGTGTGATTAGGTTGCAAAATCTGAACAGAAGTTTCTACAAGCCACTGCAGAAGGTTTTGAAAGGATACTAGAGGTGTGGCTCAGTGGTAGAGTATGTACCTAGCATGCTGTGAGCCATCCCAAAATTATTATCCCTTGCTGACCTCTTCTAGATACACAGAGTACACATGCATGCAAGTGTGCATGCGCACAGCACACACAAACACACACACACAGAGTTCTAAACACACTGGTATTGTCTTCTTCCGCCATCAGGGTCAGGAGAACCATGCTTCAAAGGCTTGGAGAATCTATGAGGGAGGGTCTGGACCTTCATCTTTTCTTCCCACACTGACTCTATGAGACTTAAAGAATACGCTAGTGTATAAGAAAAAAATTTAATTTAAAAAAATAATAAAAATTAAAATAAAAAAAGAACATGCTAGTGATGACTCAGCTCCCCAGGAGTGAGGTGGGACTGTCCAGACAGAGCAGGGAGGCCTATCTCAGAGCTGGAATATCTGAACATTAGGACCAGCTTTTGGGATGCGGGCCTACTGGGATTCTGGCCTGGGAATAAGCAGCTGTGGCAATCCTTTGCCATCCAAGAGCTGTGCATACTCACAGCTGGTACGGCGCCCCTGTGTTCCAGGGCTCTCTGTGTTTGTGGACACTGACCTGGCATGAGCCTCAGCGGTCCTTCAGAAGGAGAGGCTGAGTGGTCGGGGTCAGGGGGCGCCACCTCTCACTTCTTCCTTGTCCCTTGCAGCAACTCCCAGACAGCTGCAAAGCCCCACGCCTGGTCTCCCAGCTACACTTCACCAGCTGGCCTGACTTTGGGGTACCCTTCACCCCCATCGGAATGCTGAAGTTCCTGAAGAAAGTGAAGACGCTCAACCCCTCACATGCTGGGCCCATTGTGGTTCACTGCAGGTATGTCAGGGAGGGGCAGGACATTTGCAGGCAGTCACAGTGGGGTGGCTAGTGGGACAGTGTTGGGTGAGCAGAGCTAGGGCTGGTGGACATGAAGTTTCCCAGCAGCTACCCCACTTGGTCACTGGAACACATGCCCTGCCCCAGTGATGTCTGAATAGAACCCCAATATATAAACCTCTTCAAAGCTGACAGGCTCAGGTTGGTGGCCGGCATGGGAGCTCTGGGCAGGTCCACTGCCTTGTCCTCTGTACTACCTGATACCCCAAGAATCACTCGGTTCCCATACCAGGTCACAACCACAGTGGTAACAAGAAGACAGTGTTTGGGGTAGGAGTAATAAACAATACACACACACACACACACACACACACACACACACACACACACACACACACAGAGCTTCAGTGTCTCTGGTCCTGAGCTAAATTACTGGGGCTGCAGTGCCCTCTGGTGGCCTTGCACAGATTTGCTCCTTATTCTCCCAAGCTGTACCTTACTTAATTTTGCCCTAGGCTGTGTCCTTTGTCCCCAGGTTCAGGCATCTTCCCAGGCTTGTTATTTACTTCAGGGGAATGTGACTCATGAGGTGGCATCTTTCTCCTCCCTGAAGCGCGGGCGTGGGCCGGACAGGCACTTTCATTGTGATCGACGCCATGATGGACATGATACACTCAGAACAGAAGGTGGATGTCTTTGAGTTTGTGTCTAGAATCCGCAATCAGCGCCCTCAGATGGTCCAGACGGATGTGAGTGGCACCTCTTCCTGCTCTGGCCTAGGCATCATAGAGCACTCAGGTGCCTTTGCCCTACTCCAAAGGCCCATTAAAAAAAGAATTTTTTTTTACTGTGTTTTTGTTATTGTTTTGATTTTGTTTTTACAGTACCAGGTACTGCACCCCAGTCTGTCATGTGAATTCTTTCTACCACTGAGCTGTATTCTCAGCCATTTTTTACTCCCTGAGACTTGATCTTACTGAGATGCCCAGCCTGGCTTCGACCTGGCTCTGTAGCCTGGGCAGCCCTTGAGCTTGTGATCTTCAGATCTCAACTTCCTGAATAACTGGGATTTTAAACCTGCACCCCCAGGCCCAGCTTATAGGCCTGGTTTTGACAGGCAGGTAGCCACAGGCTATGAGCATGCCCAGTGTCAGACTTGATGTCTCTCCCACTCTGTCATTACCTCCCACAGAGTCTCAAAGACTGGTGACTCTGATCCTTAGTATGTTCACATGCCACAGGGGCGGTGGCATAGCCCCTGGGGCCCCCAGGGAGGGAGCGGCCATTACTGTTGTCTTATTTTACCCTGGACGACCAGTGTACATGATCATTAATGGGCTCCTGCCCTTTAATGTTCTCTTACCAGCGGAAGAAGGGAGCACTCTTTGGGCCCCGGGCAGACTTGAGCAGCACACCCTGTCTCCCTGCAGGTACAGTACACGTTCATCTACCAAGCCTTACTGGAGTACTACCTCTATGGGGACACAGAGCTGGATGTGTCCTCCCTGGAGAGACACCTGCAGACGCTACACAGCACAGCCACCCATTTTGACAAGATCGGGCTGGAGGAAGAGTTCAGGGTGAGTGCTCGGGGAGTCTTCCACACCCTAGATGAGTTCAGGGTGAGTCCTTGCCCTGAGGCGGTCAGTGGCTAAGGAGCCAGGGAAAATGGCCTCTTGTGGTCAGAGAGTTAGGAGATGGGTGTCAGGCTGAGGGCTTCTGGGGAAGAATGACAGGGCAAGCTATATGTAGGATCCCTTAGTCCCCCAATGCCAAGTCTACTTCTGGAGATGGAGACAACCTTCTGAGCAAGTCCCCTGCCTCAGGTCTGTCATCCTTTGCTCTAACTACATTCCTTGGCTGCAGAAACTGACCAACGTGCGAATCATGAAGGAGAATATGAGGACTGGCAACCTGCCTGCCAACATGAAGAAGGCCCGTGTCATCCAGATCATTCCATGTAAGCCAGTGGGCATGTAGGCCTCAGGCCCTGAACCACCCACCTTTGAACATCATACTAGGGAGCAAGTGCTTCTGTGTCCAACACAAGGAAGAAATGATCCTCCCAGGGCACTCTGGGAACTCTCCACAGACCCGTGAGGGTCTCAGGTGGTGCCTAGAATGTGGCTCAAAGGCAAGACACTTGAGCTTTATAGGGAGGGTCCACTAAGAAGCTTGCCTCAGACATGACCTGGTGCCTCACTAGTGCTCTCTAGAACTTGGAGACACCTCCCCCTTACACAGGTGAGAGTAAATAGCATGGCCAAGGACACGCACTTGCCAAAGGACTAAATCAGACCAAAAATGAATTCAGCTAAGTCCTTCAAGGAAAAAAAAAACTTGCCTTGGGGACTGCATAACACTGACCTAGGGTAGAGTTAACTCTGGCCTGCCATTGAGGGTTGGGATGACTGAGGCAAAGACCCACAGTAGGCATGGAGGGACTCACATCTCTCCCACTCCTCCCCCATGAGGTGGGGAACGAAGAGAAATGTGGGCAAACACAACTAGAGAAGCATGTGGGAAGCACTGGCTTGAAGAGAAGGCAGTTCACGTCACACACCATGTTTCTTCGTGCCCTCCATGGGGCAATGGCTCACCACCATTGAATGGCTGTAAACAGGCTTTTCATCATGGCCACCTCTTCACCAGAAGCAGAGAGTTCCAAGAGACGAGGCAATCCACCCTTGTCCCCTGGCCTCCATCTCTTGCTTCTTTGTGGCCTCAGTGTGTCCCCTGCCAGCCCCAGCTCCTATCTGGTTACCCTCCCTTTGTTCCTAGGTGTAGTATTTTTAATGCTCCTGTTTGGGGATATATTTCACTGATTCATGAAAAATGAAAATGACAATTGGGTTGCTTTCAGAGCTTCCCCGAACCACTATTTGATAACGGAAACATCCCTAAGAGTTGGCTTTATTAATAGTCTTGGTCTGTGCCTTAGTTTCCTTTCCTGTTGCTATGAGGGAATGCCCTGACAACAACAACCTAAAGTAGAGTTTAGTCTGGCTCACAGTTCCAGGGTATAGCCCATCCTGGTGGGGAAGTCAAGGCAGAGGGAACTTGGAGCAGCTGCTCACATAACATCTGCAGTCAGGAAGCTGAGAGCAACGAGCACATGTTGCGGCTCATCCCACTTCCTCCATCTGGCACAGTCTAGGAGTCTCTGGCCAGAGAATGACTCCGCCCACAATTAACATGGGTCTTCACATCAGTTAATGTAACCAAGGTAACCCCCACAGTTGGCCCCAGGCCCATCTCCTCGCCAGCCTAGATCTTGCCAAGCTGACTATTAACCTTGACCGTCATAGTCTATAAGGCAGGATGGTATCTACGCTAACAAAGGGAATCTTACTTTGCAGATGACTTCAATCGGGTAATCCTCTCCATGAAAAGAGGGCAAGAATACACAGACTATATCAACGCATCCTTCATTGATGTATGTATTACAGCCCCGTGTGTGTGTGTGTGTGTGTGTGTGTGTGTGTTGCAACGTATGACTCCCTCTTGTAGGAACACGTGCTCTTGAGTGTGAACCTTGCTCTACACACAGTAAGAGGCATCGGCACACTATTTTCTTGGCAGAATTACTTGTTTTTAAAATAATAAACCGTGAGCCAAGTGTGGTGGTACACACTTGTAATCCCAAGACTTGAGGATTAGAGCTAGGAATATCTGGAACTCAAAGCTAACCTCGGCTACATACGGATTTTGAGACCAGCTTGTACGATATGAGACCCTGCTTCAAAATTTCAAAATAAGGGAAAGATTCCTTATTTGCTCAGAACACCTGCTGCTCTTACAGAGGGCCTGAGTTTGGTTTACTGTACCCACGCAGTGGCTCACAACCACTGAACTCCAGTTTCGAGAGAGTTGAGGCTCTCTTTTGGTCTCCACACGCACCAGGCATGTACATGGTACACATACCTACATGTAGGCAAACACCCATGCACATAAAATTAAAAAGCAATAAATCTTTAAAAGATTTGGTACTCCAAAGCTATTGGCGGGATGAATACCCACAACGACGGAGCTTTGGAATTGGGGCCTAGTCTCACTGCTGACTAATTGGCTGTTTCCACGTGACCTTTGATGGATAGCTTCTCCACATTTGCATAGGTGTGACACCACAGATGGATATGTGCAGAGCGTGTGCTGGCTCTTGAGTGATGTCTGTGAACCCACATAGACTGGGTGATGATTTATCTAGGGACACAGCTGGGGCTGGTCTCCATGCACAGTGGAGTTGGAAGAAAGACAAGAAAGAACCTTATGGCCAACAGCCTATTAGCTCTTCTGCTGCAGTTGAGGGGACAGACGGAGGTGTTGAGACTAGAAGCCCCTGCTCTAGCTCCACACCAAGGCCCTCTGGACCACCATGATGAGAATCTAGCTATGGCACACAAAAGCCCATTCAGAGCAAGGCCACTGAATGCTGGTAACCTAGAGCCTCTGATAGCCCTTAGAGATAACCTCAGCACCCTGATAAAGTGGCAGTTCCTGCTTCATGGGTGTATCTGTGGGCTGGGGCATGCGTCTGTGACAGCAAGACTTCTGTTCAGGCTATGGAATGTTGGAGTTGTTAACATTAGCCTAGGGCTTTCCTGTGTGTCTGTGGAGGTGGTAGCTCTGGGGACAGGTAGCTCACCCCTAACCTCTGCTTCCCTCAAGGGCTACAGGCAGAAGGACTACTTCATGGCCACACAGGGGCCTCTGGCTCACACAGTTGAGGACTTCTGGAGGATGGTGTGGGAGTGGAAATCACACACGATCGTCATGCTGACCGAGGTGCAGGAGCGGGAGCAGGTGAGCAGGTCATCTGTGCACTGGATGTACGTGAGGGAGGTAGCTAATGATATGATGCCTCAGCAGTGTGGAGCCTGTGAACACATAAGTGAGATCAAGCCAGGAGGACTGAGGAGGGAGGGAGGGAGGGAGGGAGGGAGGGAGGGAGGGAGGCAGGCAGGCTGGGATGACTGAGATCTTACTTCATCTTTGCTTTTGATGGGTGGAAGGGTGGTTAGCCATAAACAGCCTTGGCCTTCCATATCCTTACACTTACTTGCCTTGATGTGCCGCTACTTTTTTAAATGTCAAGGTCACAGCCTGTGAATGCAAAAGGCATTTACTTACTGTCTGCGAGACATAAAGGCAGACATTGATCTATGCCCCTGGTTGTTGTCCTAATAAAGTTAGATGACTTTGGCATTTCCATTTTCCCAGAGACCCACCTGTGGCCTGATAATGTCACGAACCCAGAAAAATATGCTTTACTAGCACCGAGTGCCTCTCTGAGTGTTATCCCAAGACATGGCCATGACCCTGAATCTATGTTTTGATTTCTTTGCTTTAAAAAACAAACTTGGGGCTGGAGAGATGGCTCATTGGTTAAGAGCATTGGCAGTTCTTCCAGAGGTCCAGAGTTCAATTCCCAGCAACCACGTGATGGCTCACAGCCATCTATAATGGGATCTGATGCCCTCTTCTGGCATGCGGTATATATCCAGATAGAGTACCATATACATAAAATAAATAAATCTTTTTAAAAAATTTAAAAGACAAACAAACAAACAAAAACTTTACTGAGCTATGCTTTCACTCAGAAAGAAATCCATCTTTTTAAGGAAACAGCTTGTTAGGGTTTAATGTGTTCATAGAGTTGGGCAAACATACCTTCTGTCAAACTCCGAATCACAGTTACCATCTCAAAAAGCAACACTGTTCCATTAACAGTCACCTCATCGCTCCCTGCCCCAGCCCCAGACAACACTGGCCAGCTTCCTGACTCTACTGATTTGCTTTTCTGAACGCTACTATAAATGCAGTCACACAGAGGGGGCTGTTTCAGGAGTGAGTCCTCATCTGCCATCATGGCATCAAAGCTCGTCCACTGCTAGCATAAATCTGGACTTCATTCTTTTCTAACTATTTAACATACATGAACAACGTATCTCGATCATGTCTCCCCAAGCTCCCTTCCCTCTTCCCTCAGGTACCCCCAGCAAGTCCCCCTCTCCTCTCCTTTCCTTTTTCTTGTAACCCACCAAGTCCCAATTAATGCTGCCTATTGGAATGTGGACTGGTTTTGACAGCTTGCTCGTGAGTGGTTCTTGAGCCAGGAACTATAGCTGCAGTGAGTTCATGAAAGGAATTTCACACAACCCTCCCCATTTCTGGCCCTTAAATTCTTTCTACTCCAGCTTTCATGATGTTCCTTCCCTGGGCCTCGATGAGTCCAAGATTGGGGCAGAGTTGATATAGATGTCCCGCGTAAGGCTGAGCACTCAGTGCAGACTTCTTCACTGATGATATTCCGTCTTGTGTATGGTGATGCAACTTGCATTTCCCTGTTCACCCGTTGATGGATACCTGTGCTGTTTCCACTTTGGGGCTGTTGGGATACTGATGCTGTGGCCATTTGTGTTCAAGTTTTTGTGCAGGAATAACTTTTGTGTTTCTCATCCACATACCTACAAGTGAAATCACTTCCTTATAATATAACTTCATATCATAAACTTGGATCATTCAAGATTTTCAAGATTTTTTTTTAAAATTGTGTGCTGGGGTTGGGGACAGGGAGGCATGCATGTGAGTGCAGGTACACACGAAGACCCAGAAGAGGGAGTCAGACCCCCTAGAGCTGGAGTTATAGGCAATGGTGCATTGCCTGATAGGGATACTGAGAACCTTCTGGTCCTCTGAAAAAACCAGTACCTGCTCTTAGCCTTTGACCTCATCCCCGTTTACAATCCCAATCTCAATGTTCAAGGGCTCTATTTGTCCACATTCCTGACAACACTTGTGTTTTGTCCTCCTGATTAAAGCTATCCTGGTGGATATATCATTTGTTTTGTTAGGGGGGCATGGAATCAGCTGGATAAAGTAGTAACACCTGTAATCCCAGAACTGGGAAGTGGCAGAGGAGGCTTAGAGAATTTCTCTTATCCTCTGCTACAAGGGAAATTCAAGGACAGGCAACAACTCCCCTCCCGGGGGCGGGGGGGGGGGTTAAATCATATGTATTCATGCCTAAAGAAACAGTTACTTTATTCTGCTTGTGCTGCAACTTTATATAAAGAATTCCATTGTGTGTAATCTCCTGAGACTTGATTTTTCTAAATAGAGTGGTGACTCTGCTGTTCTCCTATGCTTATGTCTGTGACTGGGACTCAGCCACTATTTCCTTGTATTCTGCTACAAACATACATCCTGCATCCACTTATTCAGCCCTTCTTACATCCTCGACAGTGGACCCAGTTCCATCCTGTTGCTTGATGAGCAGTGATGACATGCTTCTTGTTGCCAGTGGTTAGCAGGTGCCAGGTAGACAAAATGTCAGATTGCAGATTGTTCAAGAGTGAGAATTCCTGGTTGCTGTCCAAAGTGACTATCAGTGATGAATGAGACATATTCATTGGCATGGCTAGTGTTCTGAGAGTGCCCGGAGTTCTCAGGCACTCTGGTCCTTGCTAAGTGAATGTTAATTTAGCTTTTCATGGCTTTTATTGGCATTTCTCTCATTTCTACAAGGTGGAATATCACCTTACATATCTATGGATGTCTTCTTTCTTGTATAAAATGCATCCCTTGCTTTTTACCTCTCGTTATTTTTCTCACTGCTGTGATATAGGACCTGTAAAGAAAAAAAAGCTTAAGGAAAGATAGGTTTATTTTGGCTCATGAATTGAAAGAAAATCCATCATGGCAGCCAGAGCACAAGGCATCTGGTCACATTGCAGATGCAGTCAGGAAGCAGACAGATGGGTACATGTGATCCACTCACTTCCTCCTGTTCATTCACTCCAGACTCCAGCCCATGGGGTGATACCACCTACAGTCAATGTGTGTTTTCCTCTGTCAGTTGAATCTCTCTGGAAACACCCTCATAAGAGGCTAGGTGTGTCTCCAAGGTGATTCTAAACCTCATCAAAGTGTCAGTCAAGATTAACTATCAAAGTCCCTGTTTTTCTACCGGGCTGTTTGCCTTCCTATTGCTTTAAGAGTTCTTTACATGTGGCGGATGCTCCTTCTGTGCTGGCGTCATGAGGTGAGCATCTTGCTGCAGTCAGCAGCCTCCCCTTTACTCCTTGAGTGATGGTTGTTGACAAAGCAAAGTGAACTTCATTGGAAGCTGATATTTCTGTCTTTTGCCTCAGGGTTGGTTCGTCTTTTATGCCTTCTTATTTAGTGAGACACAAAAAGTGTTCTTCCAAGTAAAAGAGTATTCCAGGTCAAGTTGAAATATAGGTTAATGTTGTTTGTTTACTGGCCTGATTCTAGGAGAAGCTCCGGTGTTCATGTCAACCCTGCACAGTGAGTCTGGGATTTCATCTTCCAGTTCCACTGTAGCCAGACTTTCTTTGGGACAGCCAGATTCCCAATAATGACACAGAGACTTATTATTAATTATGAAAGCTTGGCCTTAGTTTTTAGGCTTTCCCCAACTAGCTCTTTTAACTTCAATTAACTTGTTTCTATTAATTTACATTCTGTCAGGTGGCTCAGATACCTCTTCTCTGTACTGTATGTCCAACTTCTTCAGTGTCTCGCTAGCGTCTCTCACATGTCTAGATTTATCCTGAGTTCCTATTTCTGCACGGAAGTCCCACCCATTCTTTCCTGCCTAGCTATTGGCCATTCAGCTCTTTATTAAACCAGTCACAGTGAAACATCTTCACACAGTGTAAACAAATACTCCACAACATTCCACCCATTGAATAAATCTTCCTTTCTCCCATGTATCAAAGTTCTGTATATCAGTGTCTTTCCAGACCCGTTCTCTGTTCAAGGTCAACAGACATTAATGGGATTCATATCCATGTTCACATAAGATGTTCTGGTCATGTGAAATGGCCCAGCATCAGTACTGCACCATAAGGCCACAACAAAACATTGTATTTTGTCCCCCTAGGATAAATGCTACCAGTATTGGCCAACAGAGGGCTCGGTGACTCATGGAGATATAACTATAGAAATAAAGAGCGACACCCTGTCTGAAGCCATCAGCATACGAGACTTCCTGGTTACCTTTAAACAGGTATTATTGCTGTGGCTCCCCCAAATTCTGATGGACCTCAGGAAGCACCATCACTCAGTATGTGCTCACTACTATATCAGGGTGGGCCCTGCACCTGTCACCATCCACCTGTTCCTAAGTCCCAGGGAACCACGAGGGGCCAGTGGAGCATCTGGTGGCAGGTATCCTATGAAATTCTGGCTTCTATGCCACCTGCCTCCTGCTGGAGGATGAGTCCGATAGTAAAGAGGTTAATTTACTGGGCCTTGCTTCTGGGGAGAGTGACCTCAGCTGAGGATGGAGGAACAATGGACCTGAAGGAAGGTAGAGAGGCCTCTTGGGTCCCTTCCAGAACCCCTCGCTGTCCCTGTCCACACTGGACAAGGAACCCTGACCACACGGTCTGGGCTGTCTGGCTCAGTGAGAGGTAGAAGAGTTCACAAGCTGGATTCAATTCTGAACTGAGACAATCAGTTCAGGAAAGCTATACCTGTGCAAATATTTCTTCCCTCCGGGCCAGCAGTGAATGGCCTGAGCTGCTGGGCTTGCCCCCAGCCCTTGATGGGAACTCAGAGCTTAACTTCCCAAGAAACGTGAGTCTTATCTTTGAGTGAAGCACAAGGCCCCTGAGAGGGCTGGGCAGAGCCTAGTGGGGTCTAGAAGGAAGCGTAGTCATTGCTAGCCAGGCCCCTGGACTGCCTAGGTGGGGCTTTGAGACCCAGGAGGACCCGTGGGCAGGCAGGTAGATCCCTGGCAGGATGTGAGGCAGCTACCACAGACTTCTCTCCCATCGGTAGCCCCTGGCCCGCCAGGAAGAGCAGATCCGCATGGTGAGACAGTTCCATTTCCACGGCTGGCCTGAGGTTGGGATCCCAGCTGAGGGCAAAGGCATGATCGACCTCATCGCAGCCGTGCAGAAGCAGCAGCAGCAGACAGGCAACCACCCGATCACGGTGCACTGCAGGTGAGCTGCCCCTCCCCCACGGGTGCCCTGTCCTGGCGGGACCGCAAAAGTGGCCCATGTGTTTCTAGAGACCCACTATGCAGCTAGGGGGAGCTGGATAGCTGCTCTCAGGGGATTGTTTCACAATGCTACCTGCTGCAGTGATCTTTGCACACTTGCAAAGCCCTGGCAAGCAGCAGTTTAGGATGCTTTTATTTTGGGGTGATTCTCACTAGCTGCTGGAGCTGTGGTTGTTTCATTTCCTGAACATTTGACTCATACTTTAGGACACTCTTTATTTTCACCCATTACCCTATTCCTGGTGTCCAAGGAGCCTCTGTTTAATGAGAGGGATGGATACTCTCCCTGTGTGGATAACCCACCTAGTGTACTCCATGCCTGGCCAGCAAGTGGTGCTCACAGTTCAGTTTTCAGTCCCAGGAGCCTATGCAGAGCTCCCTGAGAATGAATGAACTAGAAATAAGTGTCTCTTTGCTCTGCAGTGCTAGAGATAAATTCTGCAAGCCTGGGGCAGCAGGTAGCAGCCGTGGGGACCACAACAGTAGATCCTGAACGTCAGAGTAGGCCCACATTTGTGGAGATTCCAAGAGGTCCAAGGACAGCCATGCCCCGCCAGGGGGCACTAGAAAAGGCTGGCCTGGAGCCTTCTTTAGCCTCTCCTAGACCTCTTCTGCAGGGCTTGGCTCATCAGGCCAAGCACCATCTTTAGGAGAGCCCACTATTCCTACTAGAAAATTTCCTACCATGCCATCCCTAAAACGTCACCTTTAGGTGTCAATGTTCCAGAATCCAGGCCTTGGCACTTGCCAGGAACTCTTCTCCTTGTCACTAAAAGAGAAAGTTTGCATTTCTAATGCATCCCAGGCAATGCTGAGCTGACAGCCAGGGGACCATACTTTTTGTAAACACCACTTAAAAGCCTCTAAGCGGTCCCCATCCATGTCAGGTGCTGTCTGACTACTATGCTTAGGGAAGTAAGCAGCGTAAGCAGAGTTTCGTTTGCTGAGTCTTGCTGTATTACGTATATAAGCGATCCTTTAAGCTGCAGTCAAGGGGCTTGGGAGACGGCTCAGTCAATATAGTGTTCTGTTGTATGAACATGAGTCTTTACTCACATAAAAAGCCTTCTGAGGTGGTGCACACCTGTGACCTTCAGTGCTGGTGAGGCACAGACACAAGTCAAACCGGTGGCCTGGTGACCAGCCAGCCCAGCCAAGACAGTGAGCTTTAGGTTCAGTGAAAGAGCACGTCTAAAAAGAAGGTGGAAAGCTATAGGGTAAGACAACAAACATAGACCTCTGGCCTCTACATGCGTGCACACACACACACACACACACACACACACACACACATTTACATGCATATGAACATACACAGCATCAAACACAAAGATGCAGTCAGATGCGGGTGCCTTTCAGTGACTGGTACTTCAGTTCTGCCCTGGCACGCGGGGGTGGGGTGGGGTGGTAAGTGCCCAGGTCTCTTCCCCATGTGTGCTCTTCCTTGCTTTGCCTTCACTATGCACGTTCCCTCCACAGTGCGGGAGCAGGGCGGACAGGCACGTTCATAGCACTCAGCAACATTTTGGAACGAGTGAAAGCCGAGGGACTCCTAGATGTCTTTCAAGCTGTGAAGAGCTTAAGACTTCAGAGACCACACATGGTGCAAACCCTGGTAAGAATCTGAACGATCTGATGTTCCAGAAGAGTCGGGAATTGTTTCATGTGCTTGATGTAGGTTTCATTAAAGGAGTGCCCACTGTAAGGGAGGAGGAGGAGGGCTCATTTCCCAGAGTGCCTGACCCAACTGCAGCCTTTCACAGTAAAGCTTCCCCCCCACCCCCACTCCCCACCCCGGGTCTTAGACTCAAGAGGAGGAGCTCATGTGCAAATTTATTTCCATTTAAAAACACTGTTACAGAGTTCAAAAGCAGCCCTGAAGTTCAAAGCCCTGATGCTTGTTATTTTCCGTGTTCCACTGTTGCATTTAGTCTGTTTGCCTTTGGAAGGTCTCACTCAACCTCAAGGCCCCTCTGAGGGTCTTGCCTGGCAGAGGGGAAGGTCTCCTAGCATCCAATTGCTCTACATATTCTCTTTCATTACCCCACGCACACTTCCTGGTTAGAGGGTCAGAGTCTGCACTGAATTCCGAAATGCTTCATGCTGAAGGAGCAAGTGCAGGTTTAAAGGCTGTTCTCTTTTGTCATTTCCCAGAGTCTCCTAATTAGGACTTCTCTCCCACCTGCTCATTCCCCACACTGACCACTCTTGACAGACACCCTGACCCATGCACAAAGATAGGTGGGCTGTGGCGGTGATAATATAAAGGCCCCACACAAACATTTAGTCTTGCAAATTCTAATGAAATGTATATTAATATAAAGCCATGTGATTTTCATTTACTTAAGTTATAAGTTAGGCACTGTGAACTTGATTTTTCAATGTTAAAACTGTGGTGTGGTTTTTTTTTTTTTTTTTTCCCACCTCACAGATAGTTTTCATCCAGCTGTGGTGGCATATACTTATATTCTCAACACTTGGGAGGTAGAGGCAGGAAGATCAAGAGTTTAAGGTCATCCTTGACTAGTGTGAGTTCAGGATAGGCCAAGCAACATAAAACTCTGTCTCAAAACAACAAACATGTATCAAACACACACACACACACACACACACACACACACACACGCACATATATGCACACATACACTAAAACACACACACACACACACACACACACTCGTGTTTACTGGCCTTGGGGAAAGGATAAAGCACTTGTCTTGAAAGCAAAAGGACCTGAGTTTCATTCCCCAGAACCCACAATAAATTAAAAAAAAAAAAAAAAAAAAGATGGGCATGATAGCATATGCTTGTAATCCCACAGCTAGGAAGCAGAGGAAGGCTCCCTGGGGCTCACAGGCAGCCAGCCTAACCTACTTGGCAGCTTCTAGGCCAGTGAGAGACCCTGTCTCAAAACCCGGGTGGACAGCACCTGAGGAAGGACACTGAGGTTAACCTCTGGTCTCCGCGTGCAGGCAAAAACATGTACCTGCACACACACAAATACACACACAGATGTGCACACATATACACAAAATATTTTCCAATGTCAATATGAAAAGTAGAGACATTTGCCTAAGACCTTTCTAAAAATACACTAGAATAAAACTGAAAATTGATGTTTCCCATAGAAAAACAGCTTAGTTTAGAACATGTCTTGTGCCTAGAAGCTGCTACATTACATAACAGAAGCTGATGTGTGGGAGGGAACCACAGACTTCGGTGCATCAACAGACTGACTGACATCTTCTGATTGAATGTATCAAGCATGTGTGAAGCAGCTTACTAACACACTCTTGTTCTCTTTGCAGGAGCAATATGAATTCTGCTACAAAGTGGTACAAGACTTTATCGATATATTTTCTGATTATGCTAATTTCAAATGAAGATTCCTGCCTTAAAATAGTTTTTAATTTAATGGTCAGTATATTTTGTAAAAAAAAAATAATAATGTTAATTTATTTCCTAGTGGACATTAATATCCTTCCTAATTCCTTTGTATATATTTTGTTATGTTCTAAAGGCTACCTGCTGTAAGGTTATTAAATCTTAAATGCCCTTTTTAAAAGTTGGCATAATGTGTTAAGGTCAAATACTATCCGGGAAGATATATACTTCTGCTAATATCAGTCAGTATCTTAATTCTGTTAGATTCACATCATGTGATGTCACATGTCATGCATCTGTAAATGTAGCTCTTAATATGTCAAATGTGTCTGTGAAAGATGCTAACCATGAAGCCCCTCGTGGAGAAAACAGTTGAGGACTCAGAATCAGGACACATTTACTCTTCCTACCAGCTGTCATGCCCACCCAGGGCATCGGGGTGCGGCAAACAGTATATACAGGGGCTTTGGTCAAGTCCTGGGTCTCAGCCCTGCAGTTCATCTTTACATTTGAAAGATCAGAGAAGGAGCCAGGCATGGCAGTGCATACCTGTGTTTCTAGCACTTGAGGGGCTGAAGCATGAGGACTGCCTTGAGGTCCAGTCCAGCGTGGGCTACAATAAGACTGTCTCAAAAAATACGTTAAAAAAAAAAAAATCAGAGATCTCGCAACCTGAATCTAGGTCTCAGACCCACAAGGGCAGATGGTGACTTTGCAGGGAATTTTTAAAGGCCTTGTTTTGTGAAAGGCCGTGCCCCTGCCACTGTAAACTTGATGAAAAGAGGTGCTGGTCCCAGGTCATCTATTCTCACAGGCCTCCAGTATCCCCCACTAGCCATCAGAGCTGTTCCTGGGGAACCACTTATTGTCCATCTGCCTGTGTGCCTGGTTCAGAATCCAGCCAACTCAATCCAATGGCCCTCCCACTGGCCCAGCTGCCTGTACTGATCTTAATTGAGTCTACAGGCTCAATGCAAAACTACTTCCTTCCCTTCCTCATTGAAATGAAGCATCTGACACACACACACACACACACACACACACACACACACACACACACACACGTAGAAACAGTAGGATGACCACAAGCTATTGCACTGTAAACCTTCTGACAGGCATTTTGGTATATCAGATTTTCTTTGTAAAAAGTTAAATGGTTTGTAAGCAAAGAAATCTTAAAATCTAGATTTGTACAGTTTTTTAAACATCCCACTACTTGGTGTTTAATTTAAAAGAAAAAAAATGAGAGTGAGAAAAAGCCTAATTTGAAGTCTAACTTACCTTTGAGTGGAAATGCTGCTGAAGCCTCTGAACCCAGGTGGCAGTGACTGTCACACTGCCAGAGAGGAGTACGTTAGGGGAAGGATGGCGTGGGGAGAGGGTGAATGTAGAAACACTGACTTCAATATAATCTTCCTATGGCATTTAGGTACCTAGTAAATGAGCACAAAGTTAAAAAAAAAAAAAGACATCTGGTCTAGCTCACTGAAGGCTTTGAACATACAGTTTGGGTATTTTTTAAAGGGATATGAAAATATAAAGGCCTTATTTGCCATCTCCATGGAGGACTGATCATGTCCGCCTATTGCACTGTGTGTCCTTGTTTGTTTATAGTGTGTATGGGGACAACCCCAGGGTCGGTCACTGCCTCCTACAGGTGAACAAGTCACCAAGCTTCTCTCACATCCTACAGCCCTGAGTTTCATCCAGAGGCACAAGATGGTGCCCAGCATGCAGGGTGAAAGACGACAGTGGCTTCTGTCTTCACCACGGACTGCACCCAGGGCTGGCTCTCTGCGCTGAGTGGACCTCCCCTTCTCTAAGCAGGAGTGGAGCACAGGCAGAAGACGCTCAAGAGCGAGGAGCTTTCCTTGGCCAGTGGCTTCATTTGTCTCCATGCTAAACCTCAAGCCCAATACCTTTCTTTGACTGAAGCAGGACAAAGGGAAGCTTCCACTCTGCACCCCAAGCCCACCGGGATGAAGGTGACCTCA
The DNA here is from genome assembly GCF_949786415.1 of Peromyscus eremicus. Taxonomy (NCBI): domain Eukaryota; kingdom Metazoa; phylum Chordata; class Mammalia; order Rodentia; family Cricetidae; genus Peromyscus; species Peromyscus eremicus. The sequence goes on along the minus strand of NC_081416.1, from coordinate 66,971,372 downwards.
TACTGGCCCCACACCAAAGTTCAGCCATGCTCCTTGGCACTCCAACTTAGTTGCTCAGAATCCCAGGCATCTCTTGTATCAAGAAATGCCTTTAGGGTACACCTTTTCAGGATGTCTAGAAAAATATTCTATTTGTGTGTTTTTCCTCACCTTGGGGCTGCCCAAGATTCCCCTGCAGGAGCTCCACTTGTTTCTAAACAGAAGCTGCCCTCCTGTGGGCACATTTGGGGCAGCACTTGTCTTTCTTTGGAAGGGCCAATCCCTCCAGTCTCTTGGCTAATGCCACAGCCAAATTCAGCTTCCCTAAGACACAGAGCCTTGGTATACAAGGGGCATCCTAAGTCAAGTCTCAGCATTTTCTGTGTACCTGGCATGTCCTTCTTTCTTCAGTCAAAGGTCCAGTATCCGCCAGTGAACAGTCCGGCACTGACAATGACCTTCTCATTTCTCTGTTGCATGCAGTTGTGTTCAAATGCCAAATAGCAATCAGAGCTGAGTGTTCTGATCAGGTGCGTTCCTTGGTCACTGTGTGACTTGCTTTACTCTCTCCATGTGCTAGATGAATGAGGAATGCACACCTGTGTTTTCCAAGGTATTTTTTATGTGTTTTTAAACTTTTTAAAATGAGCCTGATACCTGTGTTTCAGCATTTGGAGACATGGCCATGTTGTTGGGTTTTTTTCATGCGTATTTACTGATATATTTTCGTTTGTAACCAAGCCATGTTTAATTTATGTGCAATCTTTGTGTGTATGCGTCATGGTTCCATTTCTCTCACATTTTCTTTGATTACATTTACCATTTGATCTTGCTCTGATTATAATGCCAGTGAATGTCACTGAATTCTTGGGACATGCGAACTGCAAGATCGAGAACATCCTGATGCAAGAATAAACCTCTGACCGCCAAGCTACAGCTGTGCTGCTTTCTTCACATTTCTGAACTTCGTTCTCCTGCCTGAAGTCCAAGTCCTTTTAAACAAGGCATGCCTTGAGGGCTGGGAGTGTAGCTCCATGGTCAAGTCCATACTTAGCATGTGTGAAGCCCCAGCACCAAAGACATGCATTCAGCATACAATGACAATTTAGTCTTATTTTTAAATAAATGTGTGTGTGTGTGTGTGTGTGTGTGTGTGTGTGTGTGTGTGTGTGTGTATGCAGGTACATGAGTACATAGGTACATGTATTTTAGCACAGTAACAGAAAAGTAACTAATACAGCAACTGGTACCTGGAACACATACTTTGGCTGTGACAGATGTAACTATGTTAATTAGGGGAGGATTGGGGCTGGAAAAACCATTGAGTGCTCAGAGCTTAGGGAGCTGTTCTGTGGGAACTTGGATGATAACGCTAAGAGGTATGAACAATGGAGGCCGGGCTTGCCAAGTTTCAGAGGGAAGCAAAGACTATCTGGGCTGTTTGGATATTCTGAATTAAGATTATGTGGGTTCTGGTCATCTGGGACTGAAGAATAAGCTATGATTGACAACAGTCTAGCACCACCAAATGAAACCTTTACTGGGACAATTGATGCTGGCTGGCTGGGACTGAGAAATTAGCTGTGATTAAGAGATCAGAATCATTGAGGTGGAATCTTCTAGTATTCCTGGCCTAGTTTCCCTGTTTGGGACATTGTGTGGAACCTAGCGCTGAGACTTCAGTGTTCCAAACCTTCCTACCTTCTCCAGGGGGAAACCCCCAAGACACAGCTTGGAGATATAGGTCCTCTGAAAATGATCCTAATTAGCTTGACTCCAAGAGCTTGCCAACAGCTAAAGGAGCTACAAGTAGTATTCTATTCAGTTAATCCTCCTGACTGACCTGAGCTGAAACGCTGAGAACATCATTCTATAGTCCAGAAAACTGTCTGTTAGAGTGAGAAAGACTTGCCCTAAGCCACATTGCAATGAGCAGGCAAACCGGATTACACACTATTAAACTAAATCGGTTTTAGTCAAGGGGCTGAAAATTGCATTTGGGAGGCTGATTCTCACCAGGTGTCTGGCTTCTGCTGCCAACCAGAGACCTGCCCCAACCTTGGACAGTGGCTGGAGTGCAGAGGCCTGGAAATCTTTCTGGAGCTAAGCTCAGCATTCCAAGGAATACTGATGAAGTAAAGGTGTGTGCCAAGTTCCAGGCAGGAAAAACAGTACTTGGTTGGGGCAGGAGCAAATGACAGCAAAACAGAGTCACACAGGCTCTAAAAGGCCAAAAAGCGGTGTCCTTTGGGAATCTCCCATCATGGTTTCTACTGGGAAACTGACATTACTAGAGACTTAGAGACTGTAGCTAAACACTTGGGGAAGGAGAGGATATTTGTTTTCAACTGCACAATTAACCATGAAAACTGGTATTTCTCAGAGGCTCCCACCAAGGTAAATGGAGGATGTGTTCCATTTGGGCTAGGATGGCTGGCTAGCAAGCCCCAGGGATTCACCTGACCCCACATCCCGATGATGGGGCTACTGACCTATGTCACCATGTCCAGCTCTTATGTAGGTGCTGCTAATCTGCTCTTGCCTTCTTGCCTGCACAGCCGGTGCTTTACTAAGACATTCCCCAAGTCCCGAATGAGCTTCTCTAATCCAGCACCTGTAGCCCTAAGGACAACCTTTTAAGCTCTTGAAATACCAGTTACCTCAATGAGAAAATGTGCTGACATAGCTCAGGCAGGATTTCTGACAACTGAGCAGGTTTTTCATTCATCACCATGTTCTGTTCAACCAGCATGCAGTTGACTGAAATTTCCCACATACATACAACGTTTCTAATTACACATCAGGACAAGTCATAGTCAATGTTCCTGTTACCTAAAAAATTTTGACTTGGGGCTGGAGAGATGGCTCAGTGGTTAAGACCACTGGCTGCTCTTCCAGAGGTGCTAAGTTCAATTCCCAGCAACCACATTGTGGCTCACAACCATCTATAGTGGGACCTGATGCCCTCTTCTGGCATAAAGGCATGCATGCAGGTAGGATTAAAGTGAGATTTAGAAGATACTCATCTCATACCAAATGCCAGAGTGGCTGTGGGTGAAAGCCTCACGCTGCCAGGCAAGAAGTCAGAAAAAGCACATGATAAAAACAGAAGCTAGGGTGGGAGCTAGAGTGGCATACTATCCAACAGCAACAGTTCCATAGGCAAGGCAGCCAACTTGTTCAGTACAGATGCCTAACGAAAAGCACAAGTAGGCTGGAGAGATGGCTCAGCAGTTAAGAGCACTGACTGTTCTTCCAGAGGACTCAGGTTCTAGTCCCAGCACCCATACAACAGCTAACAACTGTCTCTAACTCCAAGATCTGACACCCTCACACAGACATACATGCAGGTAAAATACCAATGCAAATGAAAATAAAAGTAAATAAATAAAAAATTTAAAAAAAAGAAAAGCACATGCACCAAGAACTCTCTAACAGAACAACCTGTGCCCCTGATGGTGGGCTCACCAGACATCCATGTTGTCATAGCTGTTTCTATTAAGGGTCAAAGACCCAAAGAATCAGGCCGACTCGTACAAATGACCAGTGATCAGTCTACAAACCAAATGCTCTGTTATACAGTTATCCAGTTATCCCGTGTAAGCTCCTCTGATCTAACTACACAACTAATGTCTACTGAGAATCAGGTCAGTGGAGGGACACAGGATTGTCCCTTCTGCCTTTGCCATTTACAAAGGACACAAGCAGAAGATAAGATGCTGTAGTAGTAGCACAGAGAGACCACAGGAGGCAGTATACTTCAGAACTTTATTGTACAGGACAGAGGGCTACACTTATGCCTGCCCACCCCCAAACTTTTAAATTGTTATTGCTCTGAGATCGCTAGTGACCCCCCTCATGATCTCCATTGGAGTTTGAAGAGAGTATAACCACGAAAGCTCAAAGCTTCCTTCCTTAAACATGGACAGCATTATTTACAGTTTACCTTTACACTGGAGATAAAAAAATCACACTGGAAATTATCACTAAGCTAAATTTACGTTTCCTTCTTAAATGTCTACCCTACATATTTTTACTATTCTGGTGACTTCTTGTCCTTAATTTCTTGGTGTACACAATGTCTTCATCCTGTTTGAGAAGAAAAACACAACTCCTAAATAATGTGAAGGCATAATTTTTGTGAGCAGCTCAACTCTACAGACCCCAGTCCTTACTAGGTGTCATTCAGGTCTTCCAGTCTAAAAATTAACTTTGAGGGGCTGGAGAGATGGCTAAATGGCTACAGGCACTTTCTGCTCTTGCAGAAGATATGAGTTCAATTCCCAGCAACCATCCAGGGGATCAGATGCACTCTTTTGACTGACCACTGCAGGCAGACACATGGTACACATACATACAGGCAAAACACTCACCACACATTAAGAAAAACAAAACAAAAAACTACAAGTGTTTTTAAAAAATAAATAAAAATTAACTTTAAAGTTGGAAATCAGTTTTACAGTGCTTACCTTGAAGTTGTTTCCTCCTAAACATTTTCTTACTTAGCTTTTTAAACTTAGACTCTGTGCTCTTTCACAAGTTTCTAATACGTTACACAGTTCACTAGTTAGAAAGCATCATTCAGAAAAACTGAATCTGAAGGTGACCTAGATGAAAACTTAAATGTCCTAAAGATAACTTCCCACAGACAGAGGATAGTCACTGTGTCCTGAGTTCTCCTATGTGGCTGCAAGAGCATAGTGAGTCTTCTAAGGCAGTGGGGAGATCTACTAGATGGAGATCCAATCTACAGAAAGCAGAAGATGACAATGGCCTCTCAGAGCAAATGACCAGAAGTCCTGGTACTGATAAACACAAGGCTCACCCAATGCAACTTAGGAAAAGTCAAGGGTGATTCTGGGCATACTTTAGAAGCAGTTTTTTGGGTGATCATGAACAGTAAGAAAAAGAGAGATAGAAAACAGGAACTCTAGAAGTATGAGGCTTAGTGTGGATGGAAAGATCTTGGTATGTGAATGCTGTTGAATTCTAGAGGACAATAACAGGTAGCTGCTAACATGGGTCGACGACGACTGTACACATGATGATAGAAAGGTACACAGATCAGGTGAGAGGCTTGCTCCTCTCTGAAAGAGCAGTTAGTGCTCTTTACTATTAAGCCAATTCACCAGCCCCTATTCATTCATTTTAAAGGAAGTCTTTTGAGGTCCAGGCCATCTTTAGTTTAGTTAAGTGTGGCCGACCTAGAGAGGCTGAAGATGTCATCTATAACCATGATATGCAGCATCACAAGCATCAGAAAGTTCTGATTTGCCTTTGCAACCTGGGCATAAATATTAGAACATCCCTGGTTTTGAAGAGTGTAAAACAAAAGGCCTCACCTTCTTTGGAACTTCTGTATCTTTCTTAGTGCCCCGAGTTACTCTTGGCTTAGGTTCAGTGTCCGAAGTGGCTCCAGTTTTTCTGGATCTCAAACATCTGACATCTGAATCTCCAGAGACTCCTTTCTTTTTCTGAGTCTTTATCAAGATCTCTGCCTCTGTCTCACTTGGTTTCTCCTCTGCTGCATGAGGCTGGGGAAGCTCCCTCTGACCTCTAGACCTCAAGCATGTTCTTTTCCCACTGACTTTGTCCCTAGCAGTAGACTTCTTGGCTCCATCATCTGTGCTCTGCAGCTCTGTCTCCTGGGAAGTCTCCATGGTCTTCTCATTTTTCTTGATCCCAACCGTCTCTGCAGATGCACTAACCTCAGGTCTTGACTGTTTTCCATTGGTTTTCTTTCGGTTTCTGGAGGGCAGAGGCGTTTTCTAAGGAAATGAGAAGATAACCACAAAATTAGTTAAATCTCAAGATCCATTAGGAAAAAAAGAAAAAAGTAAAACTTAAAAAAAAGGACCACAAATTTTATAATGATTCATTTACTAAGAGTCATCTAAGATAGTCAAGACAATGCCTCGGCTACTTTGTTCCTATGGAAAAACAACCGTCACTGATAAGTTATAAATTCAGGATGTCAATCATATCCAAATACTCCAGTTTATACTACTGAAGAATGCCCACTGTACAGGCAGTAAATGAATCCCTGGTCTTTTAAAGATCACCAAAGAACAAGGGCCTGCAATCTTTGAGGGGTGTCATAGTGACCTCCCTGTTCCATTCCTTTTCAAGGATATATGAACCTTAGCACCTGTGTTCTTATTAGAATACTGTTACATACACAAAACTACACTACCCATCTGTTCTCTGATTAATTCTTCAAACTAAAGATAAATGCAATTCATTCACTCCCTGGGAACTACTACAGCCACTTTTCATTAGCTCTCTTCCAGACAAGAAAACTTTAAGGGGTTAGTCTATTCCTTATACAAATCCATAAAGGACTACAGACTAGAGCTATTAATGGTAGCAAACAGAAACCATAAGGAAATGAATATTTATCTTGAGTAAACCTTGTAATGCACAAATAACTGCAGCAAAATGGGCCTGACCCTCTCTGACAAGCACCCACCATGTCCATCCCCATCACCTGATCTGGAGGGGCTTCCTTTTCTTCTGTTTTCATGATGTTACTAATCTCCTCTTCCACTGGTTCAATTTTGCTTGACATGATTCTCAGGTGTTTCATCTTTACGGGCTCAGGTGACACTTGCCTCTTGCTGGGAACAGTCCTCTGTGTCTTAGGTACAGGTTTCTCATCTGTTGCTTCCTGCTTTAGAGTCACAGAGCGCAACCCCCTGGTTCTTGAAACACTTCCATCTCTTGCAGACTTTCTCTTGGGGGACAGGAGAATGTTGCTTTTGCTTTGTGATTCTTCAGGGTCTCTGGTATCCACCGACATTTTCATGGTTTCCACAGTGTCCTCTTTAGAGGCCCTTAGCACTCTCCTGCATGTTCTCAGAGGTTTTATGGAGTCTGGCATTTGCTGTAGAGTGCTCTTGCTGGTGTCAGGTCTTAGTTCCTCAGTGTGCTCTGATATTTGAGTTATTTCTTTGGAGTCACCCAAGACTTCAAGAGGTTGGACCCTGCCCTTAGGTGCCCTTAGCTGCCTCCTGCTGCCAGTTACATTGGCAACTGTTTCTAATTTCTGCTTTACAGGCTCCTTTGAAGCTTGGGTGTCTTTGTCATCAATTTCAGGGACCTTGCAGGATCGCGTAGTTTGCCTTGATGTTGGCACTGTCTTCCTCACTACTGAAGGCTCTTCATCCACCTCTACTTTCCCGTGTCTTGTCCTGGGACGTCTTGGTGAGGTCTGGAGGCTGTCTACTTGCTCTGGTTGTAGAGCAGTAGAGGGCATCTGTGGGAGTCTTTTATCACTTGCTGATTCCTCAGTGGGACCTGGGATTTGGACTGGTATTTTGGGACCAGCCAGTTCTAGGGGTTGTGCCTTTTCCCTGGGTACCCTCCGTGGCCTCTTGCTGACAGGCACACTTGCTGCTGGGTCAGTCTTCCGCTTTGTAGACTCCTTAAGCTCTTCAACATTTCCACTATCACTCATGGGCTCTTTGAGTGTGCTCCTGGTTTCCCGGCCTGGTGGCTTTCTCTGTGCTATGGGCTCTTCTTTCACACCTGCTTTGCACAGTCGTATTCTGAGCTGCCTCTTTGAGGCTGCTGAGGTTTCCTTTTCTTCTGGTTGTGGAGATTCACAAGACATTCTTGTAGCTGTTTCCTCTTGGATGCTGGGCAGCTCCTCTAAGGGTTGGGTCTTCTCCCTACGTGTCCTTGGTTGGCTTCTCTTGCCAGTTAAGCTTCCAGCTGGGTCTTGTTTCTGCACTGAAGATTCCTTAAACTCTTTGTCACCTATTCTGTCACCCACAGGCTCTTGGTGTGTGTTTCTAGTTTCCCGTAACACTCTTGTAGACTTTCTTTGTGCTACAGGTTCTTTGGTCACACCCACTCTCCTGAGTCTTCTTCCTGGCTGTGTCTTTGAAGTTGTGTCCATGGGCTCTGGAGATTTGCTGGGCATCTTTGTGGCTTTGTCAACAGTCACTAAGTCCACTGCTGAACTTGGAGGCTGGTAGAGCTCTTGGAAGCTAGGCAGATCCTCTAGGGCCTGTGCCTTTTCTGCTTGTGCAATTCGTTGCCTCTTGCTGCTGGGTACACTGACTGCTGTGTCCAGTTTCCGTTTTACAGATTGCTTCCTTGTTCTAATGCCTTTATCTTCACCTTCTGCTACTCTAGATATGTCCATGATTTCCTCTGACATTTGTGGAAGCATTCTGTCTCCTGATTGTTCACTTTTCACATGAGCTTTCATCAGTCTAGTTCTGGGCTGTCTCTGTGAGGTTACTGAAGTGTCTACTGGCTCTGGTGATGGTGACCTGTGGGGCATTTTTGTGAGCTTATCACCTGCCACTGAATCCTTATCGTGTCCTGATGTTTGGAAGAGCTCCTGGAGACCAAATAGGTCTTCTGGGGATTGGGACCTTTTCTTACATGCCCCTCGCTGCCTCTTGGTGCGAATTACACTTACTGTTGGGTCCAACTTCTGAGTCACAGATTCCTTCAAATCTATGGTTCCTCTGCCATCATGTTCTGAAAGTCTGGGTTCATGCATGACTTTCTGTGATGAACGTCTTGGCTTATTCAGTGGAGAAAGCTTTTCTCTCACATTCACCTTAGCAAGACCTGTCTTGGACAGTCTCTTTGTGCTTGCTGGGGTTCTGACTGGTTCTCGTTGTGGACATTCCAAAGATACCTTTGTAGTTTCCCCAACAGTCACTAGGTCACTGGCACCAACTGGAGTTTGGAAGAGTTCTTGGAAGCCATCTAGGTCTTCTAGGGGTTGAGCCCTGATCTTGGGTGTCCGTGACCTTCTCTTACTCCCTGAATTCTCTGTGAAATCCAGTTTCTGCTTTGGAGTTTCCATAAGGGCTGTGGTGTCGCTCTCTTCCAGCACTGGTGCTGTGGGTGTGCATGTGGCTCTGCCTGGAGACTTTGTTCGTTTCCCAAGTGTGGAAGGCTCTTCTCTCACACCCACCTTATCAAGACCTGCCTTGGACAGTCTCTTTGTGCTTACTGGGGTTCTGACTGGTTCTCGTCGTGGACATTCCAAAGATACCTTTGTAGTTTCCCCAACAGTCACTAGGTCACTGGCACCAACTGGAGTTTGGAAGAGTTCTTGGAAGCCATCCAGGTCTTCAAGGGGTTGAGCCCTGATCTTGGGTGTCCGTGACCTTCTCTTACTCCCTGAATTCTCTGTGAAATCCAGTTTCTGCTTTGGAGTTTCCATAAGGGCTGTGGTGTCGCTCTCTTCCAGCACTGGTGCTGTGGGTGTGCATGTGGCTCTGCCTGGAGACTTTGTTCGTTTCCCAAGTGTGGAAGGCTCTTCTCTCACACCCACCTTATCAAGACCTGCCTTGGACAGTCTCTTTGTGCTTACTGGGGTTCTGACTGGTTCTCGTCGTGGACATTCCAAAGATACCTTTGTAGTTTCCCCAACAGTCACTGGGTCACTGGCACCAACTGGAGTTTGGAAGAGTTCTTGGAAGCCATCTAGGTCTTCTAGGGGTTGAGCCCTGATCTTGGGTGTCCGTGACCTTCTCTTACTCCCTGAATTCTCTGTGAAATCCAGTTTCTGCTTTGGAGTTTCCATAAGGGCTGTGGTGTCGCTCTCTTCCAGCACTGGTGCTGTGGGTGTGCGTGTGGCTCTGCCTGGAGACTTTGTTCGTTTCCCAAGTGTGGAAGGCTCTTCTCTCACATCCACCTTATCAAGACCTGTCTTGGACAGTCTCCTTTTGCTTGCTGGGGTTCTGACTGGTTCTGGTTGTGGACATTCCAAAGACACCTTTGTAGTTTCCCCAACAGTCACTGGGTCACTGGCACCAACTGGAGTTTGAAAGAGTTCTTGGAAGCCATCAAGGTCTTCGAGGGGTTGAGCCCTGATTTTAGGTGTCTGTGACCTTCTCTTATGTCCTGTTGAATTCTCTGTGAAATCCAGTTTCTGCTTTGGAGTGTCCATAAGGGCTGTGGTGTCGCTCTCTTCCAGCACTGGTGCTGTGGGTGTGCGTGTGGCTCTGCCTGGAGACTTTGCTCGTTTCCCAAGCGTTAAAGGCTCTTCTCTCACATCCACCTTATCAAGACCTGTCTTGGACAGTCTCCTTTTGCTTGCTGGGGTTCTGATATGTTCTGGTTTTGAAGACTCCAAAGACATTTTTATAGTTTCACGAACAGTCATTGAGTCTTTGTGACTAGCTGGTGTTTGGAAGAGCTCATGGAGACCAGATAAGTCTTCTGGGGACTGAGACCTTTCCTTATGTGCCCCTCGCTGCTTTTTACTGCCAGTTACACTTACGGATGGGCCCTGTGTCTGAGTTCTGGATTCCTTCAGATCCTTGTTCCCTCTGCCATCATCTTCTGGCAGTCTGGGTACGTGTACAATTTCCCCTGTAGCTCGCCCCAGCACATTCAGTGAGGAGATCTCTTCTCTCACACCCACTTTCCCAAGACTTGTCTTAGCTAGTCTCCTTGAGGTTTGTGGGGTTCTAATAAGTCCTGGTTGTGGAGATTTCAAGGGTACACTTGTTCTTTTGTTATCAATTAATGGATCAGTGCTGTGGCCTGGTGTTTGGAAGAGTTCTTGGAAGCCACTAAGGTCTTCCAGGGGTAGGGCTTTTTCCTTAGGTGCTCTTTGCTGTCCTGTAAGCCCAGTTACATCTGCTGCAGTCTCTAGTCTATCCTTTGGAGTCTTCTTCATAATTGCTTGTATCCCAGTATCCTGCTGCACTGGTGCTGTGGGGGTTCTGCCTGACGACTGCTTCCAGAGTGCTGAAAGTTCTGTCATATCCATTTTCCTGAGACTTATCTTGGCCACACTCTTCCTACTAGTTTGGCTTCGAACTGGTCCTGAATGAGGAGGTTTGCAGGGCATTTTTAAGGTTTCACCAACAGGGAGTGAGTCTTTAGTATGGCCTGGTGTTTGGAAGAGCTGTTGGAAGCCACTGAGGTCTTCCAGGCATGGTGTCTTATCCTTAGATGCACGTCGCAGCCTCTTGCTGCTAGGCACACTAGCTGCTGGATCCAGTTTCCGCTTTGCAGATTGCTTCGATGTTCTAACGACAGTGTTATCATTCGGTACCTGGAGTGTGTCTATGGCTTTTTCTATTTGCGGGTGTTTCTCTGACTCTGAAAGTTCTTCTTTCACTTCCATTTTACCGATACTTGCCCTGGACTGTCTCTTTTTGCTTTTGAGGGTTATGACAGGTTCTGGTTGTGGAGAATTAAAGGACATTTTTTTGGTTTTCCCAACAACCAATGGGCCATTGCCATGGTCTGGTGTTTGGAAGAGCTCCTGGCAATCAGTTAGGTCTTCTAGAGATTGGCCCTCTTCCTTAGGTGTTCTAAGCTGTTTCTTAGGCCCAGTTAAATTTCCTACAGGCTCCAGTTTCTGATTTGAACTTTCCATCATTGCTTTTATCCCTTTTTCCTGCTGCACTGGTGCTGTGGGTGTGCGTGAGGCTCTGCCTGGTGACTTCATTCGTTCCCCAAGTGTGGAAGGCTCTTCTCTCACATCCACTTTCCTGAGACCTGTCTTGGACAGTCTCTTTGTGCTTGCTGGGGTTCTGACCAGTTCTGAATGTAGAGATTCCAAAGACACCTTTGTAGTTTCCCCAACAGTCACTGGGTCACTGGCACCAACTGGAGTTTGGAAGAGTTCTTGGAAGCCATCCAGGTCTTCAAGGGGTTGAGCCCTGATCTTGGGTGTCCGTGACCTTCTCTTACTCCCTGAATTCTCTGTGAAATCCAGTTTCTGCTTTGGAGTTTCCATAAGGGCTGTGGTGTCGCTCTCTTCCAGCACTGGTGCTGTGGGTGTGCATGTGGCTCTGCCTGGAGACTTTGTTCGTTTCCCAAGTGTGGAAGGCTCTTCTCTCACACCCATCTTATCAAGACCTGTCTTGGACAGTCTCCTTTTGCTTGCTGGGGTTCTGACTGGTTCTGGTTGTGGACATTCCAAAGACACCTTTGTAGTTTCCCCAACAGTCACTGGGTCACTGGCACCAACTGGAGTTTGGAAGAGTTCTTGGAAACCATCTAGGTCTTCTAGGGGTTGAGCCCTGATTTTAGGTGTCTGTGACCTTCTCTTATGTCCTGTTGAATTCTCTGTGAAATCCAGTTTCTGCTTTGGAGTTTCCATAAAGGCTGTGGTGTCGCTCTCTTCCAGCACTGGTGCTGTGGGTGTGCGTGTAGCTCTGCCTGGAGACTTTGTTCGTTTCCCAAGTGTGGAAGGCTCTTCTCTCACACCCACCTTATCAAGACCTGCCTTGGACAGTCTCTTTGTGCTTACTGGGGTTCTGACTGGTTCTCGTCGTGGACATTCCAAAGATACCTTTGTAGTTTCCCCAACAGTCACTGGGTCACTGGCACCAACTGGAGTTTGGAAGAGTTCTTGGAAGCCATCCAGGTCTTCAAGGGGTTGAGCCCTGATCTTGGGTGTCCGTGACCTTCTCTTACTCCCTGAATTCTCTGTGAAATCCAGTTTCTGCTTTGGAGTTTCCATAAGGGCTGTGGTGTCGCTCTCTTCCAGCACTGGTGCTGTGGGTGTGCATGTGGCTCTGCCTGGAGACTTTGTTCGTTTCCCAAGTGTGGAAGGCTCTTCTCTCACACCCATCTTATCAAGACCTGTCTTGGACAGTCTCCTTTTGCTTGCTGGGGTTCTGACTGGTTCTGGTTGTGGACATTCCAAAGACACCTTTGTAGTTTCCCCAACAGTCACTGGGTCACTGGCACCAACTGGAGTTTGGAAGAGTTCTTGGAAACCATCTAGGTCTTCTAGGGGTTGAGCCCTGATTTTAGGTGTCTGTGACCTTCTCTTATGTCCTGTTGAATTCTCTGTGAAATCCAGTTTCTGCTTTGGAGTTTCCATAAAGGCTGTGGTGTCGCTCTCTTCCAGCACTGGTGCTGTGGGTGTGCGTGTAGCTCTGCCTGGAGACTTTGTTCGTTTCCCAAGTGTGGAAGGCTCTTCTCTCACACCCACCTTATCAAGACCTGCCTTGGACAGTCTCTTTGTGCTTACTGGGGTTCTGACTGGTTCTCGTCGTGGACATTCCAAAGATACCTTTGTAGTTTCCCCAACAGTCACTGGGTCACTGGCACCAACTGGAGTTTGGAAGAGTTCTTGGAAGCCATCCAGGTCTTCAAGGGGTTGAGCCCTGATCTTGGGTGTCCGTGACCTTCTCTTACTCCCTGAATTCTCTGTGAAATCCAGTTTCTGCTTTGGAGTTTCCATAAGGGCTGTGGTGTCGCTCTCTTCCAGCACTGGTGCTGTGGGTGTGCATGTGGCTCTGCCTGGAGACTTTGTTCGTTTCCCAAGTGTGGAAGGCTCTTCTCTCACATCCACCTTATCAAGACCTGTCTTGGACAGTCTCCTTTTGCTTGCTGGGTTTCTGACCAGTTCTGGAAATGGAGATTTGTTGGGCATTTTTGTGATTTTGTCACCAGGGACTGGTGATAGAAAGAGTTCCTGGAAACCAGCCAGGTCGTCCAGGGTCTGAGCCTTTTCCTTAGCTTTTCCTACTGGCCTCTTGGTACTAGATACAGTTACATGCAGCATTTGATTTTCAGGTTCCTTTAAAGATTTGATGGTCCCATGCTCAAGTTCTGGAACTTTGGAAGTATGCCTGGTTCCTCCTGACATGTGTATAAACGTCTTTAGTGAAGACTGTTCTTCTTCTTTCATGTCTACTTTCTTCCCAGATGTGCTGGGCCGTGTTCTTGTGCTTGTTTTGGTTTTCTCTGTTGTGGGTTGTGGGGATTTGCAAAGGACTTTGGTTTTATCATCACCTATGGGTTTGTCTCTGCAGTTTGGTGTTTCGAAGGGCTCCTTGAGACTAGCTGGGCCTTCTAGAGGTTGGGTCTTTTTATCAGGAGTCCTTGACCACCGCTTCACTTTGGCTGCACATACTAGCTCCACTTTCTGCTTTTTAGCTCTTTGATCATCACATATTGGTGTGTTTTGCATGTGCATGGATTCCTCTGGTTCTTCCGTGGTTCCTTTTTCTTGATTAAGTAGTTCCTCAGCACAGGCTGCTGTTTGGGTGATCATCTGACTTCCTATTTTGTCTTTTGTTGGCTTCTGCTCCCTGGCACTTGATCTCATAGCTGATGTTTTTTCTGGATCTTCTTTTAATTCAACATTTTCCTTGAATCTTTGTGAAGAGTTTTCACTGTTCTGCACCTGTCGGTCCACTTCTTGTCCTTGCAGTGATGTCTTCCTTAAGTGTCTGCCTTTGATGCCCTCGGCAAGGTCTGCTTCTGTGTTTTCATGTATACTTTCTACAAGTGTATGTCTGAGCTCTCTAGACCTTCTTAACTTGCTCACACTGGATACTGTCTTCAGAGGCTCTGTCACAGAGCCTGAAGTCTTCTTTTCAAGTTGAATAATGTTAGGGACATTCTTAGGAGTTTGCACTGTGTTTTCACTTTTGATGCTCCTCCGTCTTAAGATAGGACTTGCAGAATATTTATCAGATGGCGCCTTTGCTGCATTCCGAGTACTGGATAGCACATTTTCTCCTATAGAAAACAAAATATATACACAATAAACACATCATTTTCATCATCTAAGGTCAACTTAGTATTTTATCTTTAGGAAGTGTATAAGAACCAATAATATAGTTTCTTATATAACAAGCTACTAGATGATCTCAAGTCTGTCCTATAATGTTATTTGACGATAGAGAAGGGCCATTGTGAAGTGTCCTTAAGAAGCATCTTCTAAAGGCTGCCATGACATGTGACATGGACCTGAAGACAAGCAATTTTTCTTCTGAAACATCAGACACATTTATTCTCTTGATTCACTAATGAAGTAACAGGTTCTATTGTGTATGTTTAGAACTCTATATGTAATCAGTGATGACCTTCTAATCCTCCTGCCTCCACCTACCAAGTATTGGGATTACAGGTATCACCACACCAAATTTTTGCAATACTAGAGACTGAACCCAGATTTTCCTGCATGCCAGGCAGGCATTCCACAATTGAGTTGCACCTCTGTCCTTGCAATAACTCTTAATTTGTGTAATTTATATGTGACAGGCCAAATGTACTGTTTGTGCTCCCACCCTCTTAACAAAGAAGTTAAAAGCATACAGACATCATTTAAACTTATTAACTGAGTCAATAATTCTTCCTTCCCTGCTAGGTCAATGACTAATGTTAGTAAAACTACAAAGTCTGCTTGAAAACAGAACAGAGAAGGTGAAAATGGCATTTCACCAGGGAAAGCTATTATAGAGAAGGAATACAGTATTGCCCATAAAGAAAAAAAACCATCTTCAAGTTCCCATTCTAAAGTACAACAGTGGAAACAGACAAATAAACCAACCTAAAATCTCTGAGGTGATAGGCAGAGGTTTGTCTCCTGAGTTAGTGACTTGAAACTGTTTTTCAGGTAAATTCTCTGAATTGGAAAGAATGGAGCCTACGTCATTCATCTGCTGCTGCTTCTCTTTCACTGGAGTCTTGAACATTTCAGTTAGTCCTGATAAAGGGAAATATCGGAAACATGGTTTATATTATCCCGCTCCTCACACAGGACAAGATAGATGACAGAGCAGCTCTCAGATTCCAGGTACACATCATCTCATTAAAATGGTGATTTTTGTTAACATGCTCATTTAAAAGGGGCGGGGGGGGGGATGAGAAGACAAAATATATCCAGCTTCTTTAACTTTCTCCTATGGGAAAGGAAATCAAGTGATTTAGTTGACCACTGTAGTCTTCTAAACTAGTTCCCAAAAATAAGTCCTGGCAGGGGGACAAAAGCTGGGCACAGGTACCTCTTCTCAGGGAATATCCAACAGGGGGAATCAACGACCTAAGGGCCTTGTTCTGTGCTCAAGAAATCCTAGGTTTCTCAGGATCTAAATCCTATGTACAAATAATGTGTGCCCATACATTAGAATATTGACAGTTTTCAGTGCTATCAAGAACACGCATGCAGGCACATACACTTTAATCTAAGTGCCATTCCCATTCACTTTAAAACCAAAAGGCAGTAGTGACATAACTCTATATGGAAGATTAAGCTTCCTGAAAAGCTCATGTGCCATGCTCCTGTCTTGAGGCCACCACAGAATAAGAAGTTGAGCTGGCACTCACCACAGAATGGGTCTGAGAACCTCTGAAGTGCCCATCCACACTAGTCTGTTTAGCAAGTCTCCTTCTTCCATAGCCTTCTGGGCTTTACTTGAAATATGTGAAAGGGTTGACTTTCTACTGTTTTAAAATGGAAGCTAGCAAGCCAGGCATGGTAGCCCTAAGAAGGTAGGAGCAGGCAGATCTCTGCAGGTTTGAAGCCAGCCTGGATACTTAAGACTCTGTCTCAAGAAACAAAGAAAAGGGGGTGGGGACTGCCTACACCAAGGGATAAGATTTGTCTGACTCTAAGAATGGGTCTAGAAGGAAGGAACATTAATGACAATCCACTGTCTCAGGCACTGTGTACTTAAAATCTTATTTATCTTTGAGTTTTTGAAATATAATATATATATTCACCACACACTCATAATTTATAATCATACACATACCCTTGTCTACTTTTTGTTTTTGTCTTTTATTTTTATAAAGATAAATGAATTGATCCAAATACAGTTCTTTGAGGGGCTACTCACAAACATTATACACTGAGGAGTTTCGTCATTTTCTATTCCTAATCTGTAAGAAATAAAAATAAGATTCTACCTACTCAGTTCAAATCTTAATTCTCTTCCAAACTATACAACTAGAAACTATCACATATTGAGGAACATGAAACAAATATGCTTTCTTGAGAGTAAGTCTAAGCAGCCAGCCACACTTTGATATTCAAAATAGAGTGGAAACCGTTCAATTATCAATGGCTCAAAAGAACTCTCTTATATGATTCCCTCTCAGCAAGCAGTTAAACTCTCTAGAAAGAAAGTGAATCTTGAAGAAGCATTAATATTGCTTTAAACCAGCTGATTCCCTGGATCAGCCATCAGTGTAACTCCTCCAAAGTTAGTACTAGAGCCCTTTGCTCTCACACCACAAAGCACCTTTCCATTTTCTGTACACACGCAGCTCACCAGAGGGTACGCACTTGAAATTTCTATCCCTGATTCCTGTAGGACAGATTCCCCAAATTGTCAGAGACCTGTTCTCTACTTTCAACCAATTTCATCTTTGAATATTATGATGCAAGAAAGCTGTCTCGATTGCTTATTCTGTAGTCACACTTACTGCCAATGAGCTCCCAGCTGGGGTTCTAAAGTGGTTGTAAGGGTGGAGGTAACAAACACCAAGAAAGTCACAAACAGAAGGACCAAGAAGGTTGTGACTACAGGCATTCAGGCTGCATTTACCTGACAGATCTTCATTGAAGTCCATTTTTCGGTTTAACATCAAGTTGTTCAGCATTTTGTAGGGCCGAGCAGGCATGCTTACTTTTTCAATCTGAGCTCTCCCTATTACAATGGTACAGGGAGAGTTTGCATGGCCTGTGCTAAATTGATTGTGAAGGTTGCTTGTAGGTTTCTGTAGACAAAAGCCAAGACAGACAAAATATCACAGCTTGAACAATATATGCTCGCGGCAATCGAGAACAAAAGCAGTGCATGGCTGGAGCGCTGTACCTTTGGAGTAGTGGGTCTTCTTTGTCTTTTGCTCGTCTGCTTTTGAGGAACATGTTTTACAACTTTTGTCTGTGTTTGTTTTGTGCCGAGTTTTACGACATCTGCCCATGATTTTGCAACTGTCAAAAGGAAAAGACGGTGAAACTTTTCAAAACTCAGCATAAGAAAATTGAGCTTAAAATATTTTGCCCAGGACAACACTAACCAATCAGGTTGGCTTCAGAAGCACCACTCCTTCTTTTGGAGCAAATCATCTGTAAAATGTCATGCTGACTTCGGCTGATAGATGCTCTCTTGGCAGGCAGGTTGCCACTCTTCCTGACTGCTTTCTTGGGAGTGTCTGTCTGATGTAAGGATTTGCTGTCACTGGAAGCGGTCGAGCTCCTGCCTGATCTGCGTCTTTGATCATTTGCCTTTGGTGGAGATATTCCAGGAGACTCTTCTTTACCTGGTGACTGAGGCCGTTCCTGATAAGGCAGAGTTGTTTATGAGAAACCTGACCAAGGAGGTAACATCTCTGTAGTGTCTATTAAAAACCTTTACAATAAACCATATAGTTTTTAAATTCTGCCTTTCAAGAATAAGAAAGGGTCAATTGTCCCATTCATTTCAGCAGAAGGGGACATATGCATCAGTGGAGTCTGAACTGAGGAATTTCTTGTGGAAAGAAAAGGGGACATTGCTTAGTGAAACAAGGCACTCTGATTTCACCCCAGCCAACATCAGCTCTGAGGTCTGCATGGAGGTGGCTGCTCACTTCTGGGAGATGGGATAGGAAGGGGTTAGACAGGACTACCAGTCCTTTTGGTGCTAACAGAATAAAGCTGTCCAGAGCCTTTTTAGGAAATTGAGCTATGAAGCTACACCAAGGAAAAGCAACAAAATAGTGACAGAGGGTCAAAAGTCTAAGGAGCTGAATGTGCAGAAGACAGATGTTTTACCAAAGATTTCCTTCCTACAACCTCAATGCCCTTATGCTTCCAGAAGAAAACAAAACAATCCTTGTGATCACATATGCTGCTGTCTTCAGTCTTTTAAATGGTGTCAGTGTGCCCCAGGAAGTTATATGGCCCTGTGGATGTATCAGGGTCTTCTTCAAAGGGAAAGTGCCCAGCATACCACCTCACCTCCTAGAACCACCCCAGAACCCATATGGTTGTTTCTGGGCATGAGATAAGTGGTAGAAAAATAAGATCTCAATTGTCATTCAACCTCTGCCTGGGTTTTGGGTGGAACATGGACTATCTGTGAGCCACAACGTATAAACACAATTCTGACTGTCCAGCTTACCTTGATGATTTTCTTCAGGACAGCTGGAGTGTGAGTGGCAAGTGACTTCCTCCTGGTCGGTGTTTCTCCTCTTTTGAGTGGTGTATTAGGAGGCAAGTTCTCATCAAATAATTCAGGTCTTAGACGACCACCAAACGATACACGTCTTCTCTTCACAGACATTCCCTCACCCTTGTCTGAAGTAAGGAATGCAAACATGGAAAGAGGAATGTAAACACCATGCCAGGACTTGGAATTTAATTCAAACTAGCATTAGTAATGCATTGACAAGGCACTGAAACATGGCACCTTTATCCACTAAACTGGTGAAGGCAGAGCAGCCTCAGGACTTCCTAAAAGATCTCAGGAGAAACCAGATGCAATGCACTTCAACTGGAAAGAACTAGAGTTCTCCTTAAAACTGAAAATTGTATGTAAAATAGCTTCAGAAAGTTATCTGCAGCAAGTGCCACGTTCTATCAGGAGTCACAACCTGAGCAATGAATGGCCTGAAGAAACTTAGTAAGACACATATACTTGGGCCAGACCGAGACTAGCTTTATGAGTAAACTATATAAGCAGGAAAAATCTCTAGATAGTGCTTATGGGCAGTTCATGAAACCCAAACCCATTATACAACGTCATGAACAACCACATAAAGCCCTTGTCCAGGACAGACACTCCATTATGAAGCTCAATGGGACACTGGCTAGT
Source organism: Peromyscus eremicus (assembly GCF_949786415.1). Classification (NCBI taxonomy): domain Eukaryota; kingdom Metazoa; phylum Chordata; class Mammalia; order Rodentia; family Cricetidae; genus Peromyscus; species Peromyscus eremicus. Next base: position 66,951,858 of record NC_081416.1, on the reverse strand, counting down.
GGGTACAAGTGTCACCAAGGAACAGTCACACCAAAGGCCAAGGGCAGAAACTCTGCCTGGTATAAAGGTTGTTGCACGGGAGTCTGGAAATCTTTCATTTCTATGAGCCAGCATGAAACAGGTGTGTAGAAAGATGCCACAAGGCTACATACTATGCAGCCTTGGGTTGTCAGGTCGTGTTTGCAACAGAGATAAAGAGAAAGATTTCTGTAGATGGTGTGATGGCTCAGCAGGTAGGGGTGCTTTGCTGATAAGCCTAAGGACCTAGGGTCGATCCCTGGGATCAATACGTCTCATGGTGGAAGGAGAACTGACCCCTACAAGTTGTCCTCAGACTCCTGCATGAGTACCATGGCACATGCTTATACTCCCTTGTAGTAGAATATTTTAAGGTGTGTTACTTTTGTTTATATTGCATTTGTTTAACTCTGTAATGTTGTGGGATGTCTTTCTGTATGCTGTGAATATGTGTTGCTCTGACTGGTTGATAAATAAAGCTGCATTGGCCTATGGCAGGGCAGGATGGAGCAAGGTAGGAAAATCCAGGAGAGATAAGAAGAAGCGAAAAGAGAGGCAGAGAGACACCATCCCGCCATTTAGGGTGCAGCATGTAATGGCACACAGGTAAAGCCATGGAACATGTGGTGACATATAGATTAATAGAAATGAGCTGAGTTTAGTTACAAGACCTAGCTAGCAAGAAAACTGAGCCATAGGCCATGGCCATGTGATTTGTAATTGTATAAGCCTCTGTGTTTTTATCTGAGTCTGAGCGGCTACAGGACTGGGTAGGACACAGGAATACTTCCAGCTACATTTGGCGCTCATTGCTGGGCATTGATCCACATAGATCTAAGAAAGCTTAATGATTCTGAATGCAGAGAAATGGAGGCACACTAGGTTTCCTAATCTCACAGTCTCATGCCAGTAACAGTGTAGAGACTTGTCTTAGATAGCTCCCTGTGAGATGGAGCTGGCCACCAACCACCATAAGCTAAGCAGCATGGAGGATTTCCACCACAGTACACAGTGGCGTCTCCAAGCTGCACAGCACACAGTATGGTGGATTTAGCTTTTGCTAGTACATTAAAAAAAAAAAGTTTCTGGGCTACATGCCCCTTGATGAAGGCACAGTCCCATTGCTTCCCAGAGTTGGCTGTGCACATGGCTCCTAGAGCTGGCTGGCGGTAAACCTACAACCACCATGCTGGGATGCTGAGGGGGCAGAGTCAGCAGCCAAGGCTGCGGCTTATGTCCTAACCACTCTGCAGTTTAAAGCAATAGATTCACAATAAGACACATTCAGATGGAATAAACCTCTAAACAGTTTACAATGTGTGTAAAAATGTACGTAGGCTTGGAAAAGAGAGAGAAAGGAATATGCAGTTATATAAAGAAACAGTTTTAAAAACTCTTTACAGAGACAGTAAAAGTAATATAAAAATAAGCCACATAAAGATGGACAATTACACAGAGAATCTGGACTGTGTTGTCTTTGGGATTTTTAACTGCAGAAAGACATTTGATTGTATAGGCTGCTGAGTTATGCCAATATATATATTTTAAAGGTATCTTGACTTCAAAATTTGTGTCTAAGGATATGTTGCTTTGGAAAAAAGGTTCTGTTTTTGTTTCCACAGAAGCTGAGAACCTGTGGATTGCTTCCAGGCTAATATGTTTTGGTCAGCCAAAACCCCCTGAAAGGTCTCCAATGACACCATGGCCCAGATGATCCAACATCCAAAAACAGCTTCAAGGGAACTGGCTCAGACAATGCATCCTCACAGACTATTCCAGTCAGGACTTGACCATAATTCTTAATTGTCTCAGGATCCCCATAAGATTGCCAGCACCCTCAACCAGCAGGAAGTAGTATGAGAAGCTATGCCCAAATTCCCAAAATATTGTTTGTAAATGCAATCTCTTTCTAAAGAAAAGGGAATATAGATATGATAGGATAAAGAGCAACAACTTGTTTAAAATGTTTTACATTGCTATGGATTTTAGTTTATTAATACAAATTTAAAGTTAATTTTGTTATACTGTATATATACTTCTACTCTCGTTTAAGGTATTATGTTTATGTAACTCATTTAAATTGTAATGGATAATTAAGAAATACAAATTAATAATTATTTTTCTATGATAGTCAAACTTATAGTCATGTTAGTTAAGTTTTTTAGGTATACATAGATATAATATTCAAATACTTCAAAGACCTAGAGAATATGGCATTTAAAATGTTCTTAAAACTTAAGACTTTCTCGACGGTGAGACATGTTTGCTCCTGGCAGCACTGATATACTTCAAAGAGAAAAATGGGCGTGAAAGATACTCTATATGGAGTTTATCTTCTTTGCAAAAATAGCCATATGAGCAAGAAACTGCTCTTGATTGGACTGCTGATAATATACTATATAAAATGGACATGCAGGACCCATAGGAAGGTGACCAGTGAACTTTGCAAGGCAAAATAGTTCTTCAGGTTCCTGCTTCACAGAGGAGACTGTCAAATATTCTATAGGACACATGGAGAAGCAACTAAAAAACTCAAGGTCTATTGGCTAAAGATGGATGCCCCCAATGTTACAAAGGAATTTTGAATGACTGTCCAGGCAGGCAGCTGTCTCTGTCATTTCCAGAATTTTTGGAAGTTGCTTACAATGCACTTCCTGTTTACTTAGGCAATATTATATCCTTCTGGGATCTTTGATGTAGTTGAAGACCAAATACTTATAATTTTCCTTGGTTATGATAAAAGATAAGTTAGATATGAAACCTTAGACTCACAAATATAGGATAAATAGAATATTTTCTTTGAATTTGCCAAATATTAATAGATTAGATATTGTAACTGTATTCTTGCTTGATAACTGTTTTGTTATATGTAATTTTATTAGGTTAAAGTTAAAACCTTCCTTTTTGTTTAGACAGAAAAGGGGAAGTGCTGTGGAATGGTCTTTCTGTATGCTGTGAATATGTGTTGCTCTGATTGGTTGATAAATAAAGCTGCATTGGCCTATGGCAGGGCAGGATGGAGCCAGGCAGGAAAATCCAGGATAGAAGAAAAAGGAGAGGCAAAGAGATGCCAGCCTGCCTTCCAGGAAGCAGCATATAATGGCACACAGGTAAAGCCATGGAACATGTGGTAACATAGATTAGTAGAAATGGGCTAAGTTTAGTTATAAGAGCTAGCTAGCAAGAAAATTGAACCATAGGCCATAACCATGTGATTCATAACTGATATAAGCCTCTGTGTGTTTATTTGGGTCTGAGTGGCTGCAGGACTGGGCAGGACACAGGAAAACTTCCAGCTACATTGTGAAGCTGTGTTACTGTGCCTGTGTAAACCACCTGATGGTTTAATACAGAACTGGCCAATAGCAAGGCTGGAGAAAGGATAGATGGGGCTGGCAGGCAGAGAGTATATATAGAAGAAGAAAACTGGGAGGAGAGAGCTAAGATCTAGGAGCCAGAAGAGGAAGAAGACTCCAGGGGCCAGCCACCCAGCTACACAACAAGCCAGGGAGTAAAAGTGAGATTTACCAAAGTTAGAGAACAGGCAAAAGGTAGACGGGATAATTTAAGATAAGGAAAGCTGGCTAGAAACTAAGTCAAGCTAAGGTCAGGCATTCATAATTAAGTATAAGCCTCTGTGTGTGATTTATTTGGGAGCTGGGTGGTGGGCCCCCCAAAGAGCCAAAAAAACCCAATAACACTCCCTTTCCCTCATATATACAAATAAGTAATGTAATAAAAATTTAAAAACAAAACGTTAATGCTTTGGAAACACATAGAACTTTGCTGGTGTAGAAACCTGAGTCCATTCCAGTGTTTATAATAAAGTGCTTATAAGAAACTGAGAAAACAGTGTGAACACCCAAGGATCACTATGTTCAGTGATGCTCAAAGGACTGTCCATGGTTTATTCCCAAGGACCAACCTCACAAAATACAACTGGTATTCAGAACCAGGTGGTAAGTGAAAAGCCATTATGATTGTAAAAGAAAATCACATTTTTTCCTGAAGTCAGTCCTGTGATGTGGTTCCCTCCTAAACTAGCTACACCTCCTTTGTTATTACTCCTTTAAAAGGCAAAGTCTTCTGTACCCATACACTGAATGAACACCTTGTTAGCTCATAATACATAGGGTAGATATTAACCTATTAGGGAAAGTAAATCTACAGTTAAACGACTTACTAATGGAGTCACCAAAGTTGCTGATATCAACAGAACTAAGACCAGGTAGCCCAGAGCAAATCTGCTCAGCTGCAGTGGCCAATTTCTCAGGCTTGCTGAAGGAATCCTTCGGAGTTCTCTTTTCACTTGGAGCAAGGTGCTGAGTTGAAGAGAACCGGTTTTGTGTTTCTGCAGACAGCACTTCTACCTTTGCAGGAATACTCCTCCTCTTTTTGGAAGAGAGATTCTCTGGTGTATCAGCAGGGCTGGCAGCATCTTCAACTTTCACTGAAGTTTGGTTTCTAGTTCCCAGCTTCCTAGGAGTGACTATCCTATGACCTGCCTTGGCACCTTCACTTTCACCCAGATTCACAGACTCTCTTCTGCCAGTAATATGCAAGTCTTCGTTCTTAAGCAGCTGTGAATTTCGCACAGGGGTCTTCATCTTAGCTGTCTCAGAGAGAGGAAAGCTGGGGCTCAGAGCCTCTGCGGAAGTCTCAACAGGCCCCATACCATTGTTCTGTGTCTCAGCCCCGATCTTGTCTCCTTTGGGTGAAGAGGCTGCAGTCCCAGGAGTGCTTCCACTGGATTTTGGTCTTGACTTGCATGACACCAATAGCTTTGTTTCCCATGTATCTTTGCCTGCAGCACATTCACGTTGTGGTTCTGACTTTCTACGAGACTGTTTCTGTGATTTTATATCCAACTCTTCCTTCATCGACTGATAAAGTTTCTCAAAGGGAGAGTCATTTTTCTTGCTGTTGCTAAGGCTCTGTGCAGGGGAAGACTTCAGTTCCCTGTAACTACTCCCTGTAGCCCCAGACTTCTTAAAGAGACCACCTGATGTGGGCTCTCCTATGCTTCTGCCACTGTGCTGTTCTACATGCCCTGAAGAACAGGTATTGGATGGATCTTGGGTAACACTGTCCTTTGAGCCATCTGAGACTGAACTGTCTCCAGAGAGCCTCTTGGCATGTACCAAAGATCTTCTTGAAGCAGTGGTTTTCGAAGCTTTGGCATCTTGACCTTTCCCATCTTGGCAATACATATGAAATAAGAAACAGAAGTTCAACATTTTCTCAGTGACTAACATTTTTGGAATCCGGTACCTTATTTTAAATTGCCTTATAACCTAGCTTTTCATTTAGTCCACAAATTACTTAATTCCTTACACTTGTCTTATAATGCTGTTTCCATCCAGATAAATACATTAGCTTTGAATAACCAGTGATGTTAACATATCCCACCAGACAACTCAAGATTAAATGGACACTAAAACAGGAAGCACTAGGGAAGAAGTTACCCAGCTCTCTGCTCTAGTTTGGCATGTTAAATGGCACCAGGCTTTTAAGAGTTAGGGAGACCAGGAATTTCATGCCTGTGCACCCATGATCCCACCCTTGCCATTGTCATAGTAGTCTTATGCTGACAGTCCCAGAACAGAACCCAACCAATACCAACCAGGGTCAACAGAGAAGCTAGCTCTCGAAGCTCGCCGTGCTGGTTCCTACAAATTGGAAAAATAAGAAGAGGAATTTAAGTGCCTTTCTTAGTGTGGTCATTGTGAAATAATGAAAATATTCTTTTCATTAATTATATTCTTTGCCAAAATGCTTCTTCTTTATGACATTTAGAGACTTGAAAAACAGATGCAAGTGACTTGAAAGTTAGTGGCCATGACCTAAGCATTTCTTAGCTGACTTAAGAGCTTTTTTCTGTTTTTTAAGGTTTATTTTTATATTTATGTGTATGTGTGTATGTCTAGGCACATTTGTGTGGGTACCTGTGGGGGCCAGAACAGAATATTGGACCCTATAATAGCTGGAGTTACAGGTGGTTATGAGTTGCCCAATGTGGAGGCCAGACACTGAACTTGGGTCCTCTGGAAGAGCAGAGAAAACTCTTAACCTGCAAGCCACTTCTCCCCTACCAGCCCCCCAGTACATTTTCTAGAACTTCTTTGTCTTACAACATCACATGAAAGGAGAAACAAAGTTAAAATTAAGTTCCCCCATCTGCTAAGTCACCACAAGCATAAAACTATAGATACCATAAGTTTCACAGAAATGCACTCAGGGTGTGCTAAATTGCAGTTCCACTGGTATCTGTGCTCTTATCCCTAGCAGGTATCTGCTGTGTATCAAGAGTCAGGAAGTTAAGGCACACAGAAGAGCAGCACATCCATGGGTATTACAATTTCAGAGCCTGAATAGCAAATCCAATCCTCTTTCTAAACCAATACAGTCCCTACACATTCTGCAGTATGGAATAGTTTTGGAGGTGAAGAATATATGTTTGTGTATGCTATGAACAGAGTTGATATTGGGTGTTTTTCTCAGCTGCTCACTATCTTATTTCTTGTTTTTGTTTCTGTTTTTGTTTTTCGAGACAGGGTTTCTCTGTGTAGCATTGCGCCTTTCCTGGAACTCACTCTGTAGTTCAGGCTGGCCTCGAACTCACAGAGATCCGCCTGCCTCTGCCTCCCGAGTGCTGGGATTAAAGGCGTGCGCCACCACCGCCCGGCTATCTTATTTCTTGGGACAGGGTACAAACTTAACCTAGAACCTCAACAATTTAGCTAGACTAGCTGGCCACCCAACATCAGGAATCCTCTTATCTCTGCTTTCTCAGTGATGGGGATTACAGGTACATGGTAGACAACCAGATTTTTTTTTTTTTTTACAAAGGTTCTAGATTATCAAATCTCAGGTATATATGTTTTCAGAAAAAGCTTTTACACAGAGCTATCTTCCAAATCCTGTAATTTTAATGTTTATATTAAACAGGCATGAAATTCCTAATATATTACTATGACATTATATGTATTGAATTTTAACACTTAACAGACTAGTAAACAAACAGTTCATCAATCATTGAGTGGCACTTGTCTATCCCATAGATCTACAATTACCAATAATTTTATTTTCTTACACTTATTAACAAGTTGAAAGGTGGCTGGTGTATGGTGGGATACCTCAAAAATAGCTTCCACCATGGGTTGATGAGTATTGTGCTCTTCTAAGGAAGAAGCAGTATTTAACATGACAGAGATCTTGAAGGAAAAGTGTCTGTTGCTAAATGCAGGCAAACTCTAAGGCTCCTAATCCAAGGAACTGCAGCTAATTCATGGTAGCAGTTTGACTAGCATTCTAAAAGGAGAGACAGATTCTTAAGATTTACCCTAACGTTACTGAGTCCCACTAAGCCTCTAATCATGTGTCCACAATTGTGCTTTAGTAAATGATAGCAATGGCAGTTATCCTGCTGATATTCTCAAGTGACAGAATTCCTTCACATGACAAGCACTAGACTCACTTTCTTCTAAACTAGGAAGCTTCTTCAGCACTTAGTTTTCACAATGTAATTATTTTAGACACAGAGATGGACAGCCACAATGAGTAGGAGACAAAATGACTCATGAGATGTCCCTTTTACTTCTGTTAGGTCTCAAACCTGGGACAAATGGCTAACTGAGATGCCCATCAAAGTGGATGCTGGCCACCAGGTTCTCCCAGCATTCCTTACTCTCTACCTGTTACAGGATCCTCTTGTCTGGCATACTTCATCCACTAACCTAAACTTCTCTAGCTCACGGGCTCGAATGCCCTCCTCAAGTTCCTCTGGCCCTTATATAACTCAACCATTTTAGCTATGCCAGTCTCTTGGCCCAAGCCACCCCTCTTTGGTAGGACCCCACTTCTCCTCATATGGCCCTGCTCTGGGCCATGTTCACTCTGGACTCTCCCAGATGTCTCTGTCTCTGCCTACCCTCTCAAATCTACAATAAACCTCCTCCTCCACCATACCTAGGAGCAGTCATAGTCTTCCTTTTTTATATCTTTTTTCATTCAATTTCTATGTATTCAGACTATTCTAACCTTATAAGATCACAATACAGTCTAGTAGAGTGTAAGACCAAGTTAGCACTCTGTTTTTGAATACCAAAAAGAAATAGGGTTTTAGTTATTTTTACTATGTTCATGGTCAACTTATTTCCTTATTTTGTTACTTATATATTTCTGCAATAATCAGAAAGCCATTCTTGGCCACCAATTTAAAAGTAACAAATCACTTGTTATAACACATAAATGAGTTCCCATCATGATAAAGAAGCAGTCAAACCCGAGTATTTCCCCTCACCTGTCCAGGTGATTTCCCTGAAAATCCCGTTGAGCTGCTTCCATCCTCATGATTTCCATTTTCATACCTACAGTACACAGAGAATCAGGTGTAGGATTTGAACCTCTAGGTTCATAGGTTATAGATAAAAACCCTGGAACAAACTTTAGGCTTTGTTCATAATACTACCTTACACAAAGAAATTGGTATAGTTAGGAAAAAGTTTTTATACTAAAAACTTAAACGGAAATCTAACTACAAAGCTACGTTCTAGAATTATGATCCCTAGTTTTTCAGTCTCTCTGGAGGAAAGGCACATCTTAGGAAGATGGCACTAGAATCATGACAGATCATGACAGATCTTGGTGATCAATTCACAGCTGAAATCCTTTACTGTGTATAATGAAACTTTGGTACCTCAGTGAAGTAGCTTAATTTGAATTTAGATGCTGTCTATGTAAGATCTAAGACAGCTAGCATCTGGAACCTTCCTCCAAGCTATCACAGTGTTGAACCAAGCCTCTTTTAAAGAGTCTAATCAATAAAAATGTCCCTTCAAATTGTTCATAGAGACAAAGGATATTTTATAAGTACTTAAGGGTAAATCCATTAAGATATTGGATCTAAGAAAATAGTTTATTTAGCCAGGCAGTGGTGGCACATGCCCTTGGTCCCAGGACTTGGGGAGGCAGAGGCAGGCAGATCTCTGTGATTTCAAGGTCAGCCTGGGCTACAGAGCGAGTTCCAGGAAAGGTGCAAAGCTACACAGAGAAACCCTGTCTCAACCCCGCCCCCCCAAAAAAAAGGGGAAATAGTCTATTCAAAGACAAGTCATTCAACAGCAGGTTCCCAGAGACAACAAAAGCCATAAGAATTACAAAGAGTTGAAATTAAGGGGGTAGAAAAGTTGTGCTACGTGAGCACTAATCAAAAGGAATTGAGTGTATTTATATTTATCACCCAAAGAATCACTAAAGCAAAAGATATGACTAAAAATAGGAGATATTTAAAATGACGAAGAATTCTGTGTATAATTTAGAATTATGCCCAGGAGGAGTCCACAACCATATGCCCGGTGTAACATCAAAAAATATAAAACAGAAAGTGTTAAAGAAATTAATTAAAGAAAAATAAACAAGTCCTCAGTGGGTGATTTTAATATATCTCAAACTATTAAGCAGGGAAATATTAAAATGATTACTAATAATAGAGAATTTAACAAATCTACAGTTAGACCGGTGCATTCAGTAGATGCAGAATACCATTTTCAAATACAGGAAATGGGGGGACATTTGATCACAAAGAAAGCCTTGACAAATTTCAAGTGGAAATCATTCAAATGCCCATCAAGAACAAATAAACTATGAATGCTCTTACATATTACTGTGTATATTGTGAATGTTAATGAAATACCTATATTGTGAGAAGAAATAAGTCAAAGGCACCCAACATGCTATAAATCACACACACAAGAGCATCAGTCAGGCACAAACACAGAGTTTTATGCTAACTATAGTGTTCAGAGGCCCACCAACAGGTAACAAGACCTCAAAGATACTCCTCTCTTACAGCCACCATGGTGGCTTAGTAAGAGAAAGAAGTAGTGATTAAAGACAGCACAAAAGAAACTTGTAGAAACTTCCCTTGTGACTTGGTGGTAGTGTATTAGTCTGCTAGGATTGCCATAATTACAACATAGAGTGCCTTAAGTGACAGAAATGTGCTGCTCACGGTTCTGCCTGGATGTCCAAGTCCGAGGTGTCTGCAGGAATGGCTTCCTCTGGGCCTCCTTGACCAGCAGCCCTCTTTCTGCCTCTTCACCTCTGTGCTTCCCCTCTGTGCACTTGCTCCCCTGGGATCTCTGTGTGCTAATCTTTTCTTATTATAAAGACACCAGTCATGGGTTAGGACCTAGCCCAATTGCCTCAGTTTAACATAACTGTTCTGTAAAGGCCGGAGAGCCGGGAATTTGAAGATGTGCCATCAACACTGGGAAAGCAAAGACAAGAGGGCCCTTGAACTTGGCTGTCTAGCCAGTCTGGCCTACTTGGTGAATCACAGGCCAGTTAAAAAAAAAAGGGTGACCCATATCCTGAGGACCACACCTGAGGTTGTTCTTTATTCTCCATAGGCACAGGTGCAAGCATCTGTACACACACACACACACACACACACACACACACACACACACACACAGAGGCACACACTCACCCCTTCCAATACCCATCAACACCAAAGGATCACAGTTGAACGGTGGTACTAGTTCATGGTTAAAGAGAGCACAGTATTTAGAATTAGTCTTGGCCTACCTAAAAGATCGGTCAATGATTGTTATTATATCTCCATGTTTCAGCTGCACAGGCTCATCTATAGTAGCCCCATTCACTTGCGCTGGATTCGTGGAACTGAAATTATACAATATTGCCTGCGAGTGGGGAGGAGAGGAAAATACTAAGGATTTGCTTAAAATCAAATTCAAAAGCTTTAAAAGTTGATTTCCAAAACCCACTTACCTCTTGCCCATTGACTTCAATTTTGCAATGTTTTTTGGACACTACAGGCAGTTGGATACGAATGTCACATTCAATACTCCTTAATAATAATAAAAAAAATGGTAAGGGTTTTTATGGGGGTGTGCAACTTAAAAAAAAACACCTCAAATTTAAACAAACAGAATTTGAGTAATACACTTAGACTCTAAGTGTAATGACACAATAACACAGTACTGCCTAAGAAGCCATAAATTATTAAAACTTCTAGCACTTCAGAATAATTATATTAAAAAGCACTAGAACACATAATCAATTACCTTTCATATAAATAGCTATACTATAGACAGACAGTGTTGGCACACACCTTTAATCTCTAGGGAGATTAAAGCACTAGGGAGACAGAAGCAGGAGGATCTCTGTGAGTTCAAGGCCAGCCTAGTCTACAGAGCTAGTTCCAGGACAGCCAGAGCTACACATAGGAACCCTATCTCAAACAACCAAAAGCAAAAAACAAAAAAAAAAACAAAACAAAACAACACAAATAATGGAGTACTTTATTACCAGTTTAGGAGAACTTTATAATTAATGTGTTTACAACAATGTAAGTATTTAAGGACACAGAAAGGTACTAGCATAAAATGTGCTGTAGGTAACCAGTGCCTCAGTTTCTTCACACACAGGTCTATACCGACACCCACGAAGCTATTCAATTAGAGTTGTATGTGTCCCTTGCATATGTGGCACACAGTGTATCCATGTGAGTTTTTCACTATTGTTTCTAAACCACAGCATGTTGACAGATTCAAATATCCTCACATTACACCAGGCAATGAAAAACAGTATCTAGTTTAGAACTGTCTTTCTAGAAAGCAAGCATTGTGGTAGCACAGCACAGCAAGGACAGTTCCGAACCCATCCACAAACTAGGAGTTTCCCCGATAGCATCCATTCTGAACTTTAAAGGCCTGAAATACATACTGTCTGTTTTCCTGTGAACCTCTATAGCAGTGGTTCTCAACCTTCCTAATCTTGTGACACTTTAATACAGTTCCTCATGTTGTGGTGACCCCCCCAACCATAAAACTATTTTCGTTGCTACTTCATAACTAATTTTGCTACTGGTATGAATCGTAATGTAAATATCCGTGTTTTCTGATGTCTTTTGGGTGGGGGTCGCAACCCACAGGTTGAAAATTGCTGCTCAGCTGTTTAAGCATATCACTTCCTAAAAATACCACACAACCAAACACGAATTGTTTTCAACTTTTTTGAAACTTGCAAAAAGTATATTTAATTAATATTGCAGAATAATGGAAGTGAATGACATTTGTGACAAGAATATTTTTTCTTTTGAACAACAACAACAAAAAGCTACGGAAAGTGACAGCATCCTTACTCTCAAGAAAATGTAGGCTTTGGGTATCACACCAGATAGAGACTCTATCTTAGAACCCCGTTTTACTGGGCAGAAAAGACCACTACCGTCCATACTTCTTAACCTAAATGCCACAGACATTCTGGACCAGAGAATTCTGCAACGCCCTGTTCACTGTCAAACACACCACGTCTCTCTGCTCACTCAGTGATACTTGCTACAGACACCTCTCCCAGGGTGACATGATGTCACCAGACTTTCCCAAATGTCCCCCTGAGAACTACCATCCTCGACTGACCCCAAAATCCACATCTCCCTCTTCCTGCTGGACGCTCACCCTAGGTCACACACTGACTGAGATCTTAAGTATCATCAGGCACCATATGGGACGCTGGGGGATGTAATCATTAACAAGGCAGCCCTTGCCTTCGAGCTTAGTCTATTGGGAAACAGACAAACAGAAAATCTAAAAACCAGTCACCAATCTGCACGGTGTTAGGAAAGACGAGCTTTCTTTAAAAGCACCTTCTCGGGTAACATTTTAAAATCGGCAGAAAGGGCCATAAGGGTCTAACTGGGCAAAAGCGGCAACGCCAAGCTACCGCCTAGAAGGCCTCTGGGAGGAGGGTTATTATCCGACCCACGGAGGAAGAGAACTGGGGAATTCTCCTAGGGCACCCCGACAGGGCTCTCCTATCTTCATGTTTCCAGAACATCTGGAGCCACAGCCGGCTGCCTCAGAGCGACAGTGCAGGAGCGGCGTGACACCGAAGTCAGCTTGGCGCCTACCAAGTGTAAAATCCCGGTTCCATCTGGGAAGCTCCCAGCACCGGAGCATGACTTCCGAACGTCTTACAGGGACAGCCCCGCCAAGCGCAAAGGGCGGCAGGGCCACGGCCCGGGGTCACCCCGGTCCCTCCGCGCGCGCGCGCGCTCACCTTCCGAACAGGCAGGAGCTGAGGCTCAGCGGGAAGTGCGCGCCGTCGTCGCCGCTCCGCTTGATGGTGACCAGACGAGCCGAGGACGCCATGGTCCGCCCGGCCGTCAGTGACTGCGGCCGAGGGCAGAGTGGCCTCCCGGTGAAGCTCGCCGTGCCCCCTCGCCAGTCAGCGCTGGTCAGCCTTGGCCGCGGCTCACCGGGTCCAGCCCGCGTCAGAGCCGTCGGCTCCTCGGCCGCGGCGATCTGACCACGGCCACCCGCGTCCTTTGCTCCGCCCCGACCCGCACACCCGCCGCCCAGGTCCCAGACGACCGCCGCCCGCCGCCCGCCACCCGCCGCCCGCCGCCCGCGTCGCAGAGTGCCTCCCAAGGCAGTTCCGCGCCAAGCCTGCCCTCCGCGCCCGCCCGATTCAAACGAAAACGGCGGTTCAAATTCTGGCGCTAAGTGCTGCGATTGGACCACACGGCGCAGCGAGAGACCAATGGGAAGGGTGACACAGGAGGGGGCGGAGCCGGAGGTGGAGGCCAGGCGGCGGAAGGGCGGGTGGGGCGGAGCCGGGTAGGAAGGCGGAACCAAGATGCGAGGTTCGCCAGTGAGGCCAGAGTCCCGCCTTAGATGCGGTCAGGAAGGCGGACGGGGCGGGGCTGGTGGGCGGGGACCCGCCTCCGGTGGGCGGGACAGAGCGGCTCAGCTTTTCTGCGCCGGGGAACACAAGCAAGGAGACCTTTAAAAAACCACTTTTATAGTGTATAGGCTCCCTCTCCAGAAATTAAACACGGGCAACACCGTGTCTTGTTTAGAGCTAAGAGCTTTACATTTTTAAATTAGAACTCTTCCTCTGCAGTTTCTGCATCACCTCAAATATAAGCAGAGGTTGTTTCTCCTGCCTTATCAGCATCAACCATTCTATTGCTTCAAACACGGGGGAGATGATTACATTCATCTTACAGTCTCACTTTCTGCTTAGTGAACGCTGAGGCGGTGACACTGTATTTAGGAAACCATCATTTACTTAGCGTTACTACTGCAGCACAGTTAACTTTGCCATGCTTTGCTGTTAGGGAAAAAACATGACAATTAAAATAACCTGTGCAAGACTACACCCGTAAGTCCTAAAATAGGGATCCTGGGGTTTCCTGACGCCAGGTGCCAGTAGGTGAATGTAGAATAACCATGCCTTGGGTGTGCCCTGTTTTCATGTTCCCTCCTCCTGTTTCTGGATCTGGACCAGTGTTCTGTTATTGTGAAAATTCCACACCCGGGGAGATATAAACAATGTCTGCCCTCTTCTCATAAAGTCCCAAGAACAAGCCTGAAGTATGATTCCACCAAAGTTCACCGTGGGGAACCAGTGAGTGACCTCTCTGACCCAGACTGATTAGTTATGCATACCTCTTGGCCTCTAAACCTAAGCCTCTGGTCAGGTTTATATTTATATAATATATTTAGGGCATCACTGGGCCTCTTGTTCCTCTTTGACAGTGGAGCCGCACTGAATAAATCTCCTTGTTCTGCTCTTCACTGTTACCTGCCTCTTTAATTAGCCTATTGAGAATGGGTGGCTGAGCCTTCCTTATTAGGGCTGTGAGGGTCCAAGCTCTTAGGCATTACTTTCTCATCCCCAAATCTAAGAAATGCACCTACTAGTGGCATCTCACAATTTCATTTACCAAAGGCAATTCATTAAGACAAAAAACAAAATAAAAAATCCCAGCTCATATACATGCATACATATATATATAATTGTTACATTATTGTGAATTATGTGTATGAATGTGTATGTGTGTGAGTGAGAGAAAGAGACTATATAGCACGAATTCTAATTGATTTTAATAATAAAAACCTGGAGTCAGATATAGAGGTAAATGCTGAAAGATCAGATGGACAAAAGAGCAAGCCACAGCCACTGCCTCTTACCTCGACACTCCTCAGCCTGAAAGAGCTGAGCTCCTGTTTCCTTTTGCCTTATATTCCTCTCTCCACCCAGCCACATTACTTCCTGTTTCCTTCTCCCTAGTGCTGGGATTAAAGGCATGTGCCTTCCAAGTACTGGGAGCAAAGGCATGAGATCCTAAGTGCTGGGATAAAAGGAGTGTGCCACCACTGCCTGGCCCCTATGGTTAACTAGTGGCTGGCTTTACCCTTTAATATTCAGGCAAGCTTTATTTGTTAGAGCATACACAAAATATCACCATATTTTTCCCTTTTTGTCTAAAATATAAAAAGGTTATAACTAATATAAAAAACTAATAAGTACAATAACTATATACAATATATAGGCAATAATTACATCAATAATGTCTAGTCCATTAACAATTGACAAATTCAGAGAAAATACTCCATTATTTATCCTATTTTGATGAGTCCAAAGTGTTGTACCTAATTTACTTTCTGCCCTAACTTATATTACCAACCGAAAACTATCTTTCTATGTCTCTCAACTTTATATACTTTACACCTCTTTAGTTAGTTTCTTTTCCAAGTCTGGTAACAAGGAAAACTATAACTATAACTATCTAGTCTTCAACTCCATCAGAGACGAGAAGAAAATAACCTGACGAGAAGAAATTACCTGAGTAAGCAGGAAATGCAAGCAAGCAACTTCCAAAAAAAATGTGAGAAATGACAGAGACAGCTGTCTACCTGGACAGTCACCAAGTTTCCTTTGCATTGTTGGGTCATCCATCTTTTGGCCTATAGGCCTAGACTATCTGACAGACTTATCTGTGAAGCAGGATTTTTGGAAGAGCTGTCCTACCTACCTTGTTTTGGCAAAATTTGGCAGTCCTTTATTTTGTGTTCTAATTGTCCATTTTGGACAGCATACTGTCAGCAGTTGAGGCAAGGGCACTTTCTTGTCCTGTGGGTAACTTTTGCCACAAAGAAAGTAAACTTCATATGGAGTTTCTTTGATGCCCATCATCTTCTCTGAAGTAGATTGGTGTTGCCAGGAGCAGACATCTCTCATTGTCATAAAAAAAAAAGAACTTATGTTATTAAGCATCTTAAATGCCTTATTCTGTAGATCTCTGATGTGTTTGAAGACAACCTGTCTATCTAAAGTATGTCTGTTTGACCTTGAAAACATACCTAATATGACTACAAGTTTGATTGTAATGACTAACTAGTAACTTGCATTTCTTTATATCCTAATTAGTTTGTAATAATAACTTTCAAGTACTAGAAATTTGTATTACATTGTCAAATGAGATGTATAGGTACAATACCTTGAACAAGATTAGAAATGTATATACAGTATGTTCTAACAAAAATAATCTCAAATTTGTATCAGTACACAAAGATCCATATCAATGTAAAATATTTAAAACTAGTAGCTGCTTTTTAAAAGTAGATTCAATAATCTACCTTTTTATCCTATTTCTATATCCTCCTTTTTCTTTTCAGAGTAGATTCAATAATCTACCCTTTATCCTATCATTTCTCTATTCCCTTTTACTCTGTTTTCAAAACAAGAACCCTGAATCTAAACTCCTTTGTTCAGCTTTTTTCCTGACCATTACCAATAACAATTTGTAACCAACCACCCTAAATTATGACAAATATCCATAACCCATTGAAAGGCCAAAAACAACCCACCCACCTCTTGGAAATGTGAGCATCATGTTCTTAAATTTACTTCCTGACATTTGGGGGGTGATGGCATCTTTAGGGGATCTTGAAAAGAAAAATTTGGGTTAATTGTCAAGTCCTGGGAGAGGTAGCTGTATCATTCGTTGTCCAGCCTCTGCATAATGGGAAAGTGCAGGGCTTGTCTCAAGTCCTGGCTAGAGTAGTCTGTGAGGCTGGATCATCTCATGGGGATATAAGTTCAGGTGCCTGTGGAGGTCAGAAGAGAGTATTGGATCATGTGGAGCTAGAGTTGCAGACAGTTATGAGCCTTCAGTAGCTACTGGGACCTGAACTCAGGTTCTCTGAAAGATCAGTGAGACCTCTTAACCATTGTGCCATCTCTCCAACTCTCAGATCATGTATTTTTTAATTGCTTCTTAAACCATACTTAAATTTCAAGCTTTATGCTTTGATGTAAATTATAGCCTTGGGGAAGTAGCTTTAAAAGCCACAGTGTCCTAGTTACTTTTCTATTGTTATGACAAAACACTATGATCAAGGCAACTTATTAAAACAAAAACAAACATTTAACTTGGGGCTTACCATTCCAGAGGATTAGAGTCCAGGATTACCATGGTGGGAAGCATGGTAGAAGGCAGACACACAGGCATGACCCTGAAGAAGTAGCTGAGAGCTTGCACCTGATCCACAAGTACAAGGCAGAGAAAGAGAGAGAGCTATCTCAGGATGATGTGGACAATTTAAACCTCAAAGCCCCCCCACCCCCAGTGACACACCTCCTCCAACAAGGCCATACCTCCTAATCCTTCCCAAACAGTTCCACCAACTGGGGACTGAGCATTCAAATATGAGTCTATGGGGTGGGAGAGGCATGTCAATCATTCAAACCTCCAACCACAGGACCATATAAAAAGCCATTGTAAAGATACCTAAGCATTGTAAAGACACCACATTCTCTCTTCCTCATTCTTTACTTTAAAGCATATGCTCTCCCTAATCTTCAGCTCTAGCTTTTCAACAACATAATCAAGGAAGGAGGGTACTGGGGGCACAGAGAACTACTGGGGCTGCTGACTGTAGTGCTGGGCTGTCTTCTCAACACTACTGACACCTGAACCAATCAAGCGGCCATGTGAAGCCCCACCTCATCCCCATCTCCCCATCACTGTCACTGGGCCTCCTTCAGCTTTCCCTTCCCAACGGAGACAAAGATTTTACTGTGAAAGTAAGACAGAGGGAGCAAGTTGAGGTATCAGCTTGCTGGGCCACAGGAGGACTGGGGTCCATCTATAGCAAGCCCAGGGCCTTCAGAGAGGCTGACTGGCTTCAGTGCCCTGTCATCGTGTCCCTCCCTCCCCCGCCCTGGCTGACCCATTGCTTTCTTCCTGGCCCAAACTCCTACTGCTCCAGGATCCAGGCCCTCTAGCAGGGATCCAGCCTCGACTCCAGTCATCCTTTTCACAGTACTCCACAGGTCTTTACCAGGTTTACGGGGTTCCTCTCACTAATGCCATACCTCCATCTCTACCCTGGCCCCTTTGCAGGTAGCTTTTGGGAAGCGGAGGCTGGGTGTGAAATTAGGGCAACTTTCCCAAAGCACAGATGGGACCACATCCCTTGCTTCTCTCAAATTCATTTCTCCATTCACGTCTCAGCACTGAAGAGGACAAGATGCAATCCCTAATGACTTCTGCGGCTCAGCTTGGATTCCTCCAAGACTGAGCCAGGTCACCTGACCTTCTACCCTCCAGACCTCCTTCCTTCAGAGCTCCTGATTGCTATCAGAAGACTCAGACTCAGAGTCCTGCCAGGCTTTAAGGCCAGACACACACACACACACACACACACACACACACACACACACACACACACACGATCCTGGAGCTTCCTGTTCCCTTGTCATCTGGTCCCCTCAGTCCATTTCCAGTGCTCAGCCCCTACCTTCTTCCTGCTGACAGGTGCCAGGCTCTCTGCAGCTCAGAGCTGACACACTCTGCTCCTCTTTCTTCCCTAGGGAGAAAAGCAGCTGAGCTCTCACACTTGATGGCCCACCTCTGGACCAAGCAATCAGAGAACTCTCCAGAAGGGAGTTTGGGTTAGGGTTACGGTTCAATGTCATCTTCAGGCCTACATACCCATGTGCATATACATGGAGCATGAGTGTGCCCCAATATTGCTTGAAATCTACGAAGTCCGTATAACAAGCAAAGGAATTTATTAGAAGATAAAACTCACTACAGCCTGAAAAACTGAGCTATGGTCCACGCTGATCTTCCTGGTCCAAGATCTTCCTGGTCCATCTCTGCATCCAAACCATGAGGGAGTGAAGAGAGGGCCACATATGTGCATCCCAGGTCTTAAGGGTCCCAAGAGGCCACACTCCAGGGACATGTACTTCAAGGTCATAGGCCAGGTGTAACAGTTACCTGCTGCCTCTCTAGGGGCAGTACTTCAAGGTCATAAATCAGAGCAGCTATCCACTACACCCCAATACATGCAAACATGCATACACACTCTTCATATATGCAATAAATAAAACCAAATCTATATAAAGAAATAAAAGTGTTTATTTTTCATCTAGTATCATAAACATCTTATTATAGGTAAATGTTATGATAATTCTGTTTCCTCCTATTTGAATACTGGTGGGGTTTTCCTAATATTTTATTATTCTAATAAGTGCTTTGACGAATATGTTGAGACACAACCTTATTTTGATATGCAGATCTTAGAGCTTCCAAAATCTCGTCTTTCATCAAGAAACACGTACTTCAATCACCAAACTGATGTCTTCCCAGGAGGCTGTCACAGTCTGTCCACCAAGTTCAATGCCTGAGAATATCTGCTTTATACCCGATCTTTTCTTCATTAGCATTTAAAATTCCCTGCTAATTAGTTTAGCCAAAAAGGAGTGTCATTTCGATTTGAATTGTTCAAATTAAGATTAAGTTTGAAAACTTCCCCTTACATGTTTAAATGTTTCATCTTTCGGATTTTGTGTTATTGCCTAGTGATCTCTTTGCCATGTGTTTAAGAACTACATCTCTGTTCTGTAGAGTTCCTAGAGATTTACAAGTCAGTAAGTCTGAAGATTAGTGAAAGCCACTTTGTTGGCTGCCTCGGGAAGATGGTGTACGGTTTGGAAACTTGCCAGCTCTTTAAACAAATTCCAAGTGGTGGACTAAAAGAAACCCTGCCCCACTTAAGCTGCTTCTTCTTTGGTATTGGTTTCCAACAACAAGGAAAGTCACTAGTAGAGAGCAGTACATGCACTACCCCTCCACAGGGGTGTGTAAGGACATCTCATGCACTACCCCTCCACAGGGGTGTGTAAGGAGCAGCCTATGTACTGCCCCTCCACAGGGGTGTGTAAGGAGCAGCCCATGCACTGCCCCTCCACAGGGCTGTGTAAGGAGGTACATCACAGCCACTCCTCTGGAAAGGAGACATCAGACTTTTTAAAGAATCAGATTCTGACAAAATAAAGAGAAAGCTCCATGAGGGTGAGTTTGGATATTTGCGTTCCTGAAAACAGATCTTCAGCAGTCGTGATCAATACTCTAACAAATAGCTCAGACACTTTTCTAGATTATGGTCTCTTTTACTTTGACAACAACTTTGGATATGATCCAGACTGGTTTTCTGTCATCATAAAAAGGATGTGGGATCCCAGGTTTATTGTCGACATTGGTAAAAATCTTTCATTATCATCCTAACCAATGTCTTATCCTTGAAATAAAGGAAATGTCTTGTTAGGAAATGGTAATTTTCCTTGAATTGATGTAATTTTGCTGGTGTTTGTGCATGCGTGTGTGTGCACACATGTGTGTGTGTGTGTGTGTGTGTGTGTGTGTGTGTGTGTTATATTCATGTGTGGGGCATGCAGACTTGACTTGCAAACCACACAAATGCTTACAAAATATATAAATAAGATATTAAATGAATGCGCTAAAAATAAAACAAATTACATTAAAATAAAGATTATTTCTATTTAGCATATATTATTTATACTAAATAAAGAAAGAAAAGAAAGTCCTGAAAGTAGGAATTAAAAGAAAATAGTGTAAAATGCAGCAGCTTGACCTGAAAGTAATTCAAAGTGTAATATTGAATGGCACATCCATTAGTAAACTGGTATTTCCTGAGGCTACAATACCCTGAAAAAATTAGGCAGTTTTCAATAATTCTATTGGCAGCAATATAGCTATCATTATTGTGAACCTCTACGTTATCATAGGGGACATAGGATGATGTGAATGTCATGGGACCAGAGCCTCTTTCTTCAGCCTTAAGAAAAGGGATATCAGCATAAAATTTAAGGAAGTGATGTGTTCTGTGAGCCCAGTAGAAAAACAGAAAAGGTCCCCACCCTGGGCTGCTTCGGAAATAGACTGGAGAGCATGAAATGTTTGCTGTTTCCTGGGTTCTGCATGGGTTTTTGATTTGAATTGTTCAAATTAAGATTAAGTTTGAAAACTTCCCCTTACATGTTTAAATGTTTCATCTTTCGGATTTTGTGTTATTGCCTAGTGATCTCTTTGCCATGTGTTTAAGAACTACATCTCTGTTCTGTAGAGTTCCTAGAGATTTACAAGTCAGTAAGTCCGAAGATTAGTGAAAGCCACTTTGTTGGCTGCCTCGGGAAGATGCATGTACAGTTTGGAAATTTGCCAGCTCTTTAAACAAATTCCAAGTGGTGGACCAAAAGAACCCCTGCCCCACTTAAGTTGCTTCTTCTTTGGTATTGGTTTCCAACAACAAGGAAAGCCCCAGGCAGGTCTGCATAGCCTGGAAAGGGGGTGGGGGATGGGCGGGCATGGCGCCTGTAACAGCTGCTGGTGCAGGGTGTGGCTTGAAGCTCCTGCTGGCTCCAGAGGGCCAAGCAGCAAACTTTCTAATCAGTTGTTCAGATGTGGGGCAGAAGGCAAGAAGGGGCTCTCCAAAGCTATCAGCTACCGAACAGACAACAGCGGCACCAGACTATTATATATGAAGCAAATTTCTAACTGGAGACGTCAATATGAACACGTGGTGTATAGTCTCTTTCAGTATGGTAGTCTCTGATGCCCAAAGTTCTTGTGTTGGGAATTTATTTCCTGGGGGACAGGGTGTTGGGAAGTGGTGACATCTCTAAGAGGTGGGGTCCAGAGTGTAGTCCTTAGGTCACCGGGAGCTGAGGAGGCTCTCTACCATAGCTTTAAAGGCTGCAAGTAGGTCTCCTGCTCTTGGTTCTAACTGGATCTTGTGAGTGTATTCTAACAAATACTCGATGGCTGTCAGACTTGAGGCACTGTCAGACTTGAGCAGGTGCATGCCCCATGCCCTTGGCCTCCAAAGTTGTGAGCAACACTTTTCTTCATGTCTTTTATAGTGAAGGAAAGCTGATGAATATAGCAGATTCCCTGAAGAGACCTTGAATTTACCAAGTGGTTGGGAGTGTCTTCACCCTCTAGCTTATAGCTTGGCACACTGGTTTTCACTAAGAGGACCTAGATCTCCCTAGAAACAGCAGTTCTAGACCTGGGGCAGCAGGTGGGTGGGGTAACTCTAGAATACCTGATTACACCAAAAAGCAAGGGTACTCTCAAAAACTGCCAGGCTCGTGTGTAAGGTTTGGAAGCCAAAATAAAGCCACTTGCTCTATCCACCTGTGGGAAAATTTCATTTCATCTTTGGGAAAAATTTAAATTGCTATATTTGAAGCAATCAAATATATTTGAAGTCTTTGAGTTTACAATGATATCAAAAAAAAAGGAGAAAAGGAGGAAAGGGGTGAGGGGGAGGGAGGTAGAGAGAGAGGAAAGGAGGGGGATGAGGAAGAAGGAGGAGGAGAAAAAGGAGAGGAAGAAGAAGAAGAAGAAGAAGAAGAAGAAGAAGAAGAAGAAGAAGAAGAAGAAGAAGAAAGAAAGAAAGAAAGAAAGAAAGAAAGAAAGAAAGAAAGAAAGAAAGAAAGAAAGAAGAGGAGGAGAAGGTAGAAGAAGGGAAGGAGGAGGAGCAGGAGGAGGAGGAGGAAGAAAAAAGAAATTACAGAGAAGTTCATCATCAGTCCACTCTGGGTCATGCAAGGAAACCAACAGATGTGGTTGCACAGGAGCAATTCAGCCTCTGTGTGGCTTTCCCTGGGACTGTATGTCAGGGTTTCTTCCATGCGACACAAGAATGAGAAAAGTCAGGATAACAAAGAGGAGACTATTTCAGAGAGTTAAAGGGCAGTGGACATCACACAGAGGTGACAGGACAGCTGAACATTGCCAGTGTGGCAGCTCTGAAGGGAGGGGTTTCCTCTACACACGTGTTGCAGCTCTGAAGGGAAAGGTATCCTGGCAGTCAGGAGCCAAGAAATACTACAAAATCACACTGCACAACAAAATCTCACACAAGGGATTTATTGGGAAAGACGCAGGAGGGTGGCTGCTGTTGCTTAGGTGAGAAGCAGCAGGAAACTGAGCAGGAGACCAGCTTATATAGGGTTTCTTAGGGTAGGAGTTTTCCAGGCTGGAGACTTCTAGGGTGGCGATTGCTGGGATATTGAGGTAAGCCCAGGAATTGGTGGGTTTTCAAGCTCAGGGACTGGTGAGTTTTCAAGCTTAGGGACTGGCAAATTTTCAAGCTTAGAGATTGATGGGTTTAGTGTGTTTTCAAACCCAGAAGTGGCTTGAACCTTTTACCCTACAAAAAGGACAGAGAAAACAGCAGGGAGAATGGCACCGGGCTCTGCTGTGCCTCTCTGGCAGAGTGAGAAGAAGCAGAGGCCCCATCCAAAATCACTGTTTTCTCCTTTGGGAGAGGTGCTTGGGACTACCTGGTAAGAATAGGTTTCCACTGTACAGAAGTTTCCTCTGTGATCGAAACATTCCACCCTGTAGGGAAGCTACTTCAATAGACAAGTAAACTCAAAATAGCTTTAGGAAGTCCCTAAAACTGATGAGGTTCACCAGGCTCCTCCCTCCTCAAGAGTAAAAACCAGTAAAGATAACTGAGGAGTCACTCTCTAAGGAGGCAAGCTGCAAAGAAGACTCTCGGGCAAGCTCAGAAGAAGCAGACCAGCCACTGCCTACAAGGAGCTCAGGCCCACTGAGCTACCGTGTACCGCAGGCTGTGCAGTGAGCTCTAGGTTTCCAGCTCTGTGAACTGTCACCCGTGCTGGGGGGGGGGGGAGGCTCTGGTGATGCAGCTGCCTTTGAGTCATTTCTGCTCCTGTAAGTGACCCCTCCCCTATATTCCTGTGAGTAACCCCAATAAAACTCATTGGTTTACCAAGTTGGACTTTGGCAGAATCTGTACTTTGGTCTGTGATGACCTCTGTCCTCCCTTTCTGGGGTGAGCAGAGTGTGTGTGTGTGTGTGTGTGTGCGTGTGTGTGTGTGTGGTGACTCCCCAGGAAACGTCTGTCACATCACAGATGCCAACTAACAAGGTCCCCAAATGAAAAAGGAAGAGTAGTCAAACCCACAGCTGCACAAATCACAGCACAGAAATAAGAAAAAGAAAAGCAAAAGGTGGTCATAGAGCAGTGGTTCTCAACTGTCCTAATGCTACGACACTAATACAGTTCCTCTTGTGGTGACCCCCAACCATACAATTATTTTGATGCTACTCCGTAACTATAATTTTGCTACTGTTATGAATTATAATGTAAATATTTTGGAGATAGAGGTTTGCCAGAGGGGCCGTGGCCCACGGGTTGAGAACTGCTGTTACAGACAATCGTAAGTCAACTTGCAAATCCCCAAACAGTGAATGGGTTAAAATGCTCCATCAGAAACAGCCTGTACCCTCTAAAATGACCAGTAAACTCACAGAGGAGACATACAAACTCATAAACATGAACAAAGTAAGGACATCCATTCAGGAGAGAAAAGGAAGTCAGCAACATGGCAGGATTCAGCAGCAGGGAAGAGAGACTGAGCAGGAGATCTTAAACAGGAGAGAAACTTCGGAAATGAAAAACAGCGTTCAATGTAACAGAATACTTGGTGTTGCCTGTGATCAAGAAACTGGGTCATGCAGTAAAAAGTGTCAGTGAGTGAAGATTGGGGAGAGAAGGAAGCGGGGGAGGGAAGAAGAAGAAAGGCACAGGAGAGGAAAGGAAGGAAGAGACACACACTGGGCACGTGTGTATCACGCAGGGGAACTGTCCATGGAACAGCACAGGAGGGCTTCTGCATGCCTGGAGGAAGAGAGACAGCCACGGACACCAGGGCTCGGGAAAAGACATGATAAGGACGGATGAACAGAGGGAACCAGGGGAGGAGCGTCCTTGTCCCATTCGGCAAGTGAGCAGACCCCCAACACAAGCAGGGGAGGACAGAGTGTTCGGGCAACAGTGAAGGAAATGAAAACTAAGCATGACCACAGCCTCAAGAACCTTGGGATGCCATCAGAAGACAAAAACCTAAGAATCGTGGAGTAGAAAGACCTAATGTAAAAACTAAAGGGATAGAATGTTGGTTTACACAAAATAATTCATCCAATCGATAAATGAGCAGATGGGCCAAATAAATTGTTCTTAAAAGAAGGCATACAAACTGCCAATATATGAAAAAAAGTATTTATCCTTAGCTATATGGAAAATGCAACTTAAAACCACGTGAAATGAGATTCTACTCCACACTTGTTAGAGTGACTGTCCTCCAGAAAACAAGACAAACGCCTGGCAAGGATTTGGGGAAAGAGGAAACGCACACACACACACACACACACACACACACACACACACACACACTGCCGGTGGGAGTGCAAACTAGAGAAGCCGATGTGCAAATCGGTATGAGGTCACCCAAAGCGATCACATGAACCAAACTCGGCTTGTATCTCACTGAGTCTTCACCTGGGACCTGCAGCCCAAAAGAATAGCCACCTCTGCCTCTGGGTGGTGTGGGGACAAGGCCTAAGTACAGCTGGACCTGGGGCCTGTGCCTTATCTCCAGCCCCCTGGAGGCTTAGGCAGCAGGATCCTGAGATGTGGGTCAGCCTGAGCTGCACAGGGAGATCCTTATCTCACAAAGAAAGCAAACCTGAAGTGGATCTGGGATGCCTGGAAGCCTCCTGACTCTCCTGGGATGCTGTTGGAAAAATCTGGAATGCGGATGCTTCTATAGTATTAAAGAAAAAGAGATAAACTGGACTTCACCAAAATTAAAAAAAAAAAAAAACTGTTATCACTCCAATACTATTGTCAAGACAATGAAAAAAATTGGTCTTGGTACTACATACCTGTGAATCCACACTGGAGATCAGAACTCTAGGTCATCCTTGGCTATGTGGGAGTGTGATTCTTTCAACACATTTTGAGGAAGCCAAAGACAGGTGAGGGGACCTGAGCATTCAAAAAGTGGATCAGGATAGAGAATACAGTAGAACAGCGTGCAGCGATAGAGAGAAACAGGTATCAAGCAGTCAGAAAGATTACAGACTGAACCAACCATACGTTGGCAAGGCAAAGCTATGGAGACCCTGGTGCTTGGCCGCAGGGAAGGAAGAACAGACAGAACACAGGGCACTTTACACAATGAGACCTCTCATCTCCAGGACCCGTCGGTGTTGGACACATGCTGCACATTGTCACAGCTCACAAAGACTCCAGTGTAAAACAGTCTGGGATTAAAGGCATGGGCCACCACTGCCCAGCTTCATAGTGCACTTTTTATAAAGCAAGCAGTAACTGGAAAGGATCTTTACATATTGTCATAGCATTATATGCATTCATAGAAAATACAGAGAGAAATATTCCAGGCTCTAGTAAACTAAGTAAAAACAGGTCGGGGGGATATATGATATGTATGAGCACACCCTCGCATCTGTGAAAAACTGAATCTGTATGTGTATGTGGATAAAATTAAAGATACTTTTGAAATTAAAAAAAAAAAAAAGAAGTGAATCAGGAAGACTTAGAGTAGCCGAGGTAGGACTTGTTCTCCCACTGACAAGGACATCTGAAATTGGACCAGTACCCAAGGCCGATCTTTTTAGGCATTCTACAGACATCTTTGAGAGCTGTCAGCTCCACGTGCCCTGCTTACACCCCCCTGCCCACCCGGATACAAGGAAGGGAGAGTCAGAGGAGGGTGCAAGGTCCCTGTGCTAGAAGGTAGAGCCTGGGACAGTAAAGGAGGAGAGTGGTGTTGAGGGTGCAGACAGACAGAGATCCCCATGAGGGGGGCCATGGATTCTTAGCCAAGGCTGGAAGTCCCAAGTCCCCAGAAAGACTTTTCAAGAAGACTACGGAGAAGGGCCACTGAAAGCAGATCTTGTCCGCTGAGATTTCGACATGTAAGGAAAACACATGGTCTAAATAAAGGTGAGATTCAAAGGAGACAGCAGGTTCTGGGGAGGACGTGCGTGCAGCGAGGGAAGGCCTCAGGCCCTGCTGGGGGGAGTCTAGAGGGGACAGCCACGCTGCACAGCTTCTAGGCGGCTTCTCATAAAGTTAAAGAGACATCATTTTTAAGGCAGCAGTTTGTCTACTGGACATTTACCAGCGAGGAATGAAAGTTTATTGCCGCGACAAGACTGGTATTCCAAAGCTTGGGAACAATCCCCATATCCATCAACAGAGGTATTTCCTAACAGGATACATTGATGCCAACTGTGTTACATTCAGATGGTGAAACACGAAAGGAAAATGGGAAAGACTGAAATATTGATAAATATTGGCTGAACCTCAGTAATGAAGGCAGGAACTGAGAAGCCTGCTTGGTTCCACTCACATGCATTTCCAGAATAAATGTGCTGTATGGCAGCTGGCATCAGATCAGTGGTTCCTTCTGGCCGGGTTGATGGCAGGTTGATTGACGGAGAAGGGAATCTTCAACAGTGACAGAGACTGCTTTATATTTTTGGTTGATGTGCTTATCATACAAGAAGGTCTCTGTTTATCAAAAGTATTAGAACTATACAAATCATGTCTGTTCCTTTCACTGTGTGAAAACTTAACCCTAATTCAAACAATATTTGAATCCAGCATATTCAATTCACGGTCCTTATTTGGGTATGATTGGGAAAAAAAAACAAAACACAAAACATCGATTGCTAATGGCGCCTTTGTGTTCGTAAAGCAGTTTGAGAAATTTGGATCCTGATGGAATATCTGATGGTACCCAAAAAATATGTCATTGTAAGGCCCTGTGGTTAGCTCAGCAATGGTATTAGTATTTACGGTTAGCTCAGCAATGGTATTAGTATTTGCGGGGATCTTTATCTCCTGGGGACGCCCACTGTGGTCTTTCTGTTGGCTTATTTTGAAACAGAGTCTCGCTCTGTAGCCCACACTGGCCTCAAACCCAGGTCCTCTTTCATCATCCTCCAGAGTGCTGGTTTTGAAGGCTGGCTCCATCAAGCCAGACTCCTACTGTAGTACTTGTGAAAGCAGAGAGATGTTATCTGGGGCTGACTTCAACATAACAAGAGCGGACATGAATGATGCCTGTTGATGCGTCCTGGGGTTGGAGGTACACTAAGAGATGGGTCTCATTTTGTTACTGTCTACCTTGAGCTTTCTCAGGAGGAAAAAAAAGCCTTTAAAATTAAGTGTGCTATCTCTTAACATCAGAAACTGGGTGTGATAACGCACACCTGTAATGCTGGGGGCTAAGGCAGAAGGACCCCCTAGATTGAAGGCCTGCCTGGGCTATGTAGCCACACCCTGTCTTATGAAACAGAATGCCCCCAGCAAAACCCCAACCCCCACAACCAAACAAAAACTAAACAATGGCAGCTAAGCCTCTCTAGAGAGGGGTCCAATGGCTGGCAGTGAGTAGGCAGGGAGAGCCCCATAGACTCCCTGAGGTATCCGTAATTCTCCAGGGCATGGAATCTCACCTCCTTTCTCATCAGGTAATTCCTGTTCCTGGCTTCCTGAATTCCGCGGTGTTTAAATTTTAACTCAGGACAAGGCCTGGACATGGCTCCTGCATTTCCCTAGTCTCAGGTGCCCCAGGCAGACCAACTCAGCGTCAGGGGACTCCCCAGAGCCTGTAAAAAAAAAAAAAAAAAAAAAAAAAGATTTTGAATTAAACTCTAAAGTGGTGGATTGCTAGCATTTCAAACAAAAGCCCAACTTTCTGGAATGTCCTGGATAAGCCAAAAGTCAGTCTCCCTTTACAAGGGTCCGGCTCCACCCTCTGCAGTTCAGCAGACCTCTGCGGGGGCGAAAGGGCCTAGGAACACAATGGCTGGGACCACAGCGTCACCTGGCGGCCACCTAGGGCCACTGCACCATAGGGTGCAAGGCGGGACCTAGGGTGCAGGAGCTTGGGGATCTGCGCAGGTGCAGAACCCAGCCCCGCCCCTCCTGCAGGGGTGAGGGTTGGGGGGGGGGGGACTCGCGCTAAAGACAGGTTTTCCAGCGAGGCACCACCTAAGCGACAGCAGGAGGCAAGCAGATTCAGGTTTCCACCTAGCGTTAGTGCCTGGACACTGCACTGTTCAGTGATATGCTGGGAGACCTGTGCCAAGGAGGGAAGTGCAGGCCCTAAAGTCCTGTCTGCTCTTCTGCTCTCCTTGGGATCAGCAACAAAACCAAACCCAGCCTCAGGGCGGCTGGAATAGGATTTTGAGAACATAAACCACCGTAGGTTGAAAAGTTCTAAAGAAAGTGGAGTTTGGTTCTGTCTCGCATATTAAGAGACAAATGCCCTCAAACTTTGCAGCTCAATGTAATAGCGACAGCGAGGGACTGGCTTTGATTAACTTTCTCACCTTTAGTAGTAATAGCTTTAGAAAACGTCCGCCAGCAACATTAGATCAGTTTGGAAGCATGGCCTGGCTGCGCAATTAGCAGCGCTGTGTTTGAGATGTTCCGTGGCTAAGGTGGCAGGCTGCGCACTAAAGTTGAGTAAGAACTCCGGGTGTCCACAGGCACACCGCCTGCATGGGAAACACTCAGGCTTTACGAAGCCAGCGGCCTGGGGCAAGCTTTAGCAGAGTCTGAGTGTTGCTGCCATCTAGAGGGCCAATCGTTGCAGGAGACGTTCTTTTAACTTGGAAGCTGTTAGCTTTTCCTTCTTTCTTTCTTTCTTTCTTTCTTTCTTTCTTTCTTTCTTTCTTTCTTTCTTTCTTTCTTTCTTTCTTTCTTTCTTTCTTTCTTTCTTTCTTTCTTTTTAAACATAATTCTTTATTGCTTCTTTGGGAATTTCACATCATGCACCCCAATCTCACTCATCTCCCAGTCCCTCCACACCCACTCCTCACCTCTTCAGCATGCCCCTCCCCCAAATTAATTCAAAACAAAACAAACAAAACCCACCTCGCTCCTCCCATCTTTCCAACACCTCTTCATTCCTCCTAGTGGCATCTGGAGCTGCGGTGTGTTTTGCAGTATACCCTTTTGTCCAATCAGTCCCACTCGAAAAATGTTCACTGAAATGAGTCATTGGTCTGGTTCAAGGCCTCTGGCAACATCATCATCACTGGACCCTCACCAAAACTCCTCTTGGATATCCTGTTGTCCTAGCCATGGAAATCCTGTGGTTATTGTTCAGCCGGACCAGTCCCGTCATGAATCCCAGCAGGTCATAGATGGGGTAGATGTCAGTGTGGGCCAACCCAAGGCCTATGATGTGGGTCTGGGTGGTAGCTGAGCTGGTTGGTCAGGGCCTCTGGGACCACCCTCCTCAGGCGAGGGGCAGAACCAGCTCTTCTGGGCCCAAGCCATTGGTACCAGCTCTTCTACAGCGGTGGTGCGGGACAGGGCCATTTCTCCTGAGTGTGGAGGCCAGCTCTCCCATGGAGTGGTCGGGGTGGTGGGGGGGGGGGAGCAGCTCTCCTGCTATACTATCCAGCGAGGGGCAGGGCCAGTGAGGGGAGGGGCTGGCTCATTCATGCCCCTCAGATTTCAGCATGCATGGTTCCCATTGCCCCCTGTGGTAACACAAGGACGTGGACATCCTCACAGACCCCAGCTGGAGCAGGAACACGGGCCCAGACATGCCCTTGTGAGCTTTTATGAGTATGGACAGTGAGTTAGAAGGGCTACAGTTGACAAGGAGGGTCTGCCCCAGGCTGGGCACCCTGCTCAGTGTTACAGGTCCCTCCCAATTTTCCCAGCCACCCTGCACTGTGGTACTACAAATATTCCCATTGTGGTCAGGAAAGAACTAGGGGAGAGAGGCCTGAGGGTGCAAATGTAGGGAGAGAGATCACCCTCAGAGGCTACTCTGAGAACAGGGCCCCAGTGTTTAGGTGGGTCACTTGCCTGGTTATGATTTTATTTCACAAAGGAGGGTATAAAAATTGAGAGAACCTAAAACTACTTGTATAATCATTCAGCTATTTCAGCACTGAGATATGGACCGACTGTGTGTCTGCAGATGGAGACCTCCAATATCAAAGTTATGCTGGGTCTAGGAGGCTTTTTTTCTCCCCTTAAGGGTGTTTAGTTTGTAGCTGAAGGCCTTCCTTCCTTCTTGTGTCCCTTCTTTTCCTTCTTCCCTCTTTCTCTCCCTCCTGTTGTTTGTCTGTCTGCCTGTCTTCCTTCCTCCTATAGATGTCTTGACTCCTTATTATTGGTAGATTATTGGATCACACAGTGATGGAGGCAGAAGCCCCGGGACGGCTGGCATAAGACACCTCAGTGACCTGAGCAGAGAGTCTCTGGTAGACCAGAAGTGGTAATCTGGTACCAAGGTGCCACCCAAGGACTGTGCATGAGCATCCAGCAGGACAGATGAAGTCTCCTGCAGCTGCCCAGCCTCACTGACACAATGCCTTGCCCTGCCCTGCAGGGACTAGGGTCCTCACTCATCACCTCTCACAGCGGCCTCAGGCATCATCCCTGGGTCTGTAGTGTGAATTCTAATTGGTCTTAACAGTAAAAACCCAGAGTCAGATATCAGGGTGAAAGCTGAAAGATCAGAAAAGCAGAACAGCAGCCACTAGAGAGACTTCTTACTTCTAGGAATCCTCATACCAAAAAGGGCCGAGCTCCTGTCTCCATCCTGCTTTATCACTTCTTCTCTCTGCCCAGCCAAATCACTCCCTGTTTTCTTCTCCCAAGTGCTGGGATTAAAGGTGTGTGCCACCACTGCCTGGCCTCTAGTGGCTAGCTCTGCACTCTGATCTCCAGGCAAGCTTTATTTGTTAGAGCATAAATAAAATATCACCACACCGAGCTTCAGAGAGTGAAGAGGTTTGGCCCACATCATACAGCTTTTTTTGCAGAAGAGCAGGTGACCTGCAAGTCTTTCTTCAATTTCACTGGCCCCAGAGATGTTCTCTGGATCCCTCATAGGTCAAGTTGGCTGTGTGGCCCAACCTGCTTTGGATCAGACTCCACACTCAGATTTTTAAAAATATTATGCATAGTTGTAGGCAGAATGTTTCTCTCCTGCCTGCCTATTCCCAAATACCCAGCAGCCACTTCCCAAATAATTGACTCGGAGGCTTAATATTACTTATGAATGCTCGGCTAGTAGCTCAGGCTTATTACCAACTAGTGCATACACTTAAATTAACCCATAATTCTTATCCATGTTTAGCCATGTGGCTTGGTAACTTTTCTCAGTACAGCATTCTTATCTTGCTTCCTCTGCTTCTGGTTGGTGACCCTTGACTCTGCTCTTCCTCTTCCCAACATTCTTAGTTGGGTTGACCCACCTACACTTCCTGCCTGGCTATTGGGCAATCAGTGTTTTATTAAATCAACTGTAGTGACAAATCTTTACAGTTTACAAGGGAATTATTCCACAGCACATAGCATCCATAAATCATCATTATGCAAAGAGATACACCTCCACTATCCAGCTTTGGAGGCTGAGGACAGGGCCCAGAGGGACACAAACCAGGTACATGCTCTTTTCCACCTCTCACAAGAGCAGTGCCCATCTGCGCAGAGCTACAGCAGTGACAGGACAGATGGACTCCGAGTCTGTGGTGCATGTCAAAGGTGTTTGAAAATAAATCCTGTCTGGAAGGAACATACACAGATTTTTATTGTCATTATGCCCTAAATAAATAGCACAGCAATGATTTACATGGAATTTGCATATTAGCAGGCATTGTATGAAATACAGGGTGATTTAAGGTGTATAGGAAGATGTGGGCTGGTTCAGTACAAACAAAACACTTAGAAGAGACCGAAGCATGTAGGATGTTCGTATCCCTGGGGGCCAGGGAACAAAGAATTGATGGATAACAAAAGAAAAGCATCCAACGTTGAGGGTTTGGCGATTGTGTGAAATAAAATGGTTATTATGGATGGGTTTGTGTCCCTTGGATGTTGGAATCCTAACTCCCAATACTTTAGAATGTGACTGTTTTAGTGTTTGGATCTTTGAGGAAATAAGGCTGTTACAGTAGGCTTAATTATTTATAAATAGATTAAATTTCTCTTCTTGGGATTAGAGATGAGTTAGCCAGTAACATACTTGCCAGGCAAACATGAGAGACTGAGTTTGGATCCCTAGCACCCACATAGAAAACCTGGGTGTGGTGGCACATACTTGTAATCCCAGTGCTGGGGAGGTGGAGTCAGGGAAGTTCCTGGAGATCACAAAAGGGCCAGTTGAGTTGAACTGGTGAGGTCCAAGTTCAATGAGATACTCCTCCATCTCAAAAAAGGGGGGGAGAGAAGAAGAAAAAAGAAAAAGAAAGAAAGAAAAAAGTGGAGAGTGATTGAGGAATACACATGATGTTGACCTCTGCCCTCCACATGCTTGTGCAAACAAGTACATAAGCACCCACACCTACATGTGCCCACACACAGAGAGACATGTCACGTCCACCTCGACCAGCAAGGAAGACGTGACGCCAGGCTCTTCTCCAAGCAGTTTATTCAGGAACCTTGAACAATCTTCTGACCCCGGGGAAAGCCATCTTCTTCTCTCTCACTCTCACTCTCACTCATTCTCTCACTCACTCTCTCACTCTCACTCACTCACTCACTCTCCCATTCTCTCTCTCATTCTCACTCACAATCACCCCCTCGGGAAAGCCAGCCCACGCCCTTTATGGCCACTGGGCAATCAACCCCGTGGTGCCACGTGGACAATGCCAATAGGGTCAGACATATGCAAGCAAGCCAGATTAGGTCCAGGTGCGCAGAAGCAAGCCAGATCCTAGCCTTAGCCAAATAAGGAGCACCTGCCATCGGGAAGGCAGAAGCCGGATGCCAGTGCCATCCTTGCGGCGCGGCCGTGCACGGCTCTCTACAGAGACACATGCACATATACACACACATATGCACATATGCACACACACACATATGCACATGCACACTGTCACACACACATACCTGCACATGTGCACACACACACACACACACACACACACACACACACACACACTGGGTGGGGCGAGGGAGAAAGACAGGTTAGGATAGACAGGAACAGAGTGAAGACACTCCGAGAAAGCTGTCTACAGGCTAGATACAGGCCTCAGGAAAAGCCAACAGCACTGTCTTATCTGGCTCTTAAGCTTTAACCTACACAAAGCTGAGGACATCATGTTCTGTGGTCAAGTTACCCAGCTTCAGTGTTTTCCTGTAGCAACTCCAGTAAAATACTATACTGTCTCTCTGAGTCCTGGTACCTATTAGGTCCCCAACAAGCCCTAATTTGTCTTTTCCTTCTTGCCATTTTCAGAAGGTACTCAGTTTTGTGAATGACCTTAAGTGTTTGTGTTGGTGTAAATGTGTTGAGTGTGCATGGGAAGCTTGTTTCATGAATACAGGCAGACACTTTTCTCAAAGTGCATCTGGCATCACAGCATCTGCAGGGATGCTCCACCTTAGCCCAGTGACTTCGGGAAACACTCTATCTCCTGCCCAGAGTTGCCACATGCTACCTAGACTTATGCAGTCTCCAGGAAGGCATGCAGTAAGGAAAGAGGTTATTGAATCTGACTGACAGTTCCCAAGTTCACTTAGCCATGGAGCCATGGAGGGTAGTCTTGTGTTCTGCACACTAGTCGAACCATCCAGCCTCACAGGGACTGACTCATATGACTTTCATCAGGAAGAGAATGGCTCTGCAAAGCTGCATGGGATGCCTTCAGCTTGCACAGGGTTTTGGATGATTCATCTTCATCAGGCATATTTTAATGAAAAAGAATATACAGTGTGTGCTAGACAGTATGTGGGCTGTTAAGAAAACATTTCTTATTGTGCGTGTTTGTGAGCTTCCATGCCATGGTGTGCTGTGAGGTCAGGGGACAACTTTCCAGAGTCAATTCTCTTCTACCTTGTAAGTTCCTGCCATCTAACTCACTTTATCAAGCTTGGTGGCAACTGCCTTTACACACTAAGCTGTTTCTCCAGCTCCCCACTCTGAGGTCTTTGAAAGAAGTTTTGAAACTTTGCCTCCTTCAGTTCTCCTGGTAGGCTGTGGTCCCCCTGCTCCCTCCCCCATCACATGCTGCCTCAAAGGTTGACACAGAGGCATGCCCAGTTATCACGCACACCCATCCTCAATGCCTCCATTTTCCTGCCTCAAATCCTTTCTGGTCAGTTTTTAAAATAAACGATATTGAAGGCAGGGTGCTAGATTTTCACGGCCATAACAAAGACCTGAGATAATCAACTTACCAAGAATAAAGGTTTATACTAACTCATGGTTTTCTATTTCATCCCATAACCAACTGACCTCATTGGTTTGGGGCTGTGGTAGAATATCATGGTGGTAGACATGGATGAGTAGAGATGTTCATCTTGTGGCCTGGAATAAAAAAGAAAGACAAGGAGTGATGGGGGTGGGGAGTGGCACTCACGGTACTTTTTTTTTTCCTTCAAAAAAATTAAATCGTGTGTGTGTGTGTGTGTGTGTGTGTGTGTGTGTGTGTGTGTTTGTGTTTGTATGCACACACATGCATGTGTGCACATTTGGAAGTCAGAGGACAACTTTCAGGACTTGGTTCTCTCCACCCACCCGTGTGGTTCCTGGGAATCAAACTCAGGTTGTTAGGCTTGGTAGTAAGCATCTTACTCAGAGTCATCTCTCTAGTCCATGTAATGTCTTTCTAAGCTGTATCACCAATGACCTAAAATTTTCCATTTTGACTCCACCTCTTAAAGGTTCCCTCACTTTTTCATAGCAACAAAGGGTGGGAATCAAGTCACTAAACACATGGGCCTTTGAGACCCAGTCAAGATTCAAACCACATCAGAAAGTGTCTTTGCAGCCTCCTGCAAGAAACTCTTCATATATCTGTCAACAACAGACAGAAGGATGCCAACAGCAGACAGAAGGATGCCATACAGAATGAGCAAATTGTAACCTGCTGCAGAATATTTCTTTACACTGTAAAGAGGTGTCTCTGCCTAAGGATCCTTCTGGTTAGTTTAATAAAGATGTGAATGGCCAACAGCTAGGCAGGAGAGAATAGATGGGACCTCTGGTGAGAGAGAAAGGACTCTGAGAAGAAGAGAGGAGGGGAGAGTGCCAATGAGACACTAAAGAAGTTGGACATGCATACAGTACAGAGGAGAGGTAACCAAGATGCATAGAATGTAGACTAATAGAAATAAGTTAAGTTATAAGAGCTAGTTGGGAAAAAGCATAAGCTAAGGCCAAGCTTTCATAATTAATAATAAGTCTCTGTGTCATTATTTGTGTGCTGGTGGTTCTAATGAGAAAATACTATTACATTTGGTGCTCCAACATGTGGCATGACAATATGGATGGAGAAGTCACACCAGCCAGCTGCTGCAGTCACTCTCTGGGCCTCTCCCACAAGCATTTGTAGCAGCTGGCTACCTCTGGTGGGGACTCCAGAAGGTGGGCTCAGCAACTTCTCAGAGCTGGGGCAGGTAAATGCAGCTCTGGGTCTGGTACCCATCAGCAGGAGGCTAGGCTCTTACAGAACCCTTCGGGGTGGAGTCAGCCACCAACGCCACTCTGTGATGTAGACTAGCAGTTTAAGATTTGTCTCCCATGGTCAGAGAAAGCTGCAAGTGCATGGCTGCAGGCATGCAAAAAGTCAGGTCTAGATCAAGAAAACCTCTGAGCAGATACAATATGATTAAAAATGTGCTTAGATGCTGAAGAAAGAAAAGAAAATGGATATAGAAGTCATAGAAAAATAAATAGTTTAAAAAATAATAAGCAAAGTCTTCAAAGAAAGAGCAAAGTAATATAAAAAGAATAAGCTACATAAGGATGGGAAATACATAGGGCATCTGGATCCTGTATGGTGCTTTGCTGACTCTGAATTTTTTAAATGCTAATGAACAAAAACAAAAACAAAACAGGCAACTGCTGAGAGATATTGGATTGTGGGAAAAACTACTGAATTAAACCAGCCTATATGTTTTAAGGATGCCTTAACTTTCAAATGGAAGTCAGAAAATATGTCATGTTTGGGGAGAGAGTAGGAAACAAAAAGCTATAGATTTCTTCAAAATGAATAAAGATCAGATTTGACCAGGGAAGACTTCCTGAAATCTTGGCTGCAGACATGAAGGAAGAAACCAAGAAAAACTACAAGACAGGTGATGTATAAACTGATCCTTTGACATGGGAAAGCTCTGTGACTGGATGAAACATGATAAATCTAGTTGGCTACAGAGTCCTCATGACTTATTATTACATGCCATCCTTTCATATGACATGGATTGAGATTTATATTACAGTTTGGTTATACAGCCCAAACAGACTTATAAATTTGACAGATGCTTTTTACCTACTCAAACATAGAACAGGAAATCATCTTTAGTAGGCTTGTACACACCACACATTCCATACTTGTATTAATGCAGATATATTTTACCTTTAAAAGTTTGTGTGTTTTCAGAAAAAAAGGACCAGTCACCAGTAAAGAGAAGTAGCCCAGGTGATCCAGCCTCTCAGAATGCCTCTGTTGCAGTTCCCTTAAAATTCTGCATCCATAACAACTTCAAAGCTGCTATCTAAGATAGTCCAGCCTTACGGACTACCTCAGCCAGGACTTCAGATAAACTCTACACTTCCCCATCACACACAGACTAAACAAAAAAGAATACAGCTAGCTCTCACAGGACTTAACTTTTTTCCAATTTTCTCAGGGTTCCCTAAAGATACCATTGCCCCCAAACAGTAGGAAGCAGTCTAGAGAACATGACACCCATGTTCCCAAGAGGTAGGGTGGGTGATTTTTTTGTCATTTGATAGGTTATGGATGTTTATTATTGTTTAGGGGAAGTTGGTTGCAAGTTGTTATTGGTCATGGTCAGGGAGGAAACTAAACAAAGGAGATTAGATTCAGGGATCTTGTTCTGAAAAGAAAAAGGGGGATATAGGAATGATAGTATAAAAGGGTAGATTATTGAATCTACTTTTAAACTAAAAAAGCAACTATTAGTCTTAAATATTTTACATTGGTCTGGATTTTTATATATTGATACAAATTTAAGGTTATTTTTGTTATACTGTATATATGTTTCTACTCTTGTTTAAGGTATTGTACCTATGCAGATCATTTAACAATATAATATAAGTTTCTAGTCTTTGAAAGTTATTATTATAAACCATTTAGGATATTTAAGAAATGTAGGTTAGTCATTTATAACAATCAAACTTGTAGTCAAGTTAGATATGTTTTTAAGGTTAAACAGAGATGTATTTTAGATAGATAGATGGTCTCAAACACTTCAGAGACCTACAGAATATGGCTGTTTTAATAAGATAAGGCCTTTCATGACAGTGAGACACATCTGCTCCAGGCAGCACCAATTTACTTAAAAAAAAGATGATGGGTGTACCAGGCCTTTTCTTTTGTGTCACCAACCAGCTCCCAAATCATGACACAGAGACTTATTAGTTTTTAATGCTCAGCCTAGCTTAGGCATGTTTCTGGCTAGCTCCTTTAACTTAAATTAACCTGTTTCTCTTGATTTACCTTTTGTCTCAGGGATTATTACCTTTCTTACTTTTGTATATCTTACTATCACTGCTTCTCTATGTCTGTCTGTCTGGTGTCTGCCTGGCTTCTTGCCCCAGGAGTCCCCCCATCTCTCCTCCTCCTTCTCTCCTTCTTTTCTCCTTTTAAGCCTAGACTTCTTCTCCTATTTATTCTTCCTCCCTACAAGTCTCGCCTATCCCTCTTCTGCCTAGCTATTGGCTATTCAGCTCTTTATTAGGCCAATCAGGTGCCTTAGGCAGGCAAGGTGAAACAAATGCAACACATCTTTACATAATTAAACAAATGCAGCATAAACAAAAGTAACACATCTTTATACAGTTAAAGAAGCATAAACAAAAGTAACACATCTTTATACAGTTAAAGAAGCATAAACAAATGTAACACATCTTTGTCAATTAAAACAATATTCTACAAAAAAATGGGCATTGAGGAACTTCCATAAGGAATTTGCTTTCATTGTGGCAAAGTTAGTCACTGGGCAAGAAACTGCCCTTGCCTTGACTGCTGACATTATGCTGTCCAAATTGGACAAATAGGACACAAAGGAAAGCAACTGCCAAGACAAGGTAGGACAGTCCTTCAAAGTTCCTGCTTTGCAAAAAAGTCTTTCCAGTATTCTAGTTCTGCAGGCCAAAGATGGATGTTCCAACATTGCATAGGAACCTTGGGTGACCGTCCAGGCAGCCAGCTGTTTCTGTCATTTCTATGGTTTTGGAAGTTGTTTATTCTGCACTTCCTATTTACTCAGGTAAAATTTTAACCTTTTCAGGTCTCTGATAGGGGTTGAAGACTAGATAATTATAGTTATAGTTTTCCTTGTTAAAAAGAAGCTCACAAAGGAGATGTAAAGCGTATAAGGCCGAGAGATATAAAAGCTTAAGCTGTTTATCTAAGAAAATGTTTTAAGGTCTAAAAAGATATTTTAGACTGGTAATACAAGATATAATAAAAATGGTTTAGGTATAAAATGTTAGATTCATCAAGATAGAATAGATAATAGATTATTTTCTCTAAAATTACCAAATACAAATGGACTGGACATTGTGAATGTAATTATTACCTGATAAGTATTGTGTGTGTGTGTGTGTGTGTGTGTGTGTGTGTGTGTGTAGTTAGTTAGTTAGTTAGAGTTAAACTCTTTCCTTTTTGTTTAGACAAAAAGGGGGAAATATTGCAGAATATTTACTTATACTGTAAAGATGTATCTCTGCCTAAAATGCTCTCTAATTGTTTTAATAAAGAGCTGAATGGCCAATAGCCCAGGCAGGAGAGAATAGGTGGGACTTCCAGGGAGAGAGAGGACTTTGGGAAGAAGAGAGATGGGGAGAGGGGAGAGGCCAGTGAGACACTAAAGAAGTTGGACATACATATGGTACAGAGGAGAGGTAACCAAGTCACATGGCAGAACATAGATTAATGGAAACAGGTTAATTTAAGTTACAAGAGCTAGTTGGGAAAAAAAACCTAAGCTAAGGCCAAGCTTTTATAATTAATAATAAGTCTCTGTGTCATTATTTGCAGGCTGGTGGTTCCAAAGAGAAAATACTATTACAGGAACCAGATCTCACAAATGTGGTATGGAGAAAAAAGCAACCAGATACAAAGAAACATGCTGTGAGCCTCCTGGAATGTGTTAGTCTCACTTGAAGGTGTCTGGGCAGTGAGTTCTCTGGATCCAAGGGCCTGGGGCCAAGGTGTGTTCCATGTGTGGAAACCCACAGAGCTGAGTTCTTGGGATTTGTGCCCATTCCCATGTGTGTACCATCATCCAGTAAAACATTCCAGGCCAGCAGAGAAAGCCAGCGATGGAAGCTAGCTAGCACAATTTTATTTCTTGGAAGAGGCAAAGCTTCTTTAGTAAGCTTTTTTTTTTAAACAAGTATTTCAGATTCAGTGGTCCTGCCTAA
This sequence comes from Peromyscus eremicus, assembly GCF_949786415.1. Lineage (NCBI taxonomy): Eukaryota > Metazoa > Chordata > Mammalia > Rodentia > Cricetidae > Peromyscus > Peromyscus eremicus. Next base: position 66,911,424 of record NC_081416.1, on the reverse strand, counting down.
ATGTCCACAACAAGAAGCACCAGTAACAGAACTTCCTAAGGAAAACAGCTCCTGCCACACAGCTTCCTCCCTCCCAGATAGCTGATCCCCTCTAGATGTAGGAGTGGAGGTGTATGAGTTAAGTCATGGTGTGCATGCGGAGGTCAGAGGTCAGCTCTGTGGAGTTGGCTCTCTCCTTTCACCTTCAGGTGGATTCTAGGGGTTGAACTCAGGTCATGAGACATATGAGGCAAGCGTTCTACTTTCTGAGCCATCTCCTGGCATCTCATTTACCTTAAAAGCAACCAGTAAGCGTCAACATGCATTTCCCAGTGTAGCTGTATCCATGGAGGGAGCAATCCTGGGGCCTTGGATGGTAAAATACTGGGGAATTTGTAATGAAGGCCTTGGACTGAGTTAAATTGGGGCAAGGGATTCCTGGGAGCCTGAGGATTGTCATTCTTTCCCAACAATCCTTGCGAGGTCTCTAGAGCTGAGTCTAGCACCTCCCTAGCCCAGGCTCTACCCAGGAAATTGTCAAAAATGTACAGCTGTAAGACAAAGGACCGATATTTATCCAGGACAGACCACACACTAAGCATCATTCTATCTTCATGAAAACTCCGAGGAAGTCTCCGTAGAGCAGTGGTTCTCAACCTTCCTAATGCTGTAGCCCTTTAGTACAGTCCCTCATGTTGTGGTGACCCCCAAGCAGAAAATTATCCCATTGCTACTTCATACCTGCAATTCTGCTACTGTTATGAATCACAGTGTGAATATCTGATATGGGACCCCAAAGGAGGTCATGACCCACAGGTTGAGGACCACTGCTTTAGGATGTTATTTATGTGCCCAGCTACCTCTTAGCACCTCTGCTTGTCCTCAGCACTGTGCCTACTCCCATGCCCGCTCTCTTCATTGGTGTTTGGGCTACTCTCAGGCTCTTCAATCTGAAATCACATGTTCTGGCATGTATTTTAAAATGCTTTTTTCAGCTGCCTTCTGCCTCTTGGTCTTAATTATTCTTTCTGGAAAGTTTTTATCATGGAGATATCTTAGTTAGTGAAGCCATTCTCTAATCTTCCTACCCATTTTCTCTTCCTATTATTTCTTTTTCATTTGCTCTGTGAGCACTCTGATTTTTTCTGATAACCTGTTGATTTTTCCACCTTCATTATAACTTCCATTTCCAATAACCCCTTTTCTTTCCTCTCTTGTCTTTTGAGGGTATTAATGACCATTTCATTGTTTATTCTCTCCTTCATGGTCTCAGCTTCCCCAGGGCTGTTCCTGATCATTTGTCCTCCTCACTGTCTTGTTATTTACGTTTCTTAGCTGTCCAGTGACTCATGACTGCTAATCTTTAAACATGGAGACAATGCTAACATGTCTTAGAACCTGGGGTTGTGGATCGGGGACTTAGCACAGAAGTGGGTGGCCCTTGTGTGGCTAAGTCCTGGCTACATGGCGATATCTGTGGGTCTTTCCTTCCTCTTGGTTGGTTGCTGGCTTCCCCAAGGAGGATAAGCCTGTCTCCTGTCTGTGAAGAATCGTCTTTAGAGAGACTAGGGCCCTCCATAAATTTCTGCCTTCCCCTAGAGTCTAGTGGAACAGTCTCCTGGTAACCAGAGAGTGAAAGGATCCAAGGACTTTTATTGCCTTTCTACAAGCTTCCAGCTCCCCCAACCTTGAGTCTACCCTCCCTTTCACACCTCAGGATCTCTGTGGAGCCCCCAGCTTCCTGGATGATCACCACTCCAGATGAAGCCTGATTGTCTAGTCATTTATTACTTCTCCATCTGTCTCTAGCCTGCAGAATGTTCTTCTGTTTGTCTCTTCTTTCATATTCTTTGCAGCTTTTTAACTTTTCCTTCCTTCCCTCTTCCTTCCTTCCTTCCTTCCTTCCTTCTTCCTTCCTCTTTCTTAATTTTGTTAAAAATCACTCCTATAATAGCTAGAGTGAGTTTTGAGGTGTCACACATGTTTCTGAGGCACTGAACTCATCTCTTCTTCATGCTCCACGGTTTCTTTATTCAGGATTCAGGACCGGCAAGCATCAGTGACAATTTAATGTCACATAGATTTCTACAGGAGGAAGGCGAGCATACCTGACTCCAGGACTTCAGTTGATGCCAATGACAGTGATCAGAGAGGTGCGCTGGCGGTGGAGTGCAGCTGCACTGGGGGTACAGTATGACCACAAAACCCTACCATGCAGACCCATGCCAACATGTCCTCATGAGTAAAGCAGGCAGTTGTCATGTGACTGGGCTTTGAGACTCTCTGTATTCCAGTCCAAGTTTCTAGGGGGCACTGGCAAAGCTCTGGCAGGATGTCAGCCTAAGAGCCCCTAAGTGTTAAGGACACCTCCCGAGTACACCTGCCAGAACAGGGGCACCATCAGAGGAGCCCCTCCCTCCATATCCTCACCACTGAGTGCGGTCCTGACTTCCTGCGGCTTTCCCAGGCCATCAGTTTGCACTCTTAACTCTGGAGTAATCAAACAGCTGTCTGGAGGAGCCTCAGGCTCTCAGCAATTCCACGTCTCTACAGCGAGCTCTTGGTTTGACGCAGGTGGATTTGGGGAAGGTGTGTGGGGGAAGCTGGTGGTAATTAGAATAACCTCTCTGTGTGGTGGGCTCCTGCACTTGGAATGAGACCTCAGCTTCCTCCCAGCCCCTCTCTGGCAGCTGGAGATTTTATTCCATTTGCTACAACTGGAATCTGACCGGCAGGGCTTGTCTGAGCTGGAACGGTGCAGACGCAACAGGGGCTGTCGGAGGGAAGTTTTACATGGCCTCCCTTCTTGATGAATTATTTGTGGCTCTTCCCAGTAGTGCCTGACACTGCTCCTGTTCAGTAGTGGATGTGGAATTTCACTAGCTAGCTCCCTCCCTTTCTTTGTTATCAATGACTGCCCTTTGGTTCACTGTTAGTGCTGTCCATTCTATGGATCTGATTAGTGTGAGACAATGTGGCCTTGACATATTAGTACCACACCCTTTGCCCCCCATGCTCTACCTATTCAGCCCCTCCCATCTCCACTGCACCCCTAGAATCACTGCCAATCACTACTTATTTTTACTATCTCTAGAATTGTGTCTTTCCTGGAATGCCATTTGGGTGGAATTATATAGCACACAACTCTTTCAGCATGGCTTCTGTCACTTAGCAATAAATACCTGGCTCACCTTTCTGTATTTGTGGGGCACCGTTGTCCATGCTTTCTTCCTGCTGACATGGAATGGAAGTCTGTTTCCACTTACCTATGAAAGGATATCTTGGTTGCTTCAAAGTTTTGGCAATTATAAGTAAAGTGGCTTTCTGGGTATGGCGATTCAGCCTCTAATTCTAGTACCTAGGAGGTGGCAGAGTGAGGATTCAGAGTTCAAAGTTATCCTCAGCTACATAGGGAGTTTGAGGCAGGCCTAAGCTATATGAAGCCCTGACTAAAAAAACAAAATAAGAATATAGTGGCTGTAAGATTTGTGTGTGCGTGTAGTATATGTGTATATATGTTGTAATGTGTGTACATGTGCACATGTGTGTAGGTCAAAGGTTGATGATGGGTGTCTTCCTCAGTGGCTCTTCACCTTGATTTTGAATCAGAGTCTACTACTGAACCTGGAGTTCATGGATTGGCTGGACTGCCAGCAAGCCTCAGGGTACCCTCATCCCTAGGGACTGGGGTTACAGGTGTACCGCACACCAGTGATATGAACATTTTTTGTGTTTTATTCATTTATTTGTGTGTGTTTTCATCTCACTTAAGAAATTTGGGTGCTGGATTATCCATATAGTGATATTTAGTTTTGGAAGAAACTACCCCACAGCCTTCAAGCAGCGGCCCCATTCTGTGTTCTTGAGAGCTGTGATCTAAAGTCCCTGTTTTCTATATCCCTACTGGCATTTGGGATTGTCCGTGTTTTTGATTTTAGCTAGCTTGTAACTGTGTATAGTAGTTCACAGTTGTTCTAGTTTTCAATTACATAGGACATATAATGTTGAACATTGTGTGTGTGTGTGTGTTTCTCAGTACTTCTGCATACTAGACAAATGCTTTCACACTGAGATACATCTTCAGCCATCATTTTATTTTATTTTTTTTGTGATAGGGTCTCACTAAGTTCCTTAAGCTGGCCTTGGACTTGTGCCCCTCCTGTCTCAACATCACAGGAGTAGCTGGGATTTCAGACTTGTGCCATCAGACCCTCCTAAACATCTCTTCATCGTATTTCCTCCCATCTGTAAATCTTGAGTGAGGTGTTTTCCCCGATTAGCCTTGTCCTCAACTTGACACACCTGGAAGAGGGAATGTCAATTAAAGGATTGCTTGAACTGGATGGGATGGGCCTGTGGACAAGTCAGTTATTTTCTTGATTGCTGGTTGATAGAGGAGGGTTCAGTTCAGGGTAGGTGGTGTCAGCTCTAGGCAGGTAGGTGGGTCTGGGCTGTATAAGAAAGGAGGCTGAGCAAGCCAGAGGAAGCCAGTCAGCAAGTGGTACTCCTCGTGGCTTCTGCTTTGGTTCCTGCCTTGAGTTCTTGCCCTGGCTTCCTTCCATGATGGGCTGTAACCTGTAAGTGAAACAAACCCTTTCTCCCTAAGTTGGTCTCAGCTGGTATTTTATAGAGAAGGTATAGGTATTTAACAGAGAGGTGAACTAGAACAGAGTCTGTCCAGGCATTCTGCCCAGTTGTGATTGTTCATTCATTTTCTTTTTTAATTAGTTAATTTTACATCCCAACTGCAGTTTACCCTCCCTCCTCTCCTCCAATTCCCTCCCCTTACCTTTTCTCCATGCCCCCCACTCCAATCCACTCCTCCTCTGTTTCTGTTCAGGTCATTCCTTTTGTTAGTGTTGAGATTTATGAAGCCTTCGTATATTTCACTTGTCAGTCTTTGATCAGACGGGCATTTTGATAATATTTTCTTCCTACTTGGGGCTTCTCTTTCTCTTGACAGTGTTTTCTTTCGAAAATTTAGTTTCCGTGAGATCTGGCTTGTCATTTCTCTCCGAGTTTCTAATTGGAATGCGCACACGCATACACCCTGCATTGCCTCAACTACTCAGATATGCCTCTTTCAGCATTTAGTCTCCTGCTTTTCGACTTTAAACTTCAGGGATTGATTATTCAAATTCTTAATTCTCGGGCGGGCACCCATGCCTCCGTGACCATCCACGCAGTTGAGGTGTCTTTTCTCACCCACCAGGCTGCATGGCACGATGGTACTACAGAGATTAGCCAGCGGAGAGAAAGCTTTTTTCGGTCAGTACCAGCTTTATTTCCTTATATCTTATGGCCAAAGTATGTGATATACTCAGTAATAGGGTCTCTCCTGTGAGTTATGGTGAGCAACCAATAGAATGGCAATAGCCTATATAGTTTTGGACAATTGTATTTGTGTCTCTGGGACACACCTAGCTAACTTGAGGGGAGATATTCCACACCTTGCAGTGAGCTTTTTATTTGGCAAACTATGGCTTCTGGGGGGAGCATTATGCGTTATCCTCTGTGTAGAGTAACACCTATTAAACATATGCGTCAGATCCCTTGTTCAGTGTACACGTGTGGAAGAATCCTCTGGTGCTTCGTTCCTGATACAGTGGGAACTGCAGCTTCAAGGATGCTTCTCCCCAGAGGGGCATGCCAACTGTCAGGAGTCACACCGATCTGACTCAGCTTTCCTTGGTTGCCACATTCTGCTTCCTAACTATCCAGTGTCAGAATGGGTATGATCCTGACTAAAGCATCATGTTACATCTTTGAACAGTCTTCTAGGTGAGTGGTAGCTTGACTACAAGCCGAGGGGTCTGAGTAATATGGAGGCCAGAGTCTACTCTCCAAGAGTAGAAGCCCCTTCACTTTGCCCCAGAAATCTCCCGTAGCCTGAAGGCCGTATTCATTTCAGACTGGAACCGCTGGACAGGAGGTGTCAGAAGTTAAATGGCCATATTGGCATTTTCTTTCCATTATTATGACACATATACCAAGACACGTTCCTCTGCAAACACAGAAAGGGCTTTTTATAAATTGTTCTTAGGCAACTGATGGAGGGCTGTTTACTTGTGCATTTTTCCCTTCTTAACAGCAGCTAAATCACAGCTTGGGCTTTTCCAAGCTCAGCAAACCATCATTATTAAAAACAAAAGTTATTAGTTTCAGTGCCAAACAGTAAATCAAGGTGAATATTTTGCTGGTCTCATACAGAAAGATCTCTCTAGGAGGGAGGCATAATTGACCTGAGCAGCCTTCAGGAGGCAGGGGTGAGACATGGGAGAAGTGATGTCTCGGTAGGGCTGTCCACCTGTTATACCCACAGATTTTCAGGGGAGGGGTCCTGAGTGGGTGTCTTTATAGCCATCATGCTTAGGGACACTGCACAGAGATCCATACCTAGACAGCACTCAGGACAACAAAGCCAGGCTACACCCTTGTGGGACAAGCATCTCTCAGGCCTCTCTTCTCCTAACCCTCTTGCTTAGCTCCCTTCCCAGCTATCATGGAGGCTGATATTCACCCATTGCCTCTTTCTCAGCACTATGGGGGAAATCTATGGTCCTGTGTGTTCCGAACTGTGATGGGTCCACAGACTGCTTTCTCAAGAAGTGAGCAAGAATGCTGTTCCCTGCGTTTCCAGTTTGATCGCCACACTGAATGTTCTAGAATCATTCCAAACAAGCAGTGAGAAATTGGGGGGCACTGGTGCTGGTAACATTGTCTCCGAACTTCTGTCCCCTACCTTTAACCATGCCTGGCTTCCTTGCTCGTCCTTAAGTCAAAGTGCACACAAAGCTGGCCCCGTGAGTCTTTTCCTTACACACCTCTGCTGCTGAACTCCTAGAAGTGTGAGCAGAGGTGGCTGTGGAGGTGACCCCTTGGGGCCTGTGCAGTTTCCTACTGCCCAGGCTCCCTGGGTTTATGTCCACAGAGTCCATTAGCTTCAAGCTCAGGCTGGTTGTTCGCACACACTCCTCTGTGGCCGTGTAAGGTGTCACGCTCCCCTGTGCTGTCCATTTCCTGATTCAGAGAAGACCGAAGCACTCTGTGGAAGGTGCTTCCTAGCAGCCTGTTGACAGGCTGCCAAGCCTGGCTGTGTCTTCATCCCTCCCAGTCTTCCATACATGCCCTTCTCTCACATCCTGTCTTTCTTACAACCTGCACAGTTGCAAGTCTAGACAATTCCAGAGGCTTCCTCAGAAATGCTTGTTGGTTTTTCTTCTTTACAGCCCCTGGTCTGTCTTCCACTTCATGTGTTGTGACCCAGCCATCAGTTTCAGCCTCTTAAAATGACTTTTGTGTGTCTGCTCCTCCTGAATTCCAAGTGTCTCTCACCTAATGCACATGAGATACATCTCTGGGCTCCAGGTGCTGCACTTACATGAGCATGCTCTGTTACTCCTTAAGGGAAGCCAGACTGGCTTGCTGGATATGGCCCTCAAACTGGGGAGAAAAATAATGGCTGTCAGCCAGAAAATGGATCAGAAAGGAGGATACCCGAGAAAGCACTAGGAGGGAAAGGGGCAGATGGCAGCTACTCCCGAGTCCCACCTCCCTCCTGTAGGTAGAGGTCCTAGCCCATATTCCCCCTCCCACCAATGGCAGAGCCCCAGTGTTTTGTCAGTGGTTCATCATTGTGACAACTACTCCAGAGAAACAACCAAGGAGGAAGGATTTATTATGGCCGGTGGTTTCAGAGCATCAGTGTATGTTCTGTGTTCTATGTACTACGGGCCCATGGAAAGATGGAGCATCATGACAGAAAGATGTGGAGGGACAGAGCTGTTCCCCTGATGGCAGCTGGAGGGAGAGAAGGAGGGAGGGAAGGAGGAAGGAGGAAGGGTCAGGAACAAGACCTAGCCCTTAAGACTGGCTCCCAGGGACCCACTTCCTCTAACTATGTCCCACATCCGGTTTCCTCCTCCTCCCATAGTGCCTCCAATTATGACTTCATCAGTGGACACATCCCAGATTAGCTTAGAAGCCTCATGATTTCATAATTTCTCAGTGATTGGATCCACTGACTAGGGACGTTTGGGAAGGTACTTCATACCCAAACCAAAAAATATCTGGAGGACCCATTGTAAAAAGAGAGGAAGAAAGAAGAGCCTAGAATAATGTAAGGCTTTGATTATAGTTGATTTAAAAAGAAAATCTCAAAATACATGTCTCAGCACTTCTTGGCCTTTTCTTTATAAAACTGAATATGGCTACAGATGTGTGCAGATTCACTGACTGGACCCTCAAACAAATACAGATAATGTAAACAGTCATTCCCTCGAGCCAATGGAGCCACTACCCCTCACAGGGACAGTCACTTCAGCCAGTGTTTAATGTTCACAAGCACCATGCTGGGACCTGAGAGGAGACAGGTGGGGCATCAGGTGGGACTCCTGACAGCCAGCATTACAAGTGCACACAGCACCCCGTGTCTGTGGCGAATGACTAAACTTTGCAGGCTGCATGAGATAAGTCAGAGATGAGGTGGGCTGTCTGAGGACACCGAAGCCTTTCTAAAAAAATTAATGTAAGATTATGTGATAAAGAAGTTGAGGAAAAGGAACATAAATATCTGCATAAACGCATTCTTAACAAAATTTGACGGAAACACCCGTGTCAATTATAAACCTCATTTCTGCAGCTGGTCACATGGACTCAGCTGGTATTTAAAATGCCTTCCTCTACTCCCCATTCTGTATTTCCTCCACCCTCACAAAGCACCTCAGCAAGTCCTGGCTCTTTTCTCAGAGGAGTGACCCACACCTTCATTCCTGAAGGGTCCATGTCCTTTGCCATGCTGCCTGAATTAGGCTGCTGTAGTTTCACACTGACTTTAATCACAGGACCTGATAGCACAAGAGACACCCTAAGGGATCTCCTGCACTCCAGACATAATCTTTCTTGCCTCCATTGTGGAGAGGCAATCCAATTTCCCCATGGGAATCTGGATCAGTCACTCCTCCCAACACTGTTCCTTCTTTCTTAGCCTGTTGGCTTAAGGGCACCAGAAGCCCAAAGTAGCTTCAATGGGAAGTTTGCTGTGACTCCTAACAGGACAGATTCCTCCTCTGGAACCAAAACTTCTAGGCAAGAAGAACTTAAGATTATAGGAACAGGAAGCAAAAAATTTCCCAGTGGGTCTCTAGAGTTGACAGTGAAACAATTCCCCTTTCCAGCCCTTGGTTCCTGGACCCGTGGATCCTAGCTATAGGAGAAACTGTACTGTATACTGGACACTGATTCAAAGCACGCACTGCCTTCTGGAGAACCTTATCCCAGATTTCCAGGCTGCTGCCACCTGTGCTGTGGCTGTGTCTTCAAATGGCCATTCCCTATTTCTGTCTGGACAGCTACTTCAGGATGGTGGGGAACATGGCAAGACCAATGGGTTCCATGACTGTGTGCCCACTGTTATAATTCTCCAGGTGTGAAGTGAGTGCCTTGATCAGAAGTAATATTGTGTGAAATACTGTGATGGTGGTTAAGGTGTTCTGTAAACTTGGTGCTTTTGGCAGAAAAGGCAAATCCATAAACAGAATAAGTATCTACTCCAGTGATGGGTTCAGTAGAATTGCCCACTCCATGTTTTCTGCTCCATAGGGAACTGGGTGCCTTCTCAGCAAACACAATTGACATTGGAGTTCCAGTATTTTAACTTTGGCCTGCATCTATTCCCTGGTTGTTCTTTTACAAAATCCCCAGAGAGATTGACACATGTCTTCTATTTTGTAGCCTCTTTGATGGGCCTGATTTCCCCAGGAAGGGGTATGTGTGTGAAGGCTTCTGGTGCCCCTTTACTTACAGTATCAATCTGGGGCTGGGTTAGAGTTCAGTTGGTCCAGTATTTGTTTAACATGTACAAGCCCTGTGTTCTAGCCTTAGGACCATATACAAGTGCCATAGGTGGTGCATGCCATGATCTCAACAATCAGGAGGTAGAGGCAGGAAGTTCAAAAGTTCAAGTGATTCTCAGCTGGATAGCGAGCTCAAGGCTAGCCTGGTATACATGCAACTGCGGAGGGTGAAGAGGTAGTTAGACACCTCGCCCCCTCCCCAGGAAAGGGTTTTGGCATGAGGTCCATCACGTTCGAGTTTGGAATCTGCTGTGGGTTATGAAACGGTCTGTGTATGACAGTCTCACAGAACTAGATTTTCCAATCTGTGAAAGGGCAAAGTGTTTTCTTAGGGGAGACCTGAGAGTCACACCAACCATGTGCACACAGCCTGCAGAAGACAACCCATCCACAGGGCTTCCTGTCCATCTCCCCTAAAACCATGGCTTCCTTTGGTCTCTGCTTAGAATCCTCATATTGACCATGCATTTTGTGATCCCATAAATTACTGGGCTCTGAAGCTAGACATGGAGGACCTATGAATGAAATTGTGGGGCCAGGAAATTCAATGGGAAAGCGTAGAATCAAAGTCAAGGCCATCTTGGAGCTGGAGAGATGGCTCAACGGTTAAGAGCACTGGCTGTTCTTCCAGAAGACCCGGGTTCAATTCCTAGCACCCACATGGCAGCTCACAACTGTCTGTAACTCCAGTTCCAGGGTATCTGACTCCCTCATATAGACACACATGCAAAACATCAATGCAAATTAAATAAAAATGAATCCTTTAAAAAAAATCAAGGATATCTCATGCCAATGTGTGGGTGGGGCTGAGGGAATTCTTGTGTAGAGGCTCTGCCACCATTTAAAGCCCAGGAGCCTAGGAAACTGACAGCTAATATTTAAGGAGGTGTTGGGATTTACACAAGCAGAAAATACCCACTTTAATCATTTTTTTCTTTTAAAATATTTCATTTTTATTTATGTGTATATACGTGTCTCTGCATGGGGCATGTGCATGTGAGTGCAACGTCCTTGAAGGCCAGAAAAGGGTGTTGTTTCCCTAGATCTGGAGTTATAGGCAGTTTATGAGCACCTAATATAAGTTCTGTGAACCAAGCTGGTCCTCTGGAAGAGCAGCAAGTCCTCACTGAGCCAACTCTCCAGGCTCTGCTTTTTACTTTTAAATATGTCCATGCTTGTGTGCCTGTGTGGGGATATGTGCATGTGAGTGTAAGGCCCTAAGAGGTCAGAAAAGGCCATCAAATTTTGTTGTTTGTTTTTGCTCTTTTGGGGGGCCCTGCCACCCAGCTCCCAAATAAATCATACATGGAGTCTTATTATTACTTATAAATGGCCAGCCTTAGCTTGGCTTGTATTTAAGCAGCTTTTCTTAACTTTAAATTAGCCTGTCTACCTTTTGCCTCTCTTTGTCCACCTTTTCTGTTCTCTTACTTCTGTAAATCTTACTTTTACTCGGTGGCTTGCTGTGTGACTGGATGACTGACCTCTGGAGTCCTCCTCCTTCTTGGGCTACTTTTTTCTCCTCCCAGATTTCTCCTTCTATATAGCCTTTCTGCCTGCTAGCCCCACCTACCCTTTCTCCTGCCTTGCTATTGGCCATTAGTTCTTTATTAGACCATCAGGTGTTTCAGACAGGAAAAGTAACACAGCTTCACAGAGTTAAACAAATGCAACATAAACAAAAGTGACACACCATAAAATAATACTCTACAACAACCAGATCCCTTGGGACTGAAGTTACAGGTGGTTGTGAGCTGCCTGACGGTGGGTGCTGGCAAACTTGGGCCCTTTGCCAGAGCAGCAAGTGCTCTCGACTGCTCAGTCATTTCTCCAGCTCCCAGATTCTACCACATGTTGACAGCAAAATATCTGTGAGGGTGCTTCTTATTATACTTCCCCTTCTTTGAGTTATTTGTGGTGTTTAGATCAGATATCTGTTTGGAATGAGGAACAAGGTAATACAGTTCTACTCTGTTACTCTTACTGTGATTCCCCCCCCCTCTCATAAAACAGTCTTACTAAAAACGAACAACAAAACCCAAACAACCTGAGTCTGATAAATGTTCCAGCTTCAATGTGCAACTCCTAGGAAATATAGGGACAAAGGAACGAGTTAAGGACCCCATGGGGACATAGCAGGATCCAGACTGAAATGTTACAGGATAGAGGATGTGCTGCTTTAATAGATAAGTGTCCCAGCTGACTTTCCATTGCTGTGATAAACACCATGATCAAAAGCAACCTGGGAGGAGGAAAGAGTTTATCACAGCTTATGGGTTTCAGTCCATTATGGAGGGAAGCCAGTAGAGGAGCCCACAGCAAGAACCTGGAGGTAGAGACTGAAGCAGAGGCCGTGGAAGAATGCTGCTTACTGGCTTGCTCTCATGGCTTGCTCAGTCTGCTTTCTTATAGAGCCCAGGACCATCTGCCCAGGGGTGGCACTGTCATAGTGGGCTGGGCTTTCCCACACAAACATTTAATCAAGAAAATGCCCTATATCTTTGCCTGAAGCCCAATCTGATGGGGACATTTTATCAATGACCCTAGTTTGTGTCAAGTTGCCAAAAAGCTGATCCACCCAATAAACACATTGAAAATGGCAATAGAGAGGGAGACAGGAATAGAGGACTGGGGGGAGGGGGCTGAGTCCGGTAGAAGAAGATAGTCTGATAGAGGGAGTGAGAGGACATCTACAAAGTCCAAGAGACTTCAACTTATCAGCCAACAAAACACAAAACATTCTTGCCTTTTACTCCAATGATAAAGAAGTTGTTTAGGACCCCGAATAAACCACTGGAGAACTGAACTTCAATTGCCTACTAAATGACATTAAAGAACTTTTTTTTTTTTTTGAGGAAGGAAGTTTATTTTCACTGACTTTTCATTGCATTAAAGAACTCTTGCGTCAGCGTTATTTACCAACTTGACATAGCCTAAAATCACCTGAGAAGGAAATCTCAACTGAGGGATCTCCTACATCAGATAGGCCTGTGGGTATGTCTTCAGAGTATCATCTTGACAGTTAGTTGCTGTAGGTGGCCCAGCTCCACTGTGGGCAGCACCATTCCTTGGGCAACTGGTCTTGAGTTGTATAAGAAAGATAACTAAGCATGATCCTGCAATCGAGGCAGCAAGCAGGGTTCCTCCGTGGTTTCTCCTTACGGTGACTACGTGAGTTCCTGTCCTGACATTCCATGAAGGACTGTCCTGTAAGCTAAATAAACTCTTTCCTCTGGTTGTTTTTGTCTAATCAAGTGCTTTATCGAGGCAACAGAGAGGAAAAATTTTGCTAACATTTAGGTGTGATTAAAAAAAAAAACTAAAGAGTTTTTTCAAAATAAATCCTAAATATCTACAATTGGGACAGAAGGGCTCCAGGATACCCTCTAATGGGGATTCCCTCACATAGGAAGGCTGGCTGAGGTGGGTGGGGCTCTTTCCAAATGGATTTACACTGAAGCTAGGTCAGGGGACGGGAGGTCCCTGCCACTGCCCACTTGGCTCTTGTGTGGGCAGATGTAATCCACAATAGCAAAGTTTGAAGGAAACCACTTTGCTCTGCAATGGCTCAGGCCACCCGCCCTGACTGTAGGTTGTCTGTGCTGCCCCTGGGGTCCCTCTGTACCCCTTCTTGGCTACTGGCTTTCCCTCTGCACTTATTCTTAATTATCTGCAGTGTCTGGCTTGACCCATGGGAAACTGGCCTCCTCCTGAAGGCTCTGAGAGCGTTTCCTTTTCAAAAACACAGCTCTAGAGAATACCTGGAGAGTGGAACTCTCCACATCAGGAGATAGCTCTCTTGGTGCTTTGGTGGCCCTTGCCACTCACTGTGGGCAGCAGGGCATGGTGCCACCTTGTCAGTTGAGGTGCGTTTCCAGCTAAACCCAAATTATTAGCCTTAATACAATTTTAAAACAATTATTGAGCCAACCGGATGCAAATGAAACCAAATGAACCTATAAATATATGTGTTTTTCAAATTAGTAATTGGATTTTTTGATGATCTTTGGCGTGACATTGATAAGCTGCCTCTCATAACAGTCTAATTAGGCAATATGTAAACTTTGGCATTCGGTTCTGTCCTAGTGGCTTTTTCAAATGATGTTTGTAAAATTTGCAATTTCATATTACAGATTAAAAATTAAAAACTGCAGGAGGCTAACATTAAAATGAGAATTCATTTCAGGGAAAGCCCTGTAGACAAAATCCACCCTAATAGAATTGTGCATAAGGGGCCGCAAATCACGATGTGTAGTTACACAGGGGAGAGCTTGTCAAAACCAGTATTGTTGGTCTGTAGTTCTATTCACAGTATTAAACCCATCAGCAAAGCCACTTTAGGGAAAATGTGAACATTATCAAAGAACAGTAAATTAGCAAGAAATTAAAGCATATACCCTCGCATTTCCAAAACAAAAGATCCCTTCATTAAAAACCTTTCATCAGTGGTTTTAATATTCATAGCAGTAATTTGCATAACTAAATCAGTTTTCACTGATGAGAGACGACCAAAGTTTTTTCACTAATTTCTTTTTTGAATGAGCTCTCTAGTTTTTTGATTAAAATTTCACACCAGTAGTTGAACGGAATTGAATACGAGGCTTAGACATCTATGCAAGTCTTGTCTTTTGAGAAGAGGGGATTAAATGTTACTTTTTGGGAAGGAAGGTATTGTTCAACCAGCTTTGTTTACCTTAACTGCATGTGTTTTCCTCAGCTTGAAACTTAGCAGTTGTGTAGAAGAAAACCAAACCAAAACAATGACTTTATCATCAATGGAGTCAAGCCACAGCAGTTAGACTTAGTTCTTGTTTGCTTGAACCTGAGGACAGGCAGTATGAAACATGGCCAGGTGACCTACTGAAGAAGGCAGAGCCACTTCTGGGCTCTTAAAGGTTTTTGTGTGCTTTTACTCCAAAGAAAAGGTGATTTCTCCAAAGGATAAAGCAGGGAGGAGGCCACCTGTTTATACCCTGGAGTCCCTAACTAGAGAAGAGCTGGGCATTGGCTTCACCTGGTCCTTATGTATGCAGGATGGTGTGTGTGTGTGTGTGTGTGTGTGTGTGTGTGTGTGTGTGTGTGTGTGTGTCTACATCTCTGAAAACGGAAGAAACAGAGCAGGAAAGTGTTGCTTAGGGGCTTTTGATCAGATGCATCTGTTAGTCCCGCAATTTAATCTGAGTTAGAAACAAACTTGCAAAACTGGGCATGATGGCCAGGCCTGTAAATCCCAGTACTCCAGAAGGAGTGGAAGTTCAAGGCCAGTTTGGACTGTAGAGTAAACTCCAGCCCAGCCTGGGAAACTTGTGGAGCTAGGGTATGGATCAGTGGCAGAGGTATGAGGTCTATACATAACCGATAGTTTTCTTCTCTCTTCCAGCAAGAGGCGTTCAGAAGCACACTGGGAGGGGTGGGAGTAGGTAGTCACATGACTTTAATGAACTGTGGGTGATTTTTGGACTTTAAAAAGCTAGAGCATAGCGCATAACTGCAAAAGTGTCTGAAGGGCAGTATTGTCCACTAAGTGGCTGCCTGACCTCTCTGTCCTAGGACAGCCTGGGTGCTTTCTGGTGATACTCTCTCTCTCTCTTTCACACACACACACACACACACACACACACACACACACACACACACACATCAGAGCCTCATGTAGTTCAGGGTGGTCTGGAACTCCCTTATATAGCCAAGAATGAACTGTTTCTTCAGCCTCTACCGGCCTAGTGCTAGGATCACAGGCGTGTGCCAGCAGGTTCGTGCGGCTCTGGAACTCAGGGCTTTGTGCACGGTAGGTAGGCATTCTACACACCCAGCCCTTTCCTTGTGATTCTTAAGTGTTTTGATTCCCAAACCAAGAAACTCACCCTTTAAAAAAGAGAGGATTTTAGGAATACACCGTGAAGTGTGTCTGTGATGTCTGCCTTTCTCAAGCTTCCCTCTAACTCAGTGCGTCTATCCACGACTCTATGGGGAAGTGACTGGATGCCCAGGAGTGTGCTCAGAAGCAAGTCCTCTTATGTTCTAATCACACACATGGTCCTGTAACTCAGTTCTTACCAAGCAGTTCCATGTCTACATGGGATAGGATAGTTCCATTCTTGAGTAGAGGAGTCAATTTCAACCAGACAGAGCTAAACCTAAAAATTTTTTTTTCTCACCAGAAATCAAGTCAGTATATTGACCTACTGGCCTGTTGCAGTCTAGCTCTCTCCCTGGCTTGTTCTGAAACCTTTTGACATTAAGCAGGAAGAGACCCTCCCCCACCCCATTTCAGGCAGACTTCAAGAAACTATTTTTGTCCTTTCAACAGACTTCTCATTTTATTGTCTGTTTCTCTTAATCAGGAACTGTGACTCACTGGTTGTTATGGCAACATAGATAGGCTACTCCAAGAAAGTGGGGTCAGAGCAGTAGATATGTTCACATCTCCTGGAGGGACCAATAAAATAGTAGGAGCAAAGGAAGAAAAGGATGAGCGTGTCCTGGGCAAAGGTGGCAAGGAGATTGACAGGCAGAAGGAAATGGTGATGGGGGGTTCTGCTGCTAGAAGGCCTCCCTCTCACCTGTGGGGTGCACGGCTTGCCTCTTTAGGGAGACCAGGCATCACTTTTCCGCCCTTTGATTAAGATCAAGTAGAGGAAGAGAAAGGCATTATGGGGTGACCCTGGCCATCCCTCCTGCACAAGATCTTGAACAAGACTTGGGCTCTCTCTAGAGTCAGAAAGCACCATGGTGGCATGGTGTGGGGCAGCCAAGGCTGCCGTGGGAAAGGATGAGGTGGTCTCCATAGCTTCAGCCCCCCAGGCAGGCTCAAATGAGGCTGTGTGAAGACTGTGCTAGGAGCTATCAGAGAGCCTGCACAGCGGCTGCAAATGCACGCGGCCTTCCCACTTTTCTTGTTTGCTCTACTTGTCATTTCCTGGCCTCTTGTGCCACTTTTGGGAGACCGTGATTCTTCCCAAGCAGTGGATGACCTGGGGAAGAAGCAAGACTTTTTTCCACATGCACATGGAGTTTTTAATAGAACGTTGAGAAAAAGAGGGCCGTGAGGAAGGACAAAGCAGAGTTGAAGGAGGACACCATGTGATGAGAATGAGTTGAGTATTTGGAGGGTGAAGCTAAGAGACCAGATGTCACGCATCTGCATTGGCCCCCTGCCCTGCTTGGAGGTGTCTGGAGCCAGACGGTCCAGTGTCCTTAGAAACTCAATACTGGTGTCCCCCATACAAAGGTCCCAAGACTTTGAGATCAAAGCTTTAGAGCAAAGTTGGCTACCAAACACAACTTCTACTGGGCGCAATATTGAGTGCCAGTGTCCACTCCCCTTGTGGACGAGGATGGCAGAGCCAGTGACCTGGATTCACACCCACACTGATTTCCCAGGTCTGGAGGAGACCTTAGATTGCAAACGCCATTGATGCCTCACGCTTCTAATCTCTGACACCCCGCCAGCTCAGGAAAGATTTCATAATTAAAAATGTAAAAATGTTAATTACCTGAAGTTACTTCCTGATGAGTAGCACTGATCAAGAGGGAAATTGATGGTATTAAAACAGGAAAAATTATTAGATCAAGCAATATTCATGGGACATGGATCTCATAAGAACTCTGTGTGTGGCCAGGCAGGTTTGGTGTTGTTTTTCTGTATTGTGTTGTGTGGGGAGAAGAGAATACATTGAACCTAGACCCAGAGACACGTGATAGAATGAGTGGGCAGTAACAAGGACATGTCTTCCTGACCAGCAAAATGCTTGGAGATGCAGGCTTGATTCCGGGGGGTGGAAGTGCCTGGGAGGCTAGGATGTTCTTAGGGTGGTGCTGGTAGGGGTGGTGAGAGTCTGAGGAGGCACTGGGCTGGAGTCAGTCAGCTGGAGTCCCCAGCGTGTAATGGTGTACTTAGCAGGTGTGTTCCCCGTTCTATTGGGTTCCTGGCTGCCTGGTGAATGTCTGCCAAGGGCCAGAGGACACATTAGTACACTTATGCATCTTAAGCCTTCTGTTTCAACTGCTTAGCTCTGCTGTTTAAGTCTGAAAGTATTGTCCACAAATCATGCCCGTGTCACAGTGGCTGGGTTCCAATCAGACTTTAGTTACCGACACTGACATTTGAAGCTAATACTTTTTATGTGGAATGAAAACTCGTCTTACTTTCTCTAGCCCTTTATAGGAGTAAGTTCGAGGCTGGAGAGATGGCTTAGTGGTTAAGAGCACGGGTTGCTTTTCCAGAGGGTCCAGGTTTGGTTTCCAGCACCCACGTGGCGGCTTACAACTGTCTGTAACTCCAGTTCCAGGGGATCCAATTCCATCTTCTGACTGCTGTGGGCACCAGGCGCACATACACAAGGTGCACAGACATACATGCATGCAAAATACTCATACACACTTAAAAAAAAAAAAGAAGGAAGACTGTCCGTGGCTTAAGGATTGGGCATGATCGGCAGGTCATTTTTTGCTAAGCCCTGCTGTCTATACTAGAATCTTCAGTAGAAAACACCTTACTTGCCAGTTTCAACTACTTTTAAATTCTATAACTTGAGTTTGCTGTGTTTGGACCAAACTGCACCATGAGTTACAAGGCGTCACTAATGAGAGGTTTCAAGTGGGTCACAGGTGATTTAATTTAACTCGAATAATCCAAGGTAATAAAGTTGTAATCAAATTGCACAGTAATTTCTAAAACTGGAATCAATAATTTCATGAAATTCTTCTGTATTGTGTGCTTGCTTTCCTGTGCTACTTAAATGCTGACCTGGAGCTCTCAGAGTCCTGTTCTTTCATGGAGCAAATACTCTCTGATTGCTCGCTGGGTGCCAACCCCGTGCTGGGCACTGGAGATGCATCAGAGAGGAGGTTAGACAAGGCTCCTGCTCTTGTGGAGTTCTCAGTCTACCTGGACTGGCATCACACACACACACACACACACACACACACACACACACACACACACTCACACTCCTATGCCACTGTGATCTTCCTAGCTTCTGTCTATTGGTGCCTCAGCTACATCCCTTCGACACTTTGGCATGCCTTACTCCCAGATCTAGCACTTGCCCTTTTGCACCTCAGGGCTCTTCCTACCCCACTTTCCCCGCTGCTAGTGGTAGCCCTCCTGACTGTAGGAAGCACAGCACACCCAAAGTGTAAAGGAATGAACACCCAGCCCATCCTGAGCCTGGATTTTAGGGACTGGTGTGTGGATGCAGAGCTCTCCTGCCCTGTCAATGGGGAAATATTAAGGTGTCTAGTCCACAGTTTCCCAGAGTTTGCCCACGGGGTTAACCTCTCACCAACAGCCTTGAGTGCTGCCTTGGAAACATAGATAGAGATGCAGGGTACTCCGTTAGCTTCTTTAGGAGGCTGGATCAGAAGAATAGAGTGCTGGCTATTCTGTTTTCT
This sequence comes from Peromyscus eremicus, assembly GCF_949786415.1. Classification (NCBI taxonomy): domain Eukaryota; kingdom Metazoa; phylum Chordata; class Mammalia; order Rodentia; family Cricetidae; genus Peromyscus; species Peromyscus eremicus. Next base: position 66,892,195 of record NC_081416.1, on the reverse strand, counting down.
GTTCATAGGAAGCCAGAAATTATCTGTGGTCAGATTCCTGGAGAAATATATTCATTCTAGAAGGTGCCTTTATTTTACATTTTCATGTTATACTTTCTCTTGACTTTCCCATAATGTCCAGGCATCTAACTCTGTAGGTTTGAGAGGGTGAAGTATTTGATGTATTCACAATAAGTTACAGAAGTTGAAAGTTCATGGATTCCTGGTGTCTCTCCAGCTGGAAAGGCAGGGGTGGTATGTAGTGGTTTGAATGAGAATGACCCCCACAGGCTCATATATTTAAAGGCTTGGTCTCCCGGTTGGTAGAACTGTTTGGGAAGGATTAGAAGGTGGGGCCTTGTTGGAGGAAGGGAGTAGACTTGGAGATTTCAAAAGCCCATGTGATTTCCATTTAGCTCTCTCTATCTTCTGTTTGTGTCTTAAGTTGTCAGTCCTCAGCTATGGGTCCAGTACCATACCTGCTTGCCTGCTACCATATGCCCCGCCATGATGGTCATAGACTCAGTCTCGGAAGCCCCAAATAAACTCTTTATTCTATAAGTTGCTTTTTTAATGATGTCTTATCACAGCCATAGAAAAGTAAGTAAGGTAGTGTAACACCTAAAAATAAAAATCTGTCCTCTCCCAAGCCAAGGAAGTTTGCCTTCTTTCTGTACAATAGGTTTGGAATATTCAAAAGAACAGAAGAGTCAGGATCACCTGACATCTTCTTACTCAGCAGAACACATTGGTGATTCTTTGTGTATAGCCTTCCATGTGTTTTCTACACAGAACGCCCTCCAACACATATGGTAGCACATATATATAGTTGTCACAGATGGAATATGATGAATTGTTACTTTTTTTTTTGGTATTTTTGTGGGTTTGTGTGTAGGCCAGAGGCTAATGTCAGGTGTCTTCCTCAGTTTCTTCCCCTTCTTATTTTTGAGACAGGATCTGACTAAACCTGAAGCTCACTGATTGTCTAGACTGGCTAGCTAGTGAGCCCAAGATCTGCCTGTCTCTGCCGTCTAGGTCCAGGTTCATTTCTGGGCTTATAGATGTAAGCTGCTGCTACTGGTTCTGATGTCTTTAACTAGCATACTGTATAACAACTCCTACGCCAATCTCTAACTGACATAAGGGATAAGTGCCCTTTCTTCCATGATGTATTCGTGAACAGCTGTTGCTAACATAAACAGGACTCTAGGGAATGGCCAGGCATGTTGGACTAGGCCTGCACATCCAACTCCCACAGGCATGGTTGGTAGATACGGAGCCTCCTCAAAGGCTGTGTTAGTGTTAAGTACTCCCATTGTTCTTCTCTGCCATCAGGCCTAAGATTCCACCCACTCCCCACATTATCAGCCCCAGCCTCAGTCTTTGATCACTAATAATTCACAAAACAGCTAACTTTTGGAATGCCTATCATTTTCCCAGCTCTGTCTGGAACCGTTTCTGTATCAAGACATTTAGCTCGGGTGGCACCATAGAACAACACTCTCCCAAAGATGGCCACATCCTAATGTCCCCAGACTGTGACCTGTTACAGTTTGCAGAAGTAAGTTAAGGATCTCAAGAAAGTAATATTGGATCATCTGGTTGGATTAATGCAATCGTAAAGGTCCCTGAAGGATGGAAAGGTCCTGACTCTTGTGTTCTTTCTAAACCTATTGTACAGAAGGCAAGCTTCTTTGGCTTGGGAGAGGACAGATTCTTTTTAGGTGCTACCCTGCCTTAGTTACTTTTCTATGGCTGTGATAAGACATCATTAAAAAAGCAACTTATAGAATAAAGAGTTTATTTGGGGCTTCCAAGACTGAGTCTATGATCATCATGGCAGGGCATATGGTAGCAGGCAAGCAGGTATGGTACTGGACCCATAGCTGAGAACTGACAACTTAAGACACAAACAGAAGACAGAGAGAGCTAAATGGAAATCACATGGGCTTTTGAAATCTCCAAGTCTACCCCCCCCCCATGATACATCTCTTCCAACAAGGCCACACCTTCTAATCCTTCCCAAACAGTTCTACCAACCGGGAGACCAAGCATTCAAATATATGAGCCTGTGGGGGTCATTCTCATTCAAACCACTACATACCACCCCTGCCTTTCCAGCTGGAGAGACACCAGGAATCTACAAACTTTCAACTTCTGTAACTTATGGTGAATATACCAAAAAATTCACCCTCTTACATATAAGCAAAGAGATGGGACTATGGACACCGTGCTGCTGGATTGAAAGATGGCAGGATAGGTGGAGAGATGCAGCCACCTCTAGAAACTATAAAAGATGCAACAGATTCTCCCTGGAACCTCCAGAGGGAGCAGGGCTATACCGATAGCTTGAATTGAACCTAGTAAGAATGATTTTGAACTTCTGACATCTAGAACTACAAATGAATAAATCTGTGTGTGAGCTACTAAGTTGATGGTGACTTGTCACAGCCGTGGTAGGAAGCTAATACTTTGACCCGTGATCCTGGTATAAATTCTGTTCTGTCCTCTGCTTTCTAGAGGAGACCGAGGCCTCTGGAGTGTATATCTAAGTAATGGCCGAATTAAGACAGTGACATCTCACAACGGGTGAAGCTGGCTTGGGACCTGAGTGGCATTGGTCTGAAGTTTAATAGAAGAGCCCCAAAGGATCTGTCTATTCACACATTCAATTTCATTTTGCCTTTTCATTTGTTCATTGACCATCTGAACTTTTCTTTTTTACTCAGATCTCTTCTTATTGACATGTATGAGCCTTTTGGGTTTTAAAAGGAAGCTTATTTTCCAGGATGTTATAATCTGTCTATTATTGTCTTTTTATCTTTGTCTAAAGCCTGTTGTTATGTCTAAGTTTCCTTGTATTTGACCAGGTGTGGTGGTGCACACCCTTAATCTTAGTACTAGGAAGCAGAGGCAGGCATAACTTTGTGAGTTCAAGACCAGCCTGGTCTACCTAGTGAGTTTTAGGTTGGCCAGGACTGTATAATGAGACCCTATCTAAAAGGGAAAAAAATGTAAGAAACAAAGTTTAAAAATTAACAGAAAATTTCCTAATCTGACAGAAAATTCTATTCTATTCATCCCTTCCTTCACTGTTTTGATCATGGCATAATGGTGAAAAAGATAATGTCTTTTCCAAGATTTACAAATGTTTAAAAACACTGCTTGTATTTTCTTTTGCAAGCTCAGGGATTTATGTTGACATCTTGAACTCCTGGGCACAGAGTGATGACATGGCTTCACTTCCTGTCATGTGACAATATGCCCTCAATGTTGAATGAGGATGATATGACCTGATATGCTGTTTTTAGTGATTCTCATCATTTTAATTCATATTTTCATTTATACTTAGTCTATAGTTACATCCCCTTGTGTTGTTCTGTTTCAGACAGGGCCTCATGTAGCTCAGGCTAGCTTCAAAGTTGATGTATAGCATAGGTTGACCTTGAACTTCTGATCCTCTTGCCTCTACCTCCTGAGTGCTGGGCTCACAGGTGTGTGCCACCATACCCAGTTTATGCCATGCTGGGGATGGAACGAAGGGTTTTGTCCATTCAAGGTGAGCGCCCTGCCCCAACTGAGTGGATTGTGCTTTTATTATTGATTTATCTTAGCATGCATTTTATCTCATTTTTAATTTTTTATGATTTCATCTTTCCAGCAATTATCTAATTTTCTTTGATTAAAAACTTTCTTTCTGGTAGCTCACAGGCTGCACCACATTCATCTCACAGGCAGCATGTGGTTATTCTCACACACTGTGTGTATGTGTGTTTAAAGATTTATTTATTTATCATATATACAGTGTTCTGCCTGCATGTATGCCTGCAGGCCAGAAGAGGGCACCAGATCTCATTACAGACGGCTGTGAGCCACCATGTGGTTGCTGGGAATTGAACTCAGGACCTCTGGAAGAGCAGCCAGTCCTCTTAACCTCTGAGCCGTCTCTCCAGCCCCGTGTGTGTGTGTGTGTGTGTGTGTGTGTGTGTGTGTGTGTGTGTGTGTTTAAAGAAACATAACTAAAATACCTTCATAGATTATTTGATTATGAAATTAACACATGATCACTAAAATATCAGTATTTGAAAATGCAAAAGTGTGAAAATCTTATCAGCAGAAGAGCCTTTGGGCATCATTTCATGGTTTACCCTCAGGCTTTCTGGGTGTCTAGGTCAGCGACTCATGCTGTGTGGTTGTATGTTTTATTTGTTCCATGTGTGCCTGTGATGTCTTTCCATGCAAATAAACAAAACTGCATACCTTGTTCTCTGGCCAGAGCTTACATTTCTACTACATTCACTTACCTGTGATCCTGTTATTGAGTATTTAGTTTGTTTCTAACTTTTACCTTTATAAACAACACCTCAAAAGGATGCCTTCATTCCATTATTCCATTGCTGTGTTTGAAATTACTTAATATTCAAAAATCCTAGCATTTTAATAGCCTATGTCACATGTTGTCAAGCTACCATCTTAAGTAATTGTGCCGTCTTGTCTGTCTGTCAACAGTGTAGACACAGCATCTTTCTTGGTACCCTTTCAGTTTTGCTCTGTATGGGTTTTGGATCTTTGACATCTGGGTAAGCCAAGTGATATAACATTATTTCAGTTTATCAGGAAGGTTGAGACTTGCTTGGCCCCAACCCAGGACTCATTGCTCCAGCAAGATTTGTGGTCCTAAGTAAACACAGAGTCAGTCCAGCAACACTGACTGCCTCTGGTCACATGACTTGTTTGGCCAACTCCTGTTGAGGACCTAAGCTTTCGTCACCCTGTTCTACTCTCTTACCTTGGGTTTACCCAGTTGTGTTGCCCAGTTATTATCACGAAGATGGTCTCAGCCTCCCTTTCTCCACCCTTCTCTCCTCCTTTCCAGCCCCATCAAGTGTGTATTGCATACCTGCCACACACCAGGCAATGTCTAACACTGAATCTAAGCTGCTCACCTCCTGGGCCTCAGTTTCTCCATCTGTAGAATAGGAGTGACTTAAGAGTACCTCTCTCACATAGTTTCATGAAAATCAAATATGATGGTGTATAAGGTACCTGCCATTCAAGATGAAAGCTGGCACTTGTTACTGTGGCCTCCTTGCCATCTGCCCCCTAACCCCAGCTGTTTTGGGGGGACACAGCCACCTACTCCTATCAGAACAAGTTTGGGCTGCTGGTGACACTCTAGTCATGGCTCAGCCCAGTGTCCCCTGACAGTATACTCAATAAACGTTTCTTCCTGAAAACAAATGAAAAAACAAAGAAAAAAGTGTTTCCTTCTGTGTAGAAGACTGTAGGGTCCCACAGAAATCTCCCTTGGGGCTTGTGGCTTCTGCCTGCCTTCCCCTGTGGGAACTAACCCCCCAGAACTGGTAGAAGATCAAAATACTTTCTGACAAAGCCGTTGCCCCTCTAGCTGGAACATTCTCCTCTGGTCTGATGTTACAGAAGCTTGAAACATTCAAGTTCTGGTTGACAACACTGAGCAATTCTCTTTTAGATAAATAGGGACTGTAGATTTTCCTTTCCTTTCTTTCTCTTTTTTAAAAACGTTGAATTAAAAAAGTGAGAGAGCTGAGCAGCTGCGGTTGGTTGATTTTTAAGAAGTTCTAGACCTCCCCCTCTCTTTTTCTTACCTCCCCTTCTGCTTTTCCCTGGTTCAGTTCTTGCCCCTGTGTCCCAGGTGCCTCCCCACTTGAGAATCAAGTGATGAACACCCCCACAATTCTGGGCGATGTGCCCTGATTGAAGACCTGCAGGAAAGCCAGGGTGTCTGGGGTTTTGGAATAAAATTTTTTCCTCTGCCTACAACAGATCCGCGTCTAATCAAAGCCCTTAATTAAAAAAAAATTCTCAGGTACTTAATTTGATTTGCTTATTTGCATAATGTTGGAGGACAAAGGAAATGTACCCCGCAGTGCAAGCTTCCGCTGCAGGCCAAGGACTGGCCCCTTGCGATCTGCCCCATAACCCGGGCTGGCCTTGGGGGACACAGCCGCCCACGCCTATCAGAACGGTTCAGCTGCTCTGGGTGGATGTGGGGGTGGAGGGTGGATTCTGGAAATATCATAAGAGAAAACCTTTTGTTCTCCATTTTGACTGCTGGCTTAAAATGGTCAGTTTTATTGGATCCTCCTAGCCCAGTGGTTCTTCCTAAAGCTGCGACCCTTTAATATAGTTCCTCATGTTGTGGTGACCCCTCAACCATAAAATTATTTTGTTACTGTAATTTTGCTACTGTTATGAATCATAATGTAAATATCTGATATGCAGGATATACCGGTCCACAGGTTGAGAACTGCTGTGGCACAATGGATTTTGATGTCAGTGACTTCAGGGACAAGCTTGATGGGGAGAAGGCACTGGGGAGGAGAGAGGGGTGTCGTGGGATGAGGATGCTTTGGGGACATTTTGCCAGCCTTGCATAACATGGGCTTTCAATGTTGTCCTATTAAGCTGCCCTCACCAGAGTACCTTGAAAATTTTTAGGTACAGAAGTTTGCATTAAATTTTACCTAATGACTAATTGCCAAGATTAAAAGGGATGGAAAACCCGCCTTGAACAGTACAGACGTTATTGACCCCATAGATGCAGCTGACCATGATTCCTCCTACCTGCCCAGTCTCAGGTAAGTCCACTAAGGCACTGTGATTTCAGGCCAGTAGGGGGAGCCCCCGAGTCTTGAGGCGAGCCAGGCAGGCAGCTGGATTTCAGCCAGGTACTGAGAAAGGCAGCTGGGAAACTTTCTTGTCTTAGAATTGGCAGCTTCAAGGACCTGAAAAGCTATTTACATTACACATTAAGTGTTGTTCAGAAAATGGGGTAAAATAGTACTCTCAGAACTTAGAACAAATGTTTGTGTCCATTTTATTACTTAAAAAAAAAAAACCCTTTTAGATAAGAGGATTTTTCCCCCCTCAAACGGCTTGAGTGATAACTTAAAAGGCTCCATTTCACGTCTTTTAATTTTGAATTATTCTCTTATCTGTAATAAAGCACCAGTCAAGCACAGAATTAGTATTCTGGAAGAAGAGATTTAATGAGCTAAAACATTTCTATCTGGTGTAAGGAGGGCGTCTTATCTCGCGTAAGTGTTTCACACGGAATTTGCAGGGAGAGAGGCAGAATATTTGGAAAGACTAAGTGGGAAAAAAAATACGTTGGTCTCGTCTCTTTCCCCAGGTGCGTCGTAAGCCAGTTGGCATGGCAACGCTTAATTGTACGTCAAGTTCAACGCGAAGCACTTAGTACGAAACTTTGGCTCCTCACTTCAGCCACGCAGGGTTCTTTTATTAACAAGTTAAGCAAAAACGCAGCCTCCTTTCCCCAGTTACGTCTCTGGCATCAGATGCTCCACAATATATCATCATCTGCAGCAGGCGACTTTGGAGAGAGCTATTAGCAACTTAATTGCCCTTGAATATACAACGTGCGCTTGTGCAGAGCGCTCAGGAAAGGACTGCCAACAGACAGTGAAATGAGAAAGAACGGCCTCCTGGGCTGCGTCTGCACTGAAGTTTTAAAGAAGGAAGGAAAGAAATTGCGTCTGTGAGTGGAAGTTTTAGCAGGAGTCGAACAACTATCTGTTATCTGTCTCTCTAATTTAGGCACCTAGGAGGATTCCTTCCGTGGTGAAGGGCCGGGTTACAGCTAGCATCTGGGTAAGCGGGTGTTCTCAGTGGCATCCAAGCATCTGTTAGCTCTCTGAGTTTTTCGATTATAGATGTAAGGAGGACCTTTGTTTTCTTTTCTTTTCCAGTTTTATTATTTATTGTGAGTGTACGTGTGTACATGTGTGCAGGTCTGTGTGGCGGCCAGGGGTCCACACTGGATGTCTTCCTCAATGGCTCCCCACCTTCTTATTATTTATTATGGAAGCTGCTCTTTGACAATTTCATACAAGTATGTAATGTGTTCTCCTGCTCCCTCCACACCTTCCCTCCCCTCCCACCCCTCCCCTCCCCTGCCAATCTCGTCCCCGGATCATCCCTTTCGGTTCTGCCTGTGCCCCTCTGGGTTCGCCCAGGGCCATCTGGGTGGCCCCTAGAACCTGGTGGTTCACCAGTAATTTCACAACTGAAGACAGTGGCTTCTCCTCCCCAACAGTCCATCAGTGGCCTGTAACTAAGCAGTAAGGACTGGGATCCCGTGAGCCCCTCCCTCACCCGTGACTGACCTACCTGAAGGGACCTGTCCCATGCAGGCTCAGTGTAAATAATCAAAGGCCTTGTTCTTGTGAGATGGGGTCTCTCCATCTGGAGCTCACCAGCTAGCTAGACTGGGGATTTTCTTCTTCCAGCATCCCAAACACTGGAATTACAGGTATGTGCTGTTATCCCTAGCATGTTTAGTTGTTTTTTTTTGCATGAATTGGTGGACCCAAATTCAGGTTTCAGAGTGCTTGAAGGCTAAGTGCTTCACTGCTGGTGGTTTGAGAATGTTCCCCATAGGCTCGGGTGTTTGACTACCTGGCTCCCAGTTGATGGTACTGCTTGGGGAGATTAGAAAATCTTTAGGAGGTGGAGCCTTTCTGGAGGAATTATGTCATGGGATGTGAGGCTTTCAGAGTGTGTATCCTCACCTTACCTCACTTCCGTGTCTGTCTGTCTGTCTGTCTGTCTCTGCTTCCTGTGTGGATGACGATGTGATCGGCCAGCTTTCTGTTCCTGCTGCCCATGCCACGTAAAGTCCTGTCCCAGTGGACTCTGTCTCTCTGGAACTGTGAACGAAAACAAATCCTCTGTTCCTTCAGTTGCCTTTTGCCATGCATCTTATTACAGCAACAGGAAAGGAACCAGCACACCACCTCACCAGCCCCTTCCTTTTCTATTCTCCCTTTTCCCCTTGGGAAACAGAATCTCATGTAGCTCAGGCTGGCCTTGGACTTGCTAAGTAGCTGAGGTCGTCCTGAACTCTGGATCCTTCTGCCCCCACCTTCCACGTGGATTGCAGCCATGGACCACTGTACCAAGTTTAATACAGCACTGAGAATCAAATTCTGGGCCCCGTACATGCTAGATGAGCACTCTCTACCAGTTGAGCTACATCTTCAGGCACATCCCAATATTTCAAATATACATTGGATACCAAGGATTTCATACTATCGTTGACTAACAATGCTGTCTAAGTTCTGAGAATGACACCCAGAATTCAATGTCAGTACATATAACATAGTTTTGGTGACATGGTTGTTGACCATCAAAGCCCTTCAGAATCCGGAATAGCAGCAGTATGTCTTAGATGATTGTGGACGGAGCCATAAGAATATTTTGAAGTCTGGTGAAAATCAAAGCCACAGAAAATGGCTTTTGAGGCAGGAGTGGATCATTCATTTCACAGACAGAAGCTTCCCTGCCCCCCACAAGTTGTTTTTCAAATTAACGCACAGAAAAATTGTGTTCTGCCTTTTTGTGGGTATCTAGTTGTCTGAGTTTTAATACATTGTATAGGCTCTTTAAAAATTTTAATTGTTTATTTACTTATTCGTGTGTGTGTGTGTGTGTGTGTGTGTGTGTGTGTGTTTGTTTGTGCACATGTATACCAGTTCCATGGCACATGGAGGACAGATGACAAGTTGTGGAAGTCTGTTCTTTCCTTCTACCACATGGGTCCTGAGACTGGACTCAAGTCATTGGACTTGATGGCAGGTGCTCTACTGGCTGAGCCATCTCTTTAGAGGTTCTTGTAATATCTCAGTGTAGGTTCTTATAGCATGCCCATTGCGATTCAGAAGAGCCCCTTTACATAAACTCTGTTTCCTGCTACCCAGCCATTCCTTGGAGTCATCCCCTCACCATCCCTGAGCCCCTGCAACCACTGATGACACTAAAACTTTATATTTGAAGAACTAGAGCATCAGGCAATGGATGTGCTACGTCTGAAGTGAGATTCTTTGTCTCAGAACAGTGCCTTTGTGATCCATACTAGGTTTCATGCCCACCACAATTTCTCCACATTTATGTCTGGTTGTCACCCACTGGGGAGGTGGCACAGTTTGTTACCCATTTAGGGTTGTTTGTAGTTCTCGCTGTTTATGAGTACAGCTGCTAACCAGGCATACAGGTTTTTGTATGAACACAAACTCCTGTTTTGAAGAGTGAATACTGAGGGGTGTAATTGTCTGGTCACACATGCATATTATGTGTATGTGAGCTCATAAGAAGCACATAGGCCCCTTTCCAGGGAGAACACAGCTTCCTTCCTTCGCTCCTTCCCTTTCTTCCTCCATCCCCCTTCTTTCTCTCTTCCCCTTCTCTTCCTCCTCATCTTCCTCCATTCTCTCCCTTCCTCCGTCTTCTCCCCCACCTGCAGTGTATGAGAGTTCTGGCTGCTCTACCTTCTTGTCAGGGTTTCTGGTTGGTAGTGTGGACAGTTTCTATTTCACCGTTCTAGGAGGTGTGTAGCGGTATTCCCTCCCTCTGACTGTGAGCCCCAAGCAGCCCTTTCTCCCGTAAGTTGCTTTTCACAGACATTTTTATCACAGGAAAGAAACTAAAACACAAATATTGATTATCTATGTGCCCCACTGCTGGCCCCAGGCCACCGTTTTACCTGTTTCCATGAAGGAGGTACTCAAGGTACTGAAGAGAGAGAACAGAATCATGGAATATTTGCCTCTACCTTTCAGCTCGTTTCACTACTGCTGTGTTTTCGAGGCTCTTCCACGTTGTATCTTGTGTCAGAGTAGTCTCCTTTCTTTTTTATGGCTGAAGAGTATTCCATCATATGTAAATACCAAATTTCCTTTTCCATTCTCACTGATGGTGATTTGGGCTGTTTTCAGTCTACCTCAAAGGATAAGTAGTTCTGAGTTACCTCTCAGCACACATGTATGTAGAAGAGAGTGTTTATGGACGCTTTTAACTCTTAGAGGATGTTGGTGCTGGCTTGTTGATGCTCTGACCTCAGTTTTACACCTGCCACTGAACACCCCTGTTATGGGGCTGTGACCCTCAGTGGGGCTTGTTATGCCAATTGGCTAAGGCTCTCACATGTCCTTCTACTATCTTTCCTCCAAGTTACTTTACTGCTGGGAGTGGGCCCTTCATCTCAGTTGTGTTGTTGAGATTCTGTGTGTGTGTGTGTGTGTGTGTGTGTGTGTGTGTGTGTGTGTGTATGTGTGCACATGTGGTGGTGGGGCACATACATGTGGAGGCCAGAGAACAACTTCTGACGTCATTCCTTAGGACACTGTTCTCTTCTTCCTCCTCCTCCTCCTCCTCCTCCTCCTCTTCCTCCTCCTCCTCCTTCTCCTCCTCTCCCTTTTTCTTAGACAGGGTCTTTTACTCTTATCTGGAACTTTCCAGTTCAGTTAGATTGGCAAGGAAGCCTCAGAGACCCTCCTGTCTCACTTTCCCAGTGCTGCAATTACAGGCCTGGGCCATCATGCCTGGCTTTTTCTTTCTTTCTTTCTTTCTTTCTTTCTTTCTTTCTTTCTTTCTTTCTTTCTTTCTTTCTTTCTCTCTCTCTCTCTCTCTCTCTCTCTCTCTCTCTCTCTCTCTTTCTTTTTTCTTTCTGTCTGTCTGTCTTTCTTTCTTTCTTTCTTTCTTTCTTTCTTTCTTTCTTTCTTTCTTTTTTTAATTTACAGGGGAGAGTGCGAACGCAGTCCCCCACTACCACAGATTATGCAGTTGAGTTTCCCGCATTTGGGGAAATCACAAGGGTCAGCACATCCGGAGTGCAATGGATAAGCCTCGCCTGGGAAAACCACCTTCGTGATCATGGTATCTCCCCTGCCATATGCCTGGCTTTTTCAAGCGGGTTCTGGGGAATTATCTTAAGTCCTCATGTCTTCATGCAAAGGCCTTTACTGACTGACACCCCCCACCCCCACCCCCCCTCCACCCCAGCCTGGGTGAGATGTCTTCTGAAAGCAGCTCTGTTGGTGAGAGACATTTCTGCAGCTGGAGTTTCCCAAGGAGCACTTGGAGTTTTGACGGAGGCACACACAGCGGCTGGAATCTCGAGCTACCCTCTCCCCCTGTCCCGGTTTCTTTCTCTGAGGGCTTGTTAGTCACCTTCTGACACTCTTTTTAGCATGCTGTAGTCTTCTTCTCATGTGACTCTGTCTGGGTTCGCCTGGCTCTTCATGGCAGAAGTTGTGTGTTATTTTCGAGTCACTGCTGTGTGTCCAGGAAGATGGCCACCGCATCTCATCTGGTAAAAGGGGAGGATTTTGACAGTTTCAGATGGGGTGCCCTGTGAGGGGCAACGTTAGCAAGTGGGAGGTCTAGAATTGTCTGGTTGCTAGGAGAGGAAAGGGTAGGGAAAGGAACTAGAGCCTATCTTTTGGAAATTTCTGTTGTGTTTCTATTTCTGAATCTCCACTCATCACTTAAACTCAGTGCTGATCAAAGATCTTGCCAGCTGCCCCCAGGTTTGCTCATCAGTGTTCCACCCTTCGTAGCTGCACAAGGGAAGCCATCTTCTCCTTCTTTCAAGCTGAGATGAGGGTTTTCCTGCCTTTTCTGAAGAGTTGGTAAGAGTCTCACCTCTCTGTGTGCTCTGCAGAGCATCACAAAGACTTCCTCCAGCACTGCCGCAGCTTCCAAAGAAATGATGCTTTTTCTTTTTGCAGTGCTGGGAATTGAACTGGGACCTCTCCAATGCTGTACCATTAAATGACACCTCCAGCCCCCACAGTCTCACTAAGTTGCCCAGGCTGGTCTTGAACTTACTCTGAAAGCCCAGGCAGAACTTGAATTTTCAGTCCTTCTTCCACAACCTCTTGAGTAGCTAGGAGACAACAGGCTTGTACCACCATGCCTGGTTGAAAAGAAGCAATTCTTAGCTGAGTGATGAAAGAAAACACTGGAAGATGATTTGAGATGTGCAGCCATTAAAATGCCCTTACAAGCGGGTGGGGCTGGTTTATGAGAGGGCCCTTGCTAGTATGAAGGAGGCCCAGGTTCCATACCCAACAGTATAAAGATTTTAAAAAAGTGCCCTTTATGTGTGTGTGTGTGTCTGTGTGATATGCCTGTGGGTTTGTGTGCGTATGTATGTGCTGATGTGTAAACATGTATGTATTTGCATGTGCAGGCGAGAGGTCAATATATGTGTCTGCCTTGACTGATCTCCATCTTTTTTTTTTAGACAGAGTTTTTCACTGAACCTGGAGCTTGCTAATCAGTGAGAGTGGGTGGTCAGTGAACTATAGGAATCTTCCTGTGTCTACCTCTCCATTGTGGGGATTACAGACCCACATTGCCTCACCACACCTGGATTTTTACCTGGGCACTGGGCATCCAAGCTCCAGTCTACATGCTTCAGTAGCAATCATTGGACTCACTGTGCATCTTCTCATCCCCCAAAAGAACACTCTTACAGACGAATATTTAATACAACCAAATAAATAGTATTCCTTGGAAAAATAGCTCTGCTGTAGGATGCATGGTATTCAATTCTTATGGCAACGTTTGCCCCCTGTACTAACGTATGGAGAAAGTGAAAAGTCTGCACCAAAGTGTTTGCTGATAGTGAGTGTCTTGAGGGTAGAAGTGGAGGATTTCCAAAGCTGTTCTTAGTCAGTGTGTGTCTTGTTGTGTTTCACTGTGTTGTTTGAGGTGGGTTCCATGTCTTTCTTATGCCTGGAGTGGAGTAGAGGTCCACCTTTCTTTGGTGTATGTTGAATGAACGGGCAAGCTACCAATTTAGTAATGATGGAAAATGGCTAGTTGGGTTTTGAAAATCTCTAAGGAGACGTATAACTTATAACACATCACAGAAGCCTTGTGAAATGTCTTGTGAAAGAAAACGTGGTCTTCTGGTTATAATCAGGGCAGGGGTTCAGGCCCATTCCTGCCCTGGCCGTCACTGTGGCTGGCCAGACAAGTGCCTTTCAAACATTCCCTAGCAGCCTGCTCCTTCCTGCAATTCTGGGGCAGGTAACTTGAGCTCATGTTTAACTCTGATTTATTTTACTTTAGGCTGCCCCTTTTAGAGCTAATTTAGCAACATGCATGCCCTTTCTCAAGATTCTTATCAAGCGGTGGTGAACTCTTAACGAATGTAATACAAAGCCTTTCCCCCTGCCCACAACACCGAGGGAGCTTCGAGTGCAGTCTGACCCCCACAGCTTCTTTCATCTGGCCTCTGTAATCAGTTTTATAAAAAGCACATGGCCGCCCCTCTATAGCTTGATAAAGAACAGTTTTTGTGTTCCACCTGGGGAAAAAAAATCATGGGAGCACTGCTTTCCATCTTGAGCGGTAGTGGGGTGCTGTGGAGGGTGATAGGAGGCATGCCACAGCTTTGCACCCTGTTTTGGGGACAGGGATTGGAATGGATCCCGCCTTTCTCGTTCCTTCCCTTTTGTCAGAGAAATGGCAGGGGCCAAGGGTGCCATCTGGATAGCGTCCCTGGGTCATCCCAAGGCTTAGTATAGGTCCTTCAAATCACGTGCATGTGGGGGTGGGAGGAAGCAGCTGCAGCAGCATCTAATGGAAGGAAAGGTAGATAATTGTACTTTTTTTTTTTTTTTTTTTTTTTGGTTTTTCGAGACAGGGTTTCTCTGTGTAGCTTTGCGCCTTTCCTGGAACTCACTTGGTAGCCCAGGCTGGCCTCGAACTCACAGAGATCCACCTGCCTCTGCCTCCCAAGTGCTGGGATTAAAGGCATGCGCCACCACCGCCCGGCTGAACTCTTTTGAATCTGCTACTAAGGAGAACTGAGGGCCATTTCCTAAAGCATTTGGGAATTTTCCAAATGGGTGACTTTGGGGCCATCAGCTACATTTCCAGTCAACTCCTAGGAGTCCTACACTGTCACTAGTCAAGCATTATTTTTTACCAGTAAATATCTATTGTACACCTACTGGGGAGCAGTGCCGAATGTTTTCATGGACAAACCAAAATGGAGACTTTTGTTCCTTGCAGCCAGCCCACACTCGGAAGATGAGCAGGGACATGGTAGAGGCTTTTAGGGTATGGTAGAAAGTGACGATAATCTAACAAAAGCAGGGAGATAGGATGGGGTCAGAGATGAAGAGTACAGTGATGGAGGGGTTGGGAGGGGCCTCCTCAGGATGGCTCAGGTAGGTCTCATAGGAGAGATTTAAGACAGGACATTCTCCCACTCCTTCCCCAAACACCACCCAACCCCAGGTCTGTGATGGCACAGCCCTGAGGCTTGTGTGCTCTGTCACCTTGGAGAGGACTGTGTTGCTGAAAGGAGTGAATTCTGGTTCCTGACCCCAATCCCAATAGACTGGCACTCTGTGTTAGGCTGGCCACATACAGGGCCTGGTATCTGCCCATCAATCTTTTCTCTTGCACCTGGAGTAGCACCCTCTTGTCCTTTTCTTCCAGGACCACTTTCTCCTAATTCCTTCACAGGTTTCTTCTTTTTCATTTAAGACTTTCCCTTCCTTCTTACCCTTCCTTCTCTCCCTCCCTCCTTCTCTCCCTCCCTCCTTCTCTCTCTCATTCTTCTTTTCTCCTTTTCCCTTCCCCATCTCTACCCCAGTTGTTGAGTCTCTACCCTGGCCTCAAACTCACTATGTAGCAGAGGATGACCTTCAACCCCTGGTCCTCTGGCCTGCACCTCACAAGTGCTGGGATTACAGGCATGTGCTGCCATTCCTGGTTTGTGTGGCACTGGGGATGGATCCTAGGGCTATGGGCATGCTAGGCAGATACTCTACCAATTGAACCACATCTTAAGCTTCACCTAAGCATTTTTACTATTGCGCACCTCCAGCATCCTCCATCTTCCTCATTCTGTTCTCATGTGTTTCCCTTGGATAATCTTGCCCCATTTATGGCTGCTATGATTATCAGCTGACTGCTCATGCTCTTCAGTCTCTGAGCTTCGAAGCCTTGTTGATCTTTGGTTCTACCCACAGGATGCCTGGGCAAGTCTGACGCTGAGCTCTTCAGAATATTGCATGCTGCTAAACAGCATGCTGCTACTCTTGAGCAGATGACAGAATCAGAAACTTGGGAAGTGTTCCACTTGGTCCCTTTAGAAATCCTGATTGATGTGTACATCTGAAGAGTGGACATAATTTTGTTGAGTGTTTACTAGGTATTGGGGGCTTGTATAAGGCAAGGACAGAAGGAGAAATCAAGGCACAGAGAACCCGAGTAAGCAGCATAGTATAGCTATGAGGGTCTGCAGGCTGCATCTATAAGCACAGCTGGGATGAGGGCCCAGGGATGCATGAAGTCAGACCCCAGAGGACTCTGAAGACTGTGCAGAGGCAGATGTCCTTTCTCCTTTGTGAAGAGCTACCCTGAGAACATTGTCAGTGGAGTACAGAGGACAGAGAGGACATCCTGTGGCTCTCCCCCAGGAAGGGTGCTTTTGTTGCCCCACTCATGACACCTGAGAAGAAGAAAACAAGACTGAGGGAGGGAAGGAAAGAATGAAGGAGTTTTAGGGAGCAGGAGAGGGAGGTGAGGGTGGAGAGGGATGGTCACCAAGAGGTGTCCAGGTGTGAGCAAGAATCTGGTGTGTGGGCTGTAGAGGGCTCAGTGGTTGAAGAGCACTTACTCTTCAGAAGACCTGGGTTTCATTCCCAGAACCCACATGGTGGTTCACAACCATCTGTACCTCCAGTTCCAGGAGATCCAGCGCCCTCTTCTGATCTCCAGAGGCACCAGGCACATGCATGCATGCACTCAAACATTAATACACATAAAATCAATTAAAAAAAATGAACCCATTGCAATGCAGTAGAAGTGGTGCCGAGCCAGCCTCACTCACCTGCCCTTGCAGCTGAACAGGGCTGACACCCCTGACTTTACTTTCTTGGAAGAGCTGCTCTGATTAAAATAGTAACACATGTTGACTATGAAATACACAGTACAGGAAAAGAATAAGCAAGGAAAATTCATGTAATACAACTATCCATTTGTAAGCACTACTATTTTCTTACATACATCATACTTTTGTATATCTTTGTAGACAGGCTCTTGAATTTATATATAATATAATATAATATAATATAATATAATATAATATAATATAATATATATATATAATATAATATATATGCTGTCTATCAAAATACATGCATTGCATAGACTAATATATATAGTGTATATATCATCTGTCATATAGTATCTATCATCTATCTTATATAGTGTATATATTATCATACCATATAATGTATATACAGTAGATCATATAATATACACATAGTATATAGTGTATATATGTATAGTGTGTATATAATATATAGTGTATCATATAGTATATGCATAGTATATATATCATTATATCATGTATATGTCTTCTATCATTTATCTACTTACCTGTTTATTACCTTTGTATTATCTGTCTGCCTATGTATCTATGTATCTATGTATCTATCTATCATCTATCTATCTATCTATCTATCTATGTATCTATCTAACTATAACAATCTGCCTATGACTTATCAATCATATATCTATAATCTATCACCTATCAATCACCTATTTATATATCTGTTAATAATCTGTTAATCATCTATCACTTACCAATCATTTATCTATCATCTATCGCTTGTCAATCACCTATCTATCTATCTATCTATCTATCTATCTTCTATGTATCTATTTTGCCTAAAACATAATATAAATGACCAAGTCATTTAATGTTTTCTTTAAACATTGCTTTAGTGGCAACACTGTAGGTCTGTTGATCTCAGAACTAATACAGCTAATTCCTTATTTTTAACATTTAAGCTACTTCTGATTATTGGCTTCCACAAGCAACCCCTGCAGTGAACATTCTTTTCAAACATTTAAGCCTTTGTATTTTCTTAGTTCAGGTTTGGCTCATAGATGCTATCAGTTGAGAATTCCCTATTATTCCTTGGGATCAATACCAGGAGTGAGTCTACTGCAGCAAAGATGTAGACGTAGTAATCTCAGGGCTTTGTTACTTGCTGCAGACTGGCCCGCACTGTTACAGACCGCCTTTCTATAGTAGATGACTGACGTTTCCCTGGTTACCACGAGTTTCCAAATCTTTGCCAAAGTTTCATTTCCTGGATTACAATGAGGAGGAGCCATTTTTCATGTTAATTGGCTGTGTATATTCTTTCCAGAATTGCTTGATCATGTCTTTTGTCCATTTTTCTGTTGGAGTGTTTTTGTGTGTGTGTGACTGTTTTTTAAAAAAGCTTGTTCTAATTAAGACTTTTGGGAGGCAACAGCCACACTTGCTCAAGTCAGCATAAGAGAAAGGAGAGGGTTGGAGTACTAATAGATGAGTGGCGGCTGGCTGCCTGAACCCTGCAGCCTGTCACTTTTCTCCCCCCTCTTGAGGGCCACATGGCCTCACTTGCTGTCACTCTCTCATTGTTGTCCCTCTCCCCATGGTTTCCTCTGCCTTCTTTCTTGCTAATGACCAATGTGGCAGCAGCCCACCATGTCTCCAAGGTAACTGTCCAGCTTTGATATTTTCAGGAGTCTCTATGTCTCTGTAGACAGGCTCTTGAGTGGGCTATGAAGGTCCCTGGCCACTCAATGCGATGGCATAGCCTAGATGTGCCCGTTTCTGTTCCCCTAACTTTGGTGGAACAGCCTTCATTCACTGCCCATGTGGATCACTAAGCTGGTTACCATGCTTTTAGTCACATGCCTTTGTGTCCTACTGCCCCTTCCCATAAACAGAAATCTGTCCACCCACAGGGCATGCCCAACCAGGCCCCTGCCCAGTCTTAGATCTTCTAGAGGCTCCTCATGACCTTGTCCAAATCCTGGTATGGTTAGAGTCCTTTTGTGTGGCTCCATCTCCCCCTGCACACTCATCTCTGATGCCCATTTTCCAGTCACACTCTGAGGAATTTCAGAAGTGGTCATGATATCTCAAGCATCTGTGCTTTCTCAGCTGACCCTTCTTCTGGAATGCCCACTTCACATTGTCTTTCATTAGTGGCTCTTCAAGCAATGCTCCTGGGCCTCTCTTCTGTGTGTGTATGTGTGTGTGTGTGTGTGTGTGTGTGTGTGTGTGTGTGTGTGTGTGTTTGACACTTTGGGTTGGGTTAGTTTTTCTTTATATATAAAGCATTGTAGACATCACTACCTCATGGTGTGTGATGATCATTTTCTGTGTTAACTTGAGTAAATTTAGAATTACCTTGAAAAAACAGTTCAGGCATGCCCATGAGGATGTCTCCAGAAAGATTTAACTGAGAATGGAAGACTTACCCTGAGTGTAAGTGATACCATCTTCTGAGCCGGAGGTCCAGAGTGAATTAAAAAGAGAAAGCAAGCAACAACATTCATCTCTCTGCTTCTTGGCTTTAGATGTTCTGTGACCAGCTGCCTCACCTTCCTGTCACCAGGACTTCCTACTGTGATGGACCCTATCCCTTACCTGTGAGCCAAAGTAAACCCCGCCTCCTTTAAGTGCTTGTCAGGTGCTTGTAATGGGAAAAGTGACCAATGCACGATGTTAGGAGTGTCAGCCTGTCTCCTCTTCTACATGGGGCATCCTTGAAGATCAGTGACTGGATTTTTATTTATAAAGTACAAAGAAATGAGGTTGAATGGTTGGAACCCTATGAATGGACACAGGGTTGACATACAGACTATTGCAGCCAATGTAATTAGCCTGGTTCACCTAGCGTCATAAAGTCATTACCATTTTCAATTAAAGAATATGAAGTATACTCAACACCAACACTTTTCTAAGTCTGGCCCAGTCTCTGACAGATGAGACCAGATATCAGGAGTTTGTTTATGTATGTTTTAAGTACAGGTACTCATGGTGGGGGGTGGGGTAGTAGAAGAAGGCATCAGATCCCCTGGATCCGGAGTTACAGGTGGCTATGAGCCACCTGATGTGGGTGATGGGAACTGAACTCTGGTCTTCTGGATGAGGTTGAGCATCAAGTATGCTTAACTGCTGAGCCACCTCTCCAGCCCCATGGTGAGCAGAAGAAGGCCTGTTAACCCTGTGCTCAGCTTGCATGTAGGAAGTGTTCAATTTGCAAGCTTTTGTCTAGTAGGAACAATAGATCTGCTCCTTTCTGGATCCTGATCTCTACTTCTTCATTCATAATCTGAGCTGGCAACCTTCACAATAGGGTTTGGCAAACTGGACCATTTCCACCGTGCTGCCTGTGACCTAATAATGGCTTTTTAAATTGTTAGGAAAAAAAAGTCAAACGAATAATATTTTGAGACATGATACTTGTTTATCTACATGTTGTCACTGGCCAATTTCATATTATAATGGCCAAACTAAGTTGCTAGGCCAGAGATCCTCTGGTTAGCAGAACTGGATTTCATTACTGATGAGGCTTCATACTGTGAATACTTCTTGGCAGGTGTGTTTTTTGTCTTTGCAAATGACCATAGCTAGTTGGCTTTTTGTCTGTCTTCTAGAAGGGTTAAACAGTGGCTTAGGACCACGCGAGACAGGGGAAGCACATAGGCAGCCTTGTGTCAACTCCCAAGGTAGAATGGTGAGCATCTGTCTTTGCTTTGCTCCACAGGCAGGCTCAGCATCCGGCTGCCCATCAGGTGGCACCATGGTTTCCACGCTAGCCATCTCATAGAATCTGCTTGGGTGCAGGTAGGAATTGGTAGATGAATCAATTGCCTGGAACTTTGTTTATTGGGGAGGCTGATAATAGGAACCGAGTCTTTGGAGCTGGATCAAGCTTGCATAACAGCAGTGGGAGGTACTAAAGGTGACAGGGGCCTCTTCTCCTGCAAAGCCAGTCTCAGCAGAGAGGCACATCACAGGAACCACAGTGTTGACTGTGGACTTGGGAAACTCTGGGCATAGGCTCATCATGCTTGTCCATCTGTGTGATGGACATGTCACCAGTGGGAAGAGAGCAGGGACTGAATGAATCCACAGGAAGTGCCCGCTCAATGGGCGCATGGAGGGGCCAGCCAAGGGCTGCTACTGCTTACACTCATGACTGGAGAGGAGTGAAACTGGGTCGAGTCATCAAACACTGCACAAAATCCTTGGCATCCTTTATCTGCCAGAGGCTCTGCTCTCTTCTGGCTTTTCCAACTGGCCAGCATGCCATCCTCTCCAGCATGGGCAAACAGAGACTACAAAACTGGCTGGTTTCTATGAGGTCAGATCTTTGTCTCAGATGACTCTGTTCTTTGAACATGGCCCCAGGATAGTATTGTTTGCTCATCACTCATCAACATGTCTCTGGCCATCATCAGTCTGCCACTGTGTGGACAGCTGCAAAGACTGTGTGATCCACTGGTGGACATATCATGGGTACACAGGATGCCCAGCCTTCCTGGTTTTCCTGAGATGAAGGGATTTCTTGGGGAAACACACTCTCAATAACAGCACTGGGAAAGCCCTACACAAATGAGGACTAGGTGTTCATTCCTTGGGGAGGCAACCTAGCATCTGGAATATTAGTGGCCCCTGGGGAATGACTTTACCCATGGGAGATGGCTAGACACAATTTTATTTATCTACTTATTCAATATGAGGAAAGCCAGACACTCAGATGTGAGTTCAGGCTTCATAACCAAGTAATTTGTCATCTCTCAGCTTTTCTCTCAATTGCTCGGAGGCTCAGTTTACTCCTTGTGCAGCGGGCTTTTATGAAACACTCACTCCTAGACTTGATTTTCAGATTAAAGGGGTGTAGCTAGAGTTTTCCTGCCTGGCCCACAGTCAGGACAAATCTCTGTCACCCGCCAGTCCCACAGCCACTCAGACCCAACCAAGTAAACACAGAGACTTATATTGCTTACAAACTGTATGGCCGTGGCAGGCTTCTTGCTAACTGTTCTTATATCTTAAATTAATCCATTTCTATACCTTGCCACGTGGCTCATGGCTTACTGGCATCTTCAGATGCTGCTTGTCATGGAGGCGGTTGGCAGTGTCTTTCTGACTCAGCCTTCCACTTCCCAGAATTCTCCTCTCTCCTTGTCCCACCTATACTTCCTGCCTGGCCACTGGCCAATCAGTGTTTTATTTATATAGAATGATATCCACAGCAAAGGGGAACTGTGCATCATTGTTTGTTGATAACTAGTAGGGTCTGGACAACTGCTAGACAAGCCAGACCCGAAACCCAGACAGGCTCCATTTCTTTGTGCTGCCAGACACTGACCCAGCAAAAAAATCAAGCAAGCTCTATCACTCTATACTGGCAGACACTGACCTAGTATTTTCCTAACTTGAGAAAGAACAATAAACTGGGTTTGCGTACATAGGAAACATTTACAAAGGGAAATGAACTTGGGTGTTTGTATGCCAAACTGCCGAGTTGGTGGCTCCTTGGTAGTGGATGGTAGTGGCTCTCACCCAGGATAGATGTGTCCATCCCAGCACCTGGTATAGATGATGCCAAACATTCTACAACACATAGAATACAGGACCTATGAGCAAGAACGGCGAGCCAAGATGGCAACCAGGACCGTCGCGAGAGACACATTACAGAGAGGAAGATGAGCTTCTGAGCTGGAGAATGGGAGAGTGGTATGGGCCATAGAATGTGCTGGAAGCCTGACTTACCCTGTGCCTTCTCTTTCTTAGTTCTGTTACAAGAAGGTCATTGCATGCATGAGACTTCCATCTAGTCAGTTGCTAAAGGACCTGTCTAGGCTTACAGAACGGGAAAGCTGGACAATCTCTGGAGGCTCTAGAACAGAGGTTCTCAACTTGTGGGTCACGACCCCTTTGGCAACCCCCCCCTTTGTAAAAATATTTACATTGCAATCCAAAACAGGAGAAAAATAACAGTTATGATGCAGCAGCAAAAATAATTTTATGGTTGGTGGTCACCACAACATAAGGAACTGTATTAAAGTGTGACAGCATTAGGGAGGTTGAGAGTTACTGTTCTAGAAGACTCTATTGCAAGATTTTGGCAAAGAATCTCTCCAAACAGTAACAGCTTCTGTACCTCCTTGACCCCAGAACAACCTTCTCTGTAAGAAGCACCCACTTAATTTTAAGGGTCAGTCTGGAGCCATGATAACGTTAGCTGCAAGACACTTATTTTTCCCTATGCAGAGATACTGGAAGTTTTTTTCAAAAGAAAACTTCAGAAAAATGAAGAAATCTTAATCTCATCAAAAAGTTGCAAAGAGCACAAGATGCCTTTACCCAGGATCCCCAAGTGTTAATATTTTAGCACATTTGCTTATTATCTTCTCTCGCTCTATAGAAATACTGCTGTTCTGACCATTTGTGGGTGAACTGCAGACACAGTGTCACTTTGTCTAAATTCTTCAGTGTCACAAACCCAGGCACAATGACAGCAGTAGGCGGGTTATCTCTGAGATGGTATCAAGATCTCTTGAAAACCTCCTTCAGACCTCACCCGTCCCCCTGCTGACATCCTTTCCAGAGGACAGTTCTCTCCCTTTTCATGAGCCAGTCTGTCTGTCCTACTACTTGGCAGGTGAGTTTCCACCTGGTCAGGGTGTTGTCTGCCCAGCTTCTCTGCCTCCGAGTTGTTTTGATTCACTTGTTTCTAATTAAGTGTCTTAGGAGGAGGTTTTGAAGTTCCATAATCATTTTCGCTTGAAATTTTCACCTTCTGGCCTTAGCTCCCATTTATTCTTCTTGCCTGAAGTGGCTACTCTGCTGGCTTTCTGATGTGTGATTTTTAGCTCCCCTCCTCAACTTCTGCATTTCAGCAGACTTCTGTTGTTAGCAAGAGCCAGCCCCACCCCACCCCCATTGTGTTTTAACTTATCTGTATCTAATCATGGCTTTTGGTTGATTTCATTGACTGTAACCTAATGCTGTCACTATTTCTTTTGCATCATTCAGTTTACTCTAGACCTGGCCACTGGGACTTCCTTGTAGCTGGGTGCCCCTTGCCTCACCGCCCCCCAGTGTCCCTGTGTCCCTGTAGCACCCTGCTCTCTGCCCACCATTCTCTGGACACTTTCTGGCAAAGTATCTTCTCCTTTTCCTCAGCAGCCTGGGAATGAGATCTCTTTAAGATGACTTCTAATCTATTGGAGAATAAAATTGATATACCAGGATCTAGCTCTGAGTGTACCCAATACAGCGATTTTCTTTTAGAAACTCACTAGACGTGAGAGTCTGTTTTTGCTTGTTTTAGTTGTGGCCTCAAGTGTCAAAGTGCAGATTCAGTGTCTGTTTAAGTTACTTGGCTTAGGCTGGGGCTGCAGCTCACTGGTAAAAGTGTGTGACTAGCTCGTCCCCAGGCCCCAAGTTCAGTCCCTAGCACCAGAAAACACAAGCGGACAGAAGTCATGTTGGCAGCTCTCCTGTGTCTTCAGACCATTTTGTTATCGATTCGAAATGATTTAGGTTGATCTGTGTCTGCTTACACCCAATTTCACGTTTTTCTTCCTTTATTAATTATTCTGACTCTGTGAGTTAAAACTGTGACATTATCCTTATGGATTGCTCTTCCCATTCACACCCTACATCTTCCAACCTCCTTCCATCCTCTCCCATAGGTACCAGTCCCATTGGTTTCTAGTTTATCCTCCCTGTTACTTTTTGCACATATGGGAAGATACAAGTATGTTTTATTATCTTATTCTTTCTTTGCACAAAATACATATCCCTTGCATTTTCTTCTTTCATTTGACAATACAGCTTGAAAATCACTAATACGCAGGCAGCTTCTTCCTCCTTAGAATGGTTGTTTAGCATTCCATTGAATGGACATGGTAGAGTTCATTCAGCCACCCTCTTTCATGTGGCCCCAAGGCTATTCCTAATGTTTTGCAATTTAATACTGCAATAAATGGCCTTATATGTTTCTATTTACATATTGATGGAGGCGTGTCTTCAGGGGGCATTCTAGAAGCTGGACAGCTCTTAAAGCAAAAAGTAAGCACATGAGTTGACTATTGCCTTGTTCCTCCTCTGGTTTTGTTCCTGCCAGCCATATGTGTGAGAGTCCTCATATGGTGTCACTCATAGAATGGGTTGTCATTTCTGCAGTTCTCATACCCAGATTGATAAGAATGTCCTCTGATGTAGACAAGGGGAAAAGGCCATGCATTGTGTCCCCTGTAACTACCATGACATCCTATCCTATGCTTTTCTGCACACAGCTTTGAGGCATAATATCCAGGTCCTCCACATCTCGATGCTCCTGCCTCTTCCCCACCACAGCCCACTACATCTCTGACAGGTGGAAGGGAACTGGAGAACCCATTTCTTTTGTTGGGTACAATTCTCCAAAGAAACCCTTTGTTGGAGCAGTGAAGATAGGCAGAGGCTGGAAGCATCTGGAAGGGTGGGTTGTTCTCCCAGGCTCTGTGTGGTCTGGGAAAGAATGACTGCATCCATCTCAGGACTGCTGGGAGATCCCATTGACACCTGGGCACCTCCCTCAGGAGGAGTCCCAGTGGACTGACTGTACTTGAGCACTCACCCATCTGTTTAGACATGCCCAGAACCCCAGGACTGTAGTCAGGGGAATGGATCAGCTAGAATGGGAGGCACGGGGATCCTCAGTGCTAGAGAGGAGAAGAAGTTTCCTAGGAAATAAGAAACAAAATGACAACTCAGGTTACAACCATCTATGCAGCACAAGGCTCTAGAAAGTCTGAGAGGGAGAGTTTTTTTTTTGGAACTGTGTTCTTTAAGAAGAAAGTGGGTGGCCAAACATCCAATGCTGTAATCCTTGAACAGTTATTAGAAAACAACAACTACAACAATAGCAACAACCCATCAGGGTGGGGTGTGTCCTAAATGAGCAAAAGAGAATGTGAGAAACAAATAGAACTTAGCTTTCCTGGGATCATCGGATGCTGCTCTGTGGTTTGTGTTCACAGCACAAGTGAGGGAGAAACAGGTGACACTGCAGGGGGGTGAGATGACCCTGAGATAAAGACATAGAGGGCAGAAAGCAGCCCATCCTCTAGGACTCACCAAATGCTCCCAACCCCGTGAACCACTCATCAAAAGGAGTAGAGAATGTTCCTAGAAGGAAAAGGTTGACCAGGTGATATTCTCTGATTAGCTTTGAGCAAAGATAGAACTCAAAATCCATGTTTGAACAACATGTTCATATTTATTGATCAGAACATTTAAAGAGATGCAGAGAGATGATACTTGGAGAAAACGAAATATGAAACACAGAAAATGTACAAAATAATTGAAATGAAACTGAAGTGTTGGGGAAGGTATGTCGTGGCAATGAATACTGTTGAAGTCAAGCCCATATTTTATACAATTAACATATGCTGATAAAAACTTAAAAAGTTAAAAAAAATCAGCAAAGTTACAAGGTAGCTCACAGAATAGAAAAGAAAGAGAGAGAGAAAAAAAACAAAAAAACAAAACAAGCTAGTCTCTGCCAAAGCAGAAGGCAGAGGCAAATTCATAGCTTTACATTTTTTATTCACTAGTAAGGGGAAAATGAGCTGTCCAGAGGAAAAACATCTAACAGAATTATAAACACAACTCTGCAACAAGTTCTCTCACTTTGGGCATACCTTTCCTTTTGTGGACACATGGGATCCCTATTTTTGTTACCAATGGTGGAACATTCTGTAGCATAGAATATTCTACATTATTTAAATTATTTCCATTTTGAGGGGTAGGAGAAAGAATATAATGTAGCCAAGGCAGGCCTTGAAATTGACAGTAGCGAAGGATAGCCTTCAACTTCTGACCCTCTGCCCTCTACTTCCTGAGTGCTGACGTTGCAGGTGTGGGCCACCATGCCCAGGTTAGGCATTGCTGGGGATTCAGTTCCTGGCTTTACGCATGATAGGCATGAACTGTACCAACTGAGCTACATCCCAAGCCCCACTTCCATTTTTAAACTCTGAATAGTACTGGAGTGGGTATCCTGCTTAAATATTAATATGAAATGTACCAATATTTCAGTAGCAACTAGAAGTAACTCTGTAATTACTGGGTCAAAGGCCATGTGCATCAAAATACTTATTATAAATATCTCTAAAATATGACATGGACTTAAATTCCCATAAATTTGACCATGTGCATTATATTGGGGTTCTGGTTAGTTTTATCAACATGGCATACACCTAGACCCATTCATTTTCAGTTTTATTTTTATTTTATGTGTGTGACTCTTTCACCTGTGTGTATATCTGTAAACCATATGTGTGCCTGGTGCCTGCAGAGGTAAAAAGGAGGCATCAGATCCCTTGGGACTGCATTACGTATGGTTGTGAGCCACCATGTGAGTGCTGGATTTAAACCTGGTTCCTCAGCAAGAGCAACAAGTGCTCTTAACCACTAAGCCATCTCTCCAGCCCAGAAGAGGGAATCTTAATTTAGAAAATGCCACCATCAGACTAGCCTGTAGGCAAGTCTGTAAGGTATTATCTTAATTAATGATGGATGTGAAGTACCACCCCTGGCAGACAGTCTTAGAAGAAATCAGGCTGAGCCATCCGTGGAGGGCAAGCCAGGAAGCAGCATTCCTCTGTGGGCTCTGCTTCAGTTCCTGCATCCAGGTTCCTGCCATGACTTCCCTTCATGATGGATTGGGATTGGGATTTTTAAGATGAAATAAACCCTTTCCTCCACAAGTTACTTCTGGTCATGGTGTCTTTATCACAGAAACCCCAACTAAGACAATCAGTAAATTGTCCTGTGCTGGTTGGGGTCTCTGAGAAGGCGGCCTTGGGAGCAGGGTCGCTCCCTAGTTCACTTCAGAAGTTTCAAATGTTCTCCTACCTCCACTGTCCTGGGTCAGGCTGGCCCCTTTGCTTTGTAATGGGGAGAGGGAAAAATAGTAAGCTGTTTCTTGAGAACAGCTGGAAAGTCAACCACTTCCAATGTATGTTATTATTGTTTATCCCCCGGTACAAAAACACCTTCAGTGGGAATGGGAAGTCAGGCGATCAGCCATGGGAGCTCATGCCTGCAGAGAAAGCTCAACCTAGAAGCCCAGATGACTGCCTGGGCTCCCTCTGTTAATTTCTGCTGGATCTCTTGAGTCCTTAATTTAACAACATCACCTTTTGTTTGCTCTGTCTATTGGACCACTCTGGTCATCTCTGTTGGATGCTGCGAATGCCCAGTTCGGTGATGTTTTCCTGTCTGTCTACTGCTTCTTTTAATCTGTTGCTTGCTATTTGTTCTGTTTACATTTGCTTGCTATACTTAGTAAACCCATCCATTCAAAACTGAAAGCATGGCCGTCCATATTGTTCTCTAACCATACAGAATAACATACTGTGAGTACCTGTTCTCTTACGTTCTCACTTATATAATATTTTCTCAGGTTTCTTTTTTTCACAGCAATATATGGGGAAATACCAATGCATTTTTGTTTTGAATTGCATTTCCCTGGTTCGCTTTCATGACTGACCAGGTCTGTCTGGTTAAATGTGCCCTGTGAATGATCTGGCTACACTCTTGCTTACGTCTCTTCCTCACTGATGGTGGTGGTGCTGTGACAAATACCTGACAGAAACAGCTATGAGAGGAAAGATTTATTTTGTCTCATGGTCTCAGTCCACCATGGAGCAGAAGGCAGGGTAGCTGGACTGGCTCTTGGCTGTCGTAGTGGGAGCATGAGACGGTCTGTCACATCATAGTGGCAGGCAAGAGACAGAGAACTGGGCTAGAAGTTGGCCAGGGTCTAGCCCTCAAAGGCCTGCAGTGACCCACAGCTGTCAGTCATGCCTCCCATCCCCAAAGCTCCACAATCCCTAAGAATAGCACCACCTGCCATATGCAGGTGTTATACTACAGGAGCCTCAAGTGGACATTTCCAGTCAAACCCTCACACTGCTCTAGGAAGACTGCTGTTAGCGAGCTGGTGGTGGTGGTGTACACCTTAATCCCAGCACTCAGGAGGCAGAAGTAGGTGGATCTCTGGGTTTGAGGCCAGCCTGGTCTACAGAGTGAGTTCCAGGACATCCAGGGCTACACAGAGAAACCCTGTCTTGAAAAACCAAAAAAAAAAATAAAAAATAAAAAGGAATGTTGTTAGTTTACTGTTGGCACCTACCATTCAGACGTTTATATGATCAAAGCCATCATTTTTCAATCTGAGTTTTTGTTTATTATTTTGATAATATTGTTTGTTATTATTAATATTTTTAACTTTCTTTTAAATTTGTTCTTTGTGTCTTTCACATCATGCATCTCTATCCCATTCATTTCCCAGTCCCTTCATATCTGCCCTTTGCCCTTGAAATCTCCCCCCCAAATAAAATTAAATAAAATTTAAGAGGGGAGAAAAAGGAAAATTAATCTTTTCATGGAAGCTGTAGTGTAACACAGTGAGTCATGCAGTAAGCCCTTTTATCCATATATCTTTACTTGTAAGTGTCCATTGCAAAGCATTGGTCTGGTTCAAGGCCTCTGGTTTCTGCTACATTAATGATGTTGGGCTCTCACTGGAACTCCTCTTGGTTATCCTGTAGTTATTATCAATATTATTTTGAAAGAACTTTCCCCATTGTAAACAATGTAAATATTTCCCCATTTTGCTGTTTTGTATACATTTATTATTCTGAAAAAATAGATATCAATTCCCTTTGTGTATATAGTATACATCTGGGGAGGGGAATGGATTTTATTGCTTTTGTTTCCCCAAAGAGAAGTTCCTTTGCTTTCTTCAGCTAGGGATTCACGGTATCGCCCAGGCTGGCCTTAGAGGCAATGTCCTCTGGCCTCAGCCCCTTAAGTGCTGGGGTTACATGCAGGCACCACTACACCTAGCCTGGACAGTTGGCTTACTTTGCAATTAAAAAAAAAATCATTAAGAAAAAACATCAATAGATTTAGCTACAAAAATTTCTAAACCTTTACACCTTGAGAGCAAGTAGCGGAACTATAATGAAAAAGGAACAGTGTAAAACACTCTCTACAAACCGGTTACTCTGTTTAGCAATAGAAGAGTGAATACAAAATGAATCACCCCGGCTCACACAGTCCATGTGTGGGTTCCAGGAATGTGAAAGGTGCTAGCCTGGTAGGTGTGGGTGGGTGGGCAGGGGGGGCAGTGGCCCAGAGATCAGGAGTCTGGTAGGAACTGGAAGCCAGTGCTGTGTCTCTGGCTGGGCCAGTGGGATTCTCTTTCATGCCCTGGGTTTCTGAGGGATGCATGTCCAGCTGAGGCTGCAGTGAAGCCACCCAGTGCAGCATGGGTTGCATGATATCAGAAAGGCCTCACATTCCTTATACGTCTGATTTTGAACGAATTTTTTGTTTATAAATGTTTGAAAAACTCAATTGTCGCCAAATTTTTCATGGCCCCATTCAGAGTTATGACTCACCATCTAAGGAGCGGGGCTCTAGGCTTTCGTTTCTGAGTATGACATTATAAATGCAATAATTTAGTGGATCATTGAACAAATTCTGTGAAAGAAATTCACCCCCTTCCGTGCACCTGCAGATAGAAGGTCATTCCCCATGGAGTGTGGGCCATCCCCCAGTGTCAGCTCCACACTCACAAGGTAAGCAGGCATTGAGTAGCAGAAGCAGCTGAGGCTTGGAATCCACCACACAGGATCAGCCTTCTCCTGGCTGCCTGGTATCTGAGATTCACAGGTAGAACCTTTAGGAATTCCAAGACAAATTATCCTCTTAGCTTTCAAGCATTAAAAAGAAGTCAAATATAAAAATGGATTTATAGAAAATGTTGGTAGACACACCATGCCACACTTCCTCCCTTCATACATTACCTGTCATAACACCTCCTAGCGATGAGGACGGTCACCATCACATTATGGGCATAGCACTCAAGTTAATATTCAGTTAATTCCACAAAGTCCTGCATACAACATGACTGCAGAGTGTTCCCACCGTAACCCAGGCGCACAAACTCCGGCAAAGGTGGCGTGTGTCGTTCTTGCTATTGTTCAGCTTGCTTCTTCCTAAGCAGTGCCACAGAAGGTAATTTACATGGCCGTCCTCAATGGTGTCATTTTAAAAGCACTTTAATGTACCCTTACCAACTTAGGTATCCATCAAAGCCCTTCTCCCAGCGCAGTGTAATTTTTCACAAATGCATCCTTGGCCCAGCTGTGAGTTCACTGATGACTGATAGCATATGTTGGTAAGTCCCTGACCCTAACTCAGAGTCTACCTTGAAATAATATCAATAGCCCTAGATTCCTTAAAGTACCTCTTAAAGCAAAGGCCTTAGGAGCAGCGAGCATGCCCCGTGTCTAGATCTGGACAGCATTCTCCGGGAAAAGCAGCGGAGGCTTCTTGGGGGCATATGTGGTTCCAGGGCTAGGGCAGAAAAGAAATGAATTGTAGGTCTTGGAGAGATGGCTCGGGAGTTAGGAGTATGTACTGCTCTTGCAGTGGACCGAAATCCAGCTCTCGGCATCCACAGTGGATGACTCATAACCACCTTTAATTCCAGCTCCAAGGAAATCTGATACATTTGGCTTCTGTGGGTACCCACACTCACATGCCTACACACACACACACACACACACACACACACACAAACAAACAAACAAATAAAAAAAAATCTTTATAACTTACATCCACACCTCATTTAAATGCCCCAAGAGTTCCTGTATTTTGAACCTTCTTTCTCTGAAGTGAATGGTAAGGGCTGAAGACATTGGCCCAAGTCCCCAAGAGAGCAGGTAGCTAAGCCAGAACTGAACAAGCAGGTGGCTCTGGAACCTTCCCTTGAAGATAACCCCTCAAGACCTGCATGGGGAGGTGAGGAGTGAGTGTCTGGGCTTTCTTCACGATCAGTTTATCATATCCAAATCTGCCTGGGTTCTGCACAGCCCACAGAAAACCACTGAGCTCCCCAGAAAGCAGAAATGCAAAACAGTGGAAATGAAGCCATTTTCTCCCTCAAATTAATATAGAACAATGAGGAGCTTAATCATGCTTCGGGTTTAACAGCTTCCCTAGTTGCCATAGTAACCCAGAAGAGACATTTAAAAGTACATTTTGTTTGACCTTGTTCTGTTTGATGGATGGATGTGGCACAGCGTAGTCCAAGGCAATGTGGATGGCGTCCATTCTGGGGCTGGCCACCAGAGGGCGAGCATCATCCTTTGCCAAGCTTTCGGGCTAGTGGGACTTGGAAGGATGGCTTCCCGAACCTGGGGGTTAGGGGGTGGGGTGGGCATAAATAAGCCAGAGTTGGTCTCTGTCTCATCTCTTTCAGGACAAGTAATTTCCCTTGTGATCCCTTTTTGAAACATACGTCAAGGATTCCCACTGGCACCAGAGTCTTGGAGACTTAGCCATCCCGGGCTTAACTGGGCTTTGTCAAGGCTGTGGGCATCTTTCAGGCTATCAGTGCTCTGCCCTTGTATGCCCCTTGTATGCCACGAAGGGGCACATAGGGCAGATATGGCCCACTGCTATTGAATGAACCATCCCTGGCAGGCCCTGTGTTGTCCTTGGCCCAGAGCTTCTCTTGTCTTGGGACCGGGCCATTGTGTCTGAGAAGGGTCTGGGTGCCTCCAAAGTATTCTAGGGAAATACAGCTTCGTGAAGAGACCACAAAAGTCGAACAGCGGCTCTGAGGAGCTTCCATTTTGTTATTTCCCTCTGACAGCTAGTCTTGGTGGCTTCAGTTTCTTCCCTTGTAAAAAGAGGCCACAATTCTGTTGACAGAAGGGTCTACTTAAGAAGAGTGTGTTTTCAGGGATAGTCACTTCCCTGGCCTAGTCCTTTATTTCTCATTGACTGTTCTGTAAGATCTTTGTGGTGACCCTTGACCCCCTCCCCCTTCCTCACCTCCCTGCTCTAATGGGCAGTGCCTTTGATTTTCCTCTTCTCATTGGGAAGGATCAGGGACAGACACCCTAAGCCAGAGATTCTCAACATGTGGGTCACGACCTGTCTGGGCTCACAGATCAGATATTTACATTGCAATTCATAACAGTAGCGAAATTACAGTTATGAGGTAGCAATGAAATAATTTTATGGTTGGGGGTCACCACAACATGAGGAACTGCTATCAAAGGGTCGAAGCCTTAGGAAGGTTGAGAACCACTGCTCCAGCCTCACTTCCCCATGAGTTTTAATGAATAGTGGCCACGCTGCAATCCCAGTGAGGCCCTCCGTCCACTATACAGTGATCCCCCTGGCTGAGAGTTCCCACGGTTTGGTATCACATTTCTTGGCCTCCTGTTCCTCCCCACTCCAGGTAGCCCAGTCTGACTGACTGGCTGACAAGCTGGCTTCCTGGCCTTTTGCCTTGCTCCTCTGACCCCTGGGGGCCTTCCTGAGTCTTCAGCCTAGCAACTGGGTCTCCAGAGGGCCACACTCCCTCAGAAGTCCCACAAGCTCATCTCAGGCCAGAGCAGCATCGGTTGGAACAAGAGCAGCTGGATAGAAGCATGACAAAATGCCACTTGGAATCAGCCACCTCAGGAAAACACTGCATCCTCCCTAATACGCCTCTCTGGGTTGGCCCGGCCTCAGTGGTTACAGGACCCATGTGGCCCAGACGATACCACGGGTGAAGGGCCGTGTGAGGTCCTGGCTCTGTGGTGGTAGAAGCATATGTGAGCTCCGCCCTGCTACACCCTGTCTGACTGCGAATTCAATTCTCAGCATTCTGCACCTGGCTCCTAGCCACCCATGCACAGTCCAGGCGGCAGGCAGCGTACAGCCTGGGGAGGAAAAGAGGTAACAAATACAGAATTGGCATGAGAAGTGTTTCTTCCCAAGGACCCATGCCAGCCTGATCAGATATCTCTACAAGTTTTACGTTTCAGGGCTTGCTTAGCACTAACCATCCATCAATATTGACATTCAGTGTTAACAGATTGGTGTTGTGTGCAGGTGATCCGCTAGGTGACGAACTACGTGTGGTCAAAATTTAAAGACCTCCAGGTGTTGGGATCGGAGAAGGCATACTACTGGGCAATGTAACTTCAAAGGTTTCTTTAGAAAGTAAGATTTATTGAGATTTATGAGCCAGCTGCAGTGATGTGACTGTGTGGGTAGGAAAGGCCCTAACAATAAAACCAGCATTGCCTAGTGACCTTGCCGACCACCATCCTGTTTTTGAGCTGGGCCCCTCTCTCTCCGTGTTATTAGAAACAATGATTTGCTCTGCATGAATTGATCGCTCTGTGATATTGTTCAGGAGAAACAGAGTGGCTGGTTTGAACAGCCGGTTTGTAGGTCTCATTATTCTTCCCAGCAATGGCCAGGTGTGTGAAAGCAGCTTCTGCGAGACCAGAAGTGCAGTTCCCACTAGGGCCACTAGGTGGTGTACTCTGAGGCTACACTGTAGTCCTGACAGGCGGGGAAGAGCAGAGCCCACTCTGAGGTTGGAAATGATTTCCTCTGGTAGGTGACTGGCTGGCTCTGGGTAACTGCAGCTGGATGTGAGGCTTCTCTATGGCCAGAATCTGGAAGGTCTTGCCTTCCCTCTGCCTGGTAATACCATCCACCCTGGCAGAGTTCTACCTGGACCTCTGGAGGGCATCCCTCTGGGGTGGCAGGTAGCTTGTATTCAAAGGTTGAGGAAGTGGGAGATGACGTTAAGGAAGGAAGCAAAGAAGGGTCTTTACATAAAGCCCCATGACTCTGAGAAGGGTCCAAGTCCTAACCCTAGCTCTGCAGCATGTGACCTTATTGGAGCATCTCTGTGGATATGACTGGGTAGAATGCACAGATAAGCTGGGTCTCATCACCGGCTGGTGATCTGTGAAAATACAGTTAAAAATAACAATTCCATGTGACAATGGAGGCAGAGATGGGAGTGACTGAGCTTCAAGCCAAGGGCCACCAGGAACTGGAAGAACAAAGGAAGATGTCTACCCGGGAGGATTTGAGGAGAGCAAGCCTGAAGACACACCAGTGCTAGGTTTTATCACTGAACTGGATGGAAGGGTATTTACTTCTGTCTCAATCATCTGGGCTTTGTCATCACAGACCCAGGAGGATATCACATAGGTATGACAGAGTTGGAAAGCAGGAACTCGTGGCACTGAGCGAGAGGTAGCTATGTGGTTACCTAGAGACGCCCCTGTGGTTTCCCAGGAACAAGCAAATCTTGTGCTGTAGATATCGCTCTGTATAAATAAACACTGATTGGCCAATAGCCAGACAGGAAGTATAGGCGGGACTAACAGAGAGGAGAATTGAGGAAACAGGAAGGGAAGAGAGAGATTGCCTGGAGCCGCCGCCAGGATAAAGGAGATGTAAGGTACCAATAAGCCACGAGCCACGTGGCAAAGTATAGATTAATAGAAATGGGCTAAATATAAGAGTAAGAGCTAGGCAATGATAGGCCTGAGCTAATGGCCAAGCAGCTTAAATAATGTAAGAGTCTGTGTGTTTATTTTATAAGTGGGCTCTGGAACTGGCGGGACTTGGTGGGAGCTGGAGAGAAATTCTCCAGCTACAATCTTGGCCTACTTTTTTTTTTCTTTTGAGACAGGGTTTCCCTGTGTAGTTCTGGCTGCCCTGGAACTTGCTCTGTAGACTAGGCTGGCCTCGAACTCAGAGATCCATCTGCCTCTGCCTCCCAAGTGCTGGGAATAAAGGTGTGCACCAATACTGCCTGTCTGGCTTGGCCTGCTTCTTGTGCAGTTGTTGAAATAGAAACTGTGGACTCCTGCTGTGGCAGGGCTGGGATTGAGGTGGTCCTGCTGGGTGGGTGGGTGGGTGGGTGGAGGGACATACAAGAAGCCATTTTCCCAGGGACCCGGTAGAAGGATGTACTTCCTGAGTGACAACATTGTTTCTCTCCTCCTGTATCTCCGGTCATTTCCTCTAAGCAGGGCCAGAGATGATCCCAAGAGAGACCAAGATTTATTTTGTCTTTTAAGTTTCAGCCATTCAGAATTTGGGAATGAATGTAGTATGTCAGGAGAGCCTTGGGAACACACGCATACATAGCCAATCGCTATAGCTTGACTTGGCCTACGGTATTTCCAAACTGATCTGGAGCTTGGGCCTTGAATCCTGCTGTATTAAAGTGTGGCAGGAAAGGATACTGAACACCTGTCCTTGTCCAGAGATGTGCCCTTTCCCACCCTCTCCATCCAGACCCTCTCAAGTAATTATTCCGAGACATCTTGGAGTCTCGCCTTCTTGGAGCTGAGGCCAACAGGTCAGTGCCAACTCGGCTAAAGACTCGGGAGAAGATGTAGGCAGGGTGTCTCTGCCAGGGCCATGGCTGAACCCAGCCTGATAGTGAGAGAAGCTGTGTTAGTGGGGTGGGAAAGGATGATGGCTTGGAGTCTTCATTCTCGGGGGGCGGGGGCGCAGGCGGGATGGTTAGCCTGCTTGCAAGCACCCACTTCTCTCCTGGGAACCCGTAGAAAGTCCTAGATGCCACTTTCGGATCTGATGGAGGTTCTGCAAGTTAGGCCAGGAATTGACATTCACTGGGAGGATAAAGTAAGGGAGTCAGAGCACCTCAGACCTCAGCAAGAGGGTGGTGGCTCTGTGTCACCTCCCGCCAGGAGGGAGCAGCCACAGAAGTCACGGTGTCAGAGGACAATGGCCATCTGCTGCCTCAAGCTTCCACCTTAAACCACAGCGTAATTATGGGCCCGCTAGTCATTTTACAGTGCACGGCTCCCAGTAAATATTAAAAGGCTGCGTTTCCCTCATTTAGCTTATGGTTTTGAAAGATGGCCTCGAACAAAAAGATCCTATCTGTATGTTGTGCTTTAATTTATTTTCACCTTTTTTTCTCCTTCGGAGACCCCTAGTGAATCCTCATTTTGTTTACCACAAATTAAGCCAGGCTGATTGTTTACCAGTCTGCAGGCCCTTGTGTGTAGCTCAGTACTTTCTTCCTTTTTTTTTTTTTTTCCAGTAGTCCCAACCTGGGATTCATTTGCAAGAGGCCCTAATCTGCATGAGAATTGGACAATTAACTTTTGATTAACCACCTAGTTCTTTTTGAAACCACAGTGTATAGGATACTCTGCATTTAAATAATTTCCCTTAAATTGGGAGCAGGCCTTTCATTAAGCCGGTGAGTTTGACTAAACAACAACATTTGGAGATAATCAGGGTCAAGACAATAGGCGAGAAGGCAGGGCTAGAATGTCATCTTTAAATATAACAGCAGAGATAAAGGCCCCCAGATTGTGCCTTATCAAAACACAAAAAAATCAAAGCTCTCTCTTGTCTATGGCAAAATACAGAGGCCCCAGTGATGTCAGTGGCCATTGTCTGGCCCGAGGCACAGCAGGATTGGCATTCAAGGGGCCCAGTCTAACACACATTACATCACGTAGGGTACTTATCTCGGAGTCTGACAATAATTATCAGGAAGAATATAGTCAGAATGACTTTTTTGTGATTTTTATGCTTCGCCAACACAAGGAAGAGGAGATAACAGCATCAGGAGGACAGCAGTCTCCCTGAAGATTCTC
Organism: Peromyscus eremicus; assembly: GCF_949786415.1. Classification (NCBI taxonomy): domain Eukaryota; kingdom Metazoa; phylum Chordata; class Mammalia; order Rodentia; family Cricetidae; genus Peromyscus; species Peromyscus eremicus. The sequence goes on along the minus strand of NC_081416.1, from coordinate 66,855,019 downwards.
CCAGGAGCTGGGTCTTCGATTAAATTTGTTATGCCACTCCAGTGCCGCTGAACAAGTGGGAAGAAAGCCTGCGAGCCTTTTATATAGGGTAATAATAGTCGGGAACACAGCCCTCACCCAAAGATAAGATCCATTGTGGAGCAAACAAAGGGAGCCGATTCCACATCACTGCAAGAATATCTAAGAGCGAACTTTGCAATCCCCCTGTCCCTGCTCCTCTCCTTGCATGCACCTTGCACCTGGTTCTGCAACATGGCCGTTCTGCAGGCATGGAGATGTGGTACCCTGTGAAGCCTCTATCTGTGGCAGCCCAGGAAAGGCAGGCCACTCATCAGTAAGGGTTGTAGAGGAAAGAGTTAGGACTTTCCGAGGTCAAGGTCACGCCCTTCCTTCTGTGAGTCCCCCCATCTCTGTCTTCCCTGAAGTCTACCAGCAGAGTAGTTGTGAATCTCCAATACTGGTGCCTCTTCCGTGAGACTTGGCAGACGCGAGAGTTCAGAAAGTCATGGCGCTTTGATCTTCACCTCGCCATGCTTCAAGGCCCTGAGGGATTTAATTTTCTTCAAAAATAATATTATTCTGTTCCCTCCTCTTTACAAGACATGGTAGGTAGCTAATGGTAAGGACCCGATTGCTTTCTGCATTGAATTTAAATACTGATGGAATGATCCTTACTAAAATAAAACAAGGTTCAGTGCGTCAAGTGAGCTCTTTTCCTGAAGCCTTTTTGGTCTCAGAGTTGATGAGCCCAGAGCTGGAGTTGACATCTCCCTCCCTGTGTGTGTCCCTGTTCAGTGGCTTGGAGTGGGTTTGGGATCCTATTCTCCAGCCTCAGAGGGGGGAAGGCACTGGGGTACAGGGAATGAATGCGTTTTCTGGTTCTGTTTAGAGTAGAATGCCACGTGGCTTTCACCCAACAGAGAGAAGATTTGATCCATGTGAGCTCTGTTCTTGCTCAGAAATGAAACGAAGCCTTTGCTTGATGTAGGAATCCGACTCGGGGTGGGGGTTTCTTTGAAAGCCCTGACTGGAGGATTTCAACTGTTCTCTTGGGGTAGAGAATTCCCAAGCAAGCCCAACTGTAGGGCCCAAACACACAGAACAGGGGTCAAGGGATCTGCAGATAGAACCTGTTACCAGGGCTGTGCAGGAACAACCCAGCCCTTGTTTGTGAGCATGCACAGTCAGGGTGTGGGTTGAGGTGGCCCCAGTGTGGCTGAGGGACTTATCGCAGGACAGTGAGGAAGAAGCCAAGGCTTGGTCTTGCTACAAACTTACTGTGTGGCTTCCAGAAAGGCCCTTTCCTTTCCTTAGCCTCCGTTTCTCTTTTATAACTCTCAAGACTGCTGGTTGTAAGCCAACCCGGTCAGCTCTAGAGCTTGGCAGGGTAGGGACTAGAGGTCCTTGGGGACTTTCTTTGATGGGAATGGATTTACTGTACTGGTGGTTTGAGGTGTGGAAACAGCCTATACAGACAGTGTGGAAACCTTGTTCTAAACCTGCAGAGAGTAAGGCAGTGTTGACACAAGGAACGTGGCTTTCACCTCACAGGGGAGGAAAGATCAATTATTCTGCACTCAAATATGAGTGACAGTGGCCCAGGAGCACCGAATGAGCATACTCCAACTTCCGTGTTCCAACATGACAGCAGTTTCATGAAGGTTTTATAGTTACAGAACAAAAAGTCATAAAACAAGACACTTCCGACACAATGGTGAAAACGTCGGGCAGGTGGGCTACAGCGGAGCCAGGACACCTCTGCTACAGGCCGTAGATGCTTCTGGCTGACATTCTTAACTTTGGGGTTGGTGGAAGCTAGTGGTCTGCTGAGTTAGTAATTCCAAAAGGTTTCACCTGATGTTAGGCCAGTCATAGACATGGGCAACTTCTCAGGCCGGGGAGATGGCTCAGCAGGTAAAGGCACTTGCCTCTAAGCCTGACAACCTAAGTTCCATTCCCAGGACTCACACGGTGGATAGAAAGAACTGATTTCTGAAAGATGTTCTCTGACCTTCACATGTATGGCACATACATGTACATGTAAACAGACAATAAATTAAAACGTAATTTAAAAAATCGGAACAAATATTTCACTCTCTCCCTACTCACCAGGATTCTAATCAGTTAACCAGCTTCACAGATGGTTCAGTGTAATGTACCTTTCTAGAAATGCTTGCTCATACCAGCAACAACAGCAGAGGACCACCATCACTGGCTGTATCCAAAGCAATGGGGCCTATGACATCAGTCCCCTGGCTGGTATGCAGTGGCTGTTGTCAGGTAGGCAAAGAAGCTGCATGGATCACCATTTCCATGGGAGCTGTCCACCATGGGCCAACAGGAGTGGAGGCCTAATGTACACCTCTGCCAATGATTGGCCTGCCTGCAATCTGATTTCATAGACCCCCAGGAGGTCATCAATAGGAGGGGCTGCCTGAAGCCATCTGTGCCTGTATCCCTACTGACTTTAGGGATGGTAGGGGTCCCTCTTGGGGTTCTTGGTCTAGTTAATAAAAGAATTTAAGAAATTTAAGAATGGATTGACATAGAAGACTGAGAAAAATTTTATTATAGTTTAAAAGAAAAATCCCCAGGGCCAGCAAGCTGTAAATCCAGCGAATGAGTCTGGAGAAGAGAAAGAAAAAAGCCATACCACTTGAATTAAGCCAGCATGGAAGTCAGCCTCAAGGACAAGAAGCTGCCCTTCAGGGAATGGAGCTCCTCTAGGGAGAGTGAAGCCCAAAGCGTTGGGGAAAGCATGCTTAGGACAGGGATAGAAGAAAAGGAAACATCATGCACTTCTCGGAGCAGTTCAGAAAAGTGAGCAGGCTTGTGGAGATGCATGGCTGTGTCTCTGTAAGCTGGGCGCCAGGAAGTGGGAATGCTGGGGAGGAAAAATACAGAATCTCATTAAAGGGACGATTATTCCTTCTATCTTGAGCCATGGCTCAAGGTGGTTCCATCCCTCCAGTGCAGTGAAACAGGAATGTTACATCTCTACCTAGGCCAGAGATTTCATTCTCTCGACCTGGAGGAAACAGTGTTGCTATAATGGGCCCTCTATGGTCTGGTAGTACTACCCTCATGACTTTTCAGTAAGATCCCCTTCTCCAAAGAGGCTGCTTTGATCCATCCAGGCTGCTATGATAAAGTTGTATAAACATCATGGCTTATACACAAGAAGTACTGGAATCCCAAACCAAGACACCACCAGGTTCAGTAGTGAGGGCCTACTTTCTGGTGACTCCTGGGAGTGTCCCAGATGGCAGGATGCTGAAGGAGGTCTCTGGACTGGCTTTGTAAAGGTAATATCCCTCTCAGGAAGGATCCATCACCCTAATAACATCCAAGAGGCCTTCTCTCCAAACACTGTCTCATTGAGGATTAGGACTTTAACATAGCGGTTTTGGGAGACAGGTATTCGGATCATAGTAGAAGTCTTTTCACAGACCAGATGCAGCCAACCAGACCTCCATGGGCAGATCATGTTGAGACTTGGAGATTCATCATAGCCATCTATTAGTCCTGGAATATAGAAATTATCTGTATCCACACTTGAAAAACAAATGCACAAGGCATGCAATGGAGTTTAATTTTCAAAACCACCTCGATGATGTCATTTTTTTCATTTGAAGAATTCTAACATTGCAAACAAATACAGTGTGTGGTCTTAGAGTCTTGGTTGCTTGGCATCAGAGTTAATCTTCTTTACGTCATGAGTAATGAGAGTCAAAGGAGTATTTTCAGTCTCATGTCAATCAAATAGTCTGATCTACATGGACACCGGGCAGTGTGAGGGTTGCTAAGGCTGATCGTTTATATTGAAGTGTTTGGAGGAGGAGGACCCAAGGGCAGTCTGGGAACTTGATGCTAGCATATGGTTTTGCTAAGGAGCATGATGGAGCAAATGTAACTGGAAAATGTCTGATGGAACCAACTTTGACATTCATCGTTAAAGGGTGGGTTCTCACAGACTCGTGGGCAGAAACACCAACAGAGGAAGGAGCAGGCAGTGGTGGCTGAACCTTGAGACTATAATTAAAACAGGGTTTTGCAGATAGATCCTCTGAACCAGACTCCACCTTACATTATAAAAGTGAAAAGAATATAGGAAGGGCAAGCTGGAGACTAGAAGATTGCAGTAATATAGCTTCTCAGCTAATTGATTAGCAATTATGGTTGGTAATATTGTTCATTTTAATTGTGTTTAATCTCTATTTTGGTAATAAAGATTATTGTTTTGGATTATGACTTTACCCTACTATGCTAATTACTAACTTGTGAAATTAAAGTGTATATTTTCACATCCTGAAAAAAAAATAGTCTCACAACATGCCCCTTATATAACAGTTTCCATTTTTTTTTTTTTTTTTTTTTTGTAACAGCCTGCTTGGAAGGTCATTTTATCCTTCATATCTTAGAAGGGCCAATTTTGGCAAGCAAAGTAAATGATGTTAGGGTTATTTACCAAGAAATATAGCCTTAAAAAAATCACATTTTTCAGGGCCTGAAAGAAACAGAAGATATTGCCAGAAATAAATCTGAGAAGTGAGAGAACACAAATAGATTTATATGGAAAATGGGTTTTTAATTTAAAGAGGCTTGCACCCATAGAGCCTGGTCTGCAAATTTTGGTTGGGCTGCCTCAGAGTAACCCCACACAAGGTTAGTCAGCTCCCCTTTCCAATGCAATGTCTCCACCCTGCCAGCTCACCTCCCTCCAGAGACAACCACTTTGCCGTATCTATTCCTCCACTTCAAGTTTTCCCACATGCATCTTGTATGAAGTCACTCAGGTCTATAGCCTCTACCTCTCCCATCTTCACGACCCAACCACGCCAGAACAGCCACGTTTACTGACATATCCAGCAACTGGCACCAAAACCACATGTTCCAAACCTTATTCAAGGCTTCTGAAAGCCCCTGACCTTATCCATTGACCTCCTGTTTCTCTGCCTTCAAATATCAGAAGCCCTTGGTACCCTGCTGGTTCTACACACAGCGCCCAACCCACATATGTTTGAGTCCATGTAGAGGGGTACACTGTACAGACAGAAGCCACTGGAGGCAAATAGGAGTGTTTCCTAGTCATTTTTCTTTGTCAGTCTAGACCAAGAGCCTTTTACTTTTTTACTAGTGGGCCAGTTCTTGAATAGTTGAGGCTCCGTGGATCTCTACAGCAACTACTCTGCTGTCATGTTAGGAACCAGCCCCTGACAATGGCGAAGTCAATGTAAGGCATTGTTGCTCTTACCAACTTCCACATTGGCTGTGGGCTGTGATTTGGTACAGATATTTACACGTGTGACATAATGTGATTAATGTTACTGTAGAAAAAGGACTCCTTTGTTAATTAAGCTGTTTTGTTGTTGTTGTTGTTTCAACTTACTGTTGAGAGGTGTTTAATGCTTTTGTGCAAGCATTCCTTGCTATTTTACCTCCGGAGAGACTACAGCAATGCAGAATCTCACTGGTGGCGCGTGAGAGAGGGTTGACTGGCCACAGGGAAATCCTGAAGAAATGAGAGAGGCTTGGCTGATCAGGGATCACAGGGAGCGAGGTCGGGTTCCAGCTGGCAGGTTTTCCTCAATGGGGTCTGTTACGTTAATGGTATTGATTGTGTTGTTACCTAGAGGTAGTCGATAAACTCAGAGAAGCACCCAGTGCTCCGTGGCTTAGACGGATGACGTCTTGCCACAGAGATCCTTTCCGATGATGTTCCAACATAAACTGGGATGGGTCCTGTGTCAAAGCCTCTGATGCATGAAAGTATGTCTTGTTTCAGATCACCCCCCCCAGCTCTGTCCGTGTGTGTATGTGTGAGTGTGTGCGTGTGTGTGTGTGTGTGTGTGTGTGTGTGTGTGTGTATGTGTGTGTGTGCGCGCGCGCATTGATATCAGGTGTTTCCCTCAATCACTATGTTATTTTTTCTGATACAGGGTCTCTCACTGAATCTGAAGTTCTCTGGTTCAGCTAGATTGGATGGCCAGGAAACCTCAGGGATCCTCCTGTTTCTACCCTGACAGGAGTTCTAGGATTATGTGCTTGGCTTTGTTATATGGACGCTGGGTCTCTGAACTCAGGACCTCACCTTCATGCACCAAGCAGTTTACTGACAGTCCCTTGAATCCAATTTTCACCCTATTGGCCAAAGTGTGCACAGAGTGCCATGGGCAAGGTGACTCCAGTCATTCATGTCACACCACAAACAAAGCCTTTGTCTCTTCAATGGCCCTGCTCTTGGAGGGTTGCCCTGGGGACAATACTCTTAAAGATCCCCCAGAGCTGATGTCATAGTGTAAGCTGTATTTTTCCTAACCCAGTGATGGCGTTTGGGATGCCCTTTAAATCCTACTACCCTTGCTGTCACGAGCTAGGATGGATCTTACATTAAGCTGTAGATGCAGGAAAGAAGGAATGTTTTGGATCAAGTGTTCTGACCTTGAATATGCTCAGACTTCTGCTTACTATATATACTCACAAGCAAGGATGGATCCTCCTGTTTCCTAAAAAAGCAAGAGAAATGGTGCCACTGCCATTGCCTGGAGAGCAGATATTGAGATTCCAACCCTTTACAGTCAGCTACAGCTCCCTGTCTCCAAGGCCCAGTAGAACATTTCCTGTTTGTGAGGAGCCATTCTGTAAGACAGAACCAGAGGCGGCTGTCACTGACGGCCACTGCCAGAGGCATGGGGTTGGAAGGACTTGCTCTGCTCCAGCCTTCCTGACTGTGGAGTTAGGAGTGAATCACATCCCTAACTAACATGACCAGACCCTGCGGATTCTCTGATGAGAGTGTTGAGAACAGACTCTGGCAGGCATGGGCGTTCGGGTGAGAGCTCTGCCATGATTTTGTAGCCAACACTTCCCTTCATCCCCTGGAAGGACACACACGGCAAACACTTGTGCCATGCCTTCAGAAAGCTCCACATGTCCCCTCTGATTGGGCAGTCTGCATCTGTGAGCGAGTGTCTAAGCGTGTAGACTCCAATACCTCATACTGTGGACATCTCTTGGAGGGTGGGGAAATGATGTTACAACAGGTTTGGGTGCTGACAGCCTTCACCAAAGGGCAGTGGCCTCTCCAAACACAGCGGTCAGGAACTGACTCCTATTTGGGAGAATCCTCTGATTTATTTTGCTCTGTCCTTGTGCCAGAACCAACTGTATTACAGGCCGCCTAATTGAGACTTGGCAGCACACAGCCCCAATCAAAGGCAGCCGAGCCCAGACCTAGGATCCCAGGCCAGTGGGCACTTAGCGTGTCTCAGAGGTGAAGCATTCCAGCAGTTCTTGCCAATGCTGCCTCCTCAGCATCCCCACTGGCTGATCCGTGGGCTGCATTGCCGTTGGTTCCAGAAGGAGCCACTTGTGAGCTATTAAAGACAGCACTCAAGTGCTCTGGTGACAGCCGTGATTCCAGAAAAGATGGAGGCACCATCAGGGAAGGCATTCTCCTTCTCCACCGTGCTGAGTCCTCAAGGAACAGGTGCACTGAGCCAGCTAGAGATAGCAGGGGGGCCCTGGAGGAGAAGGCTGGTTGGGGTGATGGAGGATTCCTTCAGGGAAAAGAGCATGAAAGGAACATTTCATATATTTGTGGGCAATAGACTCCAAACATGTTCTCAGATATTTACTAAACCAAGTACTACCTCCAAAGAGGAACAAAAAAGAGCCGTTACTGTTGTATTAGTAATAAATGCTTCAAAAATTCAATATGGCAAGGGTATGCATTTGGGCTCCTTATCTGTTTTCTGAATCCCAAGATCCTGTCTGCAGTGAGCAGTAGTAAACATGTATACCCAAACACTCCCATGCACACACATCCTGTTAGACAGCACAGAGAGGCCATACATGTCTAAAATCTTGAATAAACGTGAGCCGGACTGGTTAGGTGGGTCTTTGAGAAGGAGACGGGTCAGGTGTCTCTGTGGGGTCCAGTGAGGGCATGGCTATCTCAGGTAGTATGTAGAGTAGACTGGAGTGGAAGATAGTCTGCCTGGGCAGAGGGCCTGGTACTGAGGCTAAAATAGAGGTGATGACAGAGATGGGAATCCTCCCTGTAACCCCTTAAAGATGAGATGCTTTCGGATTCCCCCAAATACCAAGCAATAAGTGGTGTTAGGAATCAATGTCAGCAAAATGCTGAATGCTCAAAAGTTGGAAAGGCCAGGATCCTCTTCTGCTCAGAGCTACTTTGCAGTGCTTGCCTGACACTGGATTCCCCTACCCCTTTTTTCATCTTAAAGGCTTCCTTGAGTTCTTTTGGCTTCCATATTCCCTCTGCCTGGCCTTGCTCAGATCTCTTCCCACTGAAATAAGAGTGCAGAGCCTCCGTTCACTTTATCCATACATGGTGCTATTTATGAGGTACAACCTTCTCCATTCACTTTATCCATACATGGTGCTATTTATGAGGTACAACCCTCTCCGTTCACTTTATCTGTGCATGGTGCTATATATGAGGTACAGCCCTCCCAGGCTATCTCTCCTTCCCAGGCCTCAGGTGATGCTCACCCTGGCACTCCAGGGCAGGCACAGTAGCATGTACTACCCACCTGGAGTGGCCACTGGCCACTGTGTCCCTAATAGCTTGCCATGCTTGTGCTCTACTAAAAGTAATTCAGTATTTTTAGGGTTTTTCATCTGCTATCCAAGCAAGTTGGTGCCCACACACATTTCTCCACAGCTGTGACCTTGACTGACCAGGGCCAGTCTTGTCCTTCTGTAGCTTCTTGGGGATTTCTGGGGAGTATTTTTTGAGACAGGGTCTTCCTGTGTAACCCAGTTGTGTTGCTATTCACTGTATAGCTTATATTGGCCTTAAAATCCTGACAGTCCCTCTGTCAGGGACTCCCAAGTGCTGTAATTACAAGCATGTGCCCGCCCCCATGCCCAGCTCCTTCCAAGATTTTATTTTCTCCTATAGGGAAAAACTCCATAAAACAACAGTAACAACAAAATATCTTTAAAAAGGTCCCTCCTTTCCTTTGGGCTTCGTGGTAATAGCTTTATTGAGTAAATTTTACACCTATGAAGTTCCCTGGATTTCTAGATGTAATGCATTGAGTTACAGTAAATTTGCAGAGTCATGCAAGCATTACTATAATCTAATGTAAAACCACTTTCACCCCCTCCAGAAGAAAACTGGCCTCCCTGTCTTGTTTCACCCCAGCCCCAGTCCACTTCCGGCCTCTGTAGATTGGCCTGGAAATTTCACAGGAGGGGGACGGTACACAGCCTCCTTCCAGGGTGGGTTTGGCCTTTTCACTTGGCCCTGTGCTCCCGAGGTTTATTCCTGTGACGGCAGTTAGCATCTCACTCCTCTCATCACTGACTGGCACCACGTGTTTATCCTTTTCCTCCCCTGCGGGACCTGTGTGTTGTTTTGTATTCTGGCTGTCAGGAATAATGCCGCTGTGAATATCTGTATGCGAGTCTTTCGTGGAGATGCGTTTTGGGTTCCCTTGGAAAGATATCTAGGGCTGAAATTGCTGCTATAGGGCAACTTTATTATTGGTATTTTTTTTTCTTTTAAGTGCAACTTTCTCTCGGCCACTACATCATTTTATACTTTCAGCTACGGCTTGGTCTTTGTCTTCCAGGCCTCGCCAGGGTCTGTCTGGGCTGTGGCTACCCTCAGGGGTGTGAAATGGCTCCTCACTGTGGTTTCAGTTTGCTTTCCAAATGAACGATGATTCTGGGTGTATTTTCATGAGTTTATTTACATATATTTTGGTGACATGTCTATTCAAACATTTTACTGGTGTTGTGTGTATGTGTGCATGCATTTATATATATTTATGTGTGTGTGTGGGGGTGTTCATAGTCCACGTGTGTCAGTGTATGTAGAGGCCAGAGGACAACCTTGATTTTCATGTCTCAGGTGCTGTACACCTTGTTTTTAAAGGTGTACACTATCTTGTTTTAATTTGCATTTTCCAAATGACATAAGATTGGACACTTTTTTTTTTAATGATTCATCTGCAATCAGAGTCTTGGGTATTTTTGTTCAGCTCTTTGGTTTATTTTTCAACTGTTTCCTTAGTTTGAATTTTAAGAATGTTTTTGTCAGTTAGGGAAGCAAACGCTTTATAATGTACACGTTTTGCAAATATTTTCCCCCATATGGGTGCTGTGGGATGTTCTGTATGGCAAATGTGTTGCTAATTAGTCAATAAATAAAACACTGATTGGCCATTGGCTAGGCAGGAAGTGTAGGTGGGACAAGGAGGAGAATAAAGCTGGGAAGTGGAAGGCTGAGTCAGAGAGACTGCCAGCCACCACGATGACAAACAGCATGTGAAGATGCCGGTAAGCCACAAGCCATGTGGCAAGGTATAGATTAATGGAAATGGATTAATTTAAGCTGTAAAAACAGTTAGCAAGAAGCCTGCCATGGCCATACAGTTTGTAACCAATATAAGTCTCTGTGTTTACTTGGTCGGGTCTGAGGCTGTGGGACTGGCAGGTGATAGTCAGATTCCTGACTGTGGGCCAGGCAGGAAAACTCTAGCTACGTATGGGCTGTCTTTTTATCCCCTCAACAGTATCTTTCTTGAAGCAGAAAGTGCAGCATCACCTTTTTCTTTAGAGGATTACACTTTTGGTGTTGCTGTCACAGGTCCAAGGCCATCCTGCTCTTCTATTCTACCGTCGAGAAGTTTTACATTTAGGTCTATGATCCATTTAGAATGAGTGTTGAAAGCTGTAAGGTCTGTGTGCGGATGTTCGTGATTTCAGCACAATTGTTCAAAAGACAGTCAGTCATTTTAACAATGAATCACCTTTACCCCTCTGTGAAAGATTAGTCACATGGATTCATTTGGATCTGTTTCTAAGTTCTCAGTTTGTTTCTGTGAAGAGGCACCATGACCAAGGCAACTTTTATAAAAGGAAGCATTTAACTGAGGACTGGCTTACAGTTTTCAGAGGCTTAGTCTATTGTCATGGTGGAGTGCATGGTGGCAGGTAAGCAGCCATGGTGCTTGAGAAGTAGCTGAGAGCTACATCCTGATCTGCAAGCAGAGAAAAGCAGAGGAGGGAGGAGAGAGAGAGAGAGAGAGAGAGAGAGAGAGAGAGAGAGAGAGAGAGAGAGGAAAGAGGGAGTCTGGACCACCTGTCATGGGCTTTTGAAACCTCAAAGCTTATCCCCAGTGACACACTTCCTCTAACAAGGCCACACCCCCTAATCCTTCCAAACAGATCCACTGCCCGGTGACTAAGCATTCAAATATACGAGCCTATGATGCCATTCTTATTTAAACCACCACCAGTTACACTGGTATGTCTATCTGTTCTCTTTCCAGCACCACACTCTAACTGTATAGTACACCTTGAAGTCAGATGGTGTCAGTCTTCCAGCTTTATTCTTCTTCTGTAGTGTTATGTTAGGTGTTCTTTACTTTCATTTTTTTTCTTTCCCACGTGGACTTTCTGAAGAGATTTTAAAGATAAGATTTATTTTTTATTTTATGTGTATAAGTGCTTTGCCTGCATGTGTGTCTGTGTTCCCATGTATGTGGAGTGCCCATGGAGATCAGGCAAAGGTGTCAGATTCTCCATAACTAGAGTTATAGACAGTTGTGAGCTGCCCCTGTGGGTAGTGGGAACTAAACCTGGGTCCCTGCAGGAGGGATCACTCTAGTCCCTGGAAGGGGATTTTAAAGATACAATCCTACTGAATAGCACATGCTGGCCTAAACACATGGCCAAGCTTCCCTTAGCTTCTTGAATGCTGAGATTCAGGCGTATACCCCACATCTAGCTTTTCCATACAAACTTCCAGTTTGTTAGTATTCACAAAACAACTCACCGGGATTTTTCTGTAGGTTAAATTGGGAAGAATTCACATCTTAAAACAGGGTAGGTTTTCCTTTCAAGAACACGGGCTATCCTTCCATTTACTTAGATGTTTGAATTCTTATTAGACATTTGTAGTTTTTCTTATGCAAATCTTGAACATATTTTGTTAGATTTAGACGCAAATATTTACATTTGTCATGCTGATATAGATGCTGTTTTTTTTTACTCAAAATCCCAGTTGTTCCTGGTGGTGCAGAAGAAACAATTGGCCTTGAATCTCACCTTGCTATAGTCATATCTTAGTTCCAGGGATAGCTTTGCTGCTGATCTTCTATGTGTCCTAACACTCCACAGCCTAGCTCAGTTCCTATACGTTTTATCGGCTGCTCTGTTTGACCCTGTGTGTTTTCCTTTGCTGGACTTCTTGGATAGGGTTTCCGCTGGGTACACACTTGCCTCTCTCACAGAGTATAATACTGTAAGTATAGGGAGAAGATACTCAAATGTTTTGTAAACTAGCACAAAAATGTTTACACAGCTGCTATTGAAACTGGATTAGACATTTTAGTTGTCTTTAACATTTTTGGATTGTGTGTGTGTGTGTGTGTGTGTGTGTGTGTGTGTGTGTGTGTGTGTGTGTGTATGTGTGTAGATCAGTAGATAACTTATGGGATTTGTTGCTCTACCTCCACCATGTATGTTCTGGTCATTGAACTCAGGTCAACCAGCTTGGAGGCAGGTGCCTTCACCCATTGAGACATCTCATGAGCCCTTTAATTGTCTCTTTATGCTAGAGGAAAGTCTCTAAGTCAGGGGTTCTCAACTTCCCTAGCTATGATCCTTTAATACAGTTCCTCATGTTATGGTGACTCCAACCATAAAATTATTTTCATTGCTACTTTCATAACTATAATTTGCTACTGTTATGAATCGTAATGTAAATGTCTGTGTTTTCCGATGGTCTTAAGCAGGAGTCACGACCCACGGCTTGAGAACCGCTGCTCTAAGGCAAAAAGCAGTTCCTTTTCTTTCCTCTAAGCTTTGAAGTCTGCTCAGAGGAACCAAAGAGAGAGGCAGAAAGTCTCAGAAGCCAGCATCCCTGGCTCTCACCAGACCAGACTCCAGCTCCAGCTCTGTGCGGCGGGCATTTAGAACCCAAGACTCCTTTTCACAGGCAACATTTACAGGGCCTTCAGGCCTCTCTGTTTTCCCACAGCTGGTGCAGACAAGGTTGGGGCTAGAACACCCTTGTTCTGAATCCCAGACCAGGGTTTATTTGTATCTGGAAATAAACCTGACATTTCTAAATGCTGAGCCCATGACACTCCTTGTGGGGTTCTTGGCCTATAATTCAGTTCTAACACCTGATGGTAAGAGTCATGTGAGCCTCAGAGACAATGTGATATAATTCTTTAATTTCAAGACAGGGAAAGGGGGATTTTGTTTATATTTATGGGACTGGGAGTCTGAGTCTTGGTCAGAGCAATTGCGATTTCCTAGCTTGGGGAAATCAGTTTCTTACTAAAAGGAAGGAGAATTTAAGAAAGGGCATTTCCTTCCTGTAGGCACGAGGGGACCATTTAGCTGTGTTCCTTGGACAGTGAACTTTCCAGAACACAGGAGGCTACAGCTGCTGCTGTACCTTGCTAACAAACCAGATCACTGCTTCTCTTCTCCCCTTCTCTCTGTTTCTCTCACTCTCTGCCCATAACCCCCAGGGTCTGGCTCATGTGAGGCAAGAGTGCCTCTCCTGAACTATATCCCTCCCCAGGCCTGAGATCATCTTTTTGGATTTTGCATTCCAACAGCCGCTAAAAGTTAATGAGTCTCCAAACACCAGGCGAGAATGTTTCCCTTCCCTTCTGATCCCAAACCCTGAGGGAGAGGGGTCAGCAGCACTGATGATTCCGCCCTCCTCCAGCTGTGTCCCCAGGTGAGTTGATGCCCCTGGACTCCTGCCATCCTCCTAGAGCGTTTTTCAGCTTGGGGGCTTTGGGGAGAGCTTGGGTGCACCCATCCTTACAGAAACAGTTGATGCCGACCCTGGAGGTTAAGTGTGAATGGAGAACAACTGCCAGGGGAGAGGAACCCAAGGTGAACGGGGACAAGAGTTCTTTTCAGCACCGAGTGCGTAGCAGGTGCACAGAGTGAGGTCTGTTGCAAGGATGCGAGAGGGTGTCCCACCCAAAGGAAGGGGTGTGCACTCCTTTTGTGCTCACTGAGAGCTCAGACTATGTGTGAGACTCTCAAACACTGCTTAGGTGTGTACTGAATTGAGTGACAGCTTCTACTGAGATGGTCTATCGCTATGTAACACAGCGCTCCAGAACTTCGTGGCTTGAAACAACTGTTCCATTATCTTTCCCAGTCCATGAATCGCTTGGTCAGCTGGGCCTTTTCTGCTGGTTCACTTGGGTATCTTCTCTTTTAGAGTTATTTATTTTGATGTGTGTGAATGTTTTGCCTGCGTGTACGTATATGCATGTGTGCCTGATGCTGGTGCAGGTCAGAAGAGGGTGTCAGATCTCCTGAAACTGGAATTACAGAGGGATGTGAACTAGCACGTGGGTGCTGGGAACCAAACCTAAGTCCTCTGTAAGAGTGACAAGTGCTCTTAACTGCAGAGCCATCTCTCTAGCCTACTTGAGGTATCTTACGTAGATGCTCCCAGATCATAGGATCTGGGATCTCTGCAGGCTCCACAGGGACCCTGGACTGGCTGGATTTGTTGCCTTTCAGGTAAGTCTGAGCTTCTGCATCCCACAGGGTGTTTTGTTTGTCTCTCCCTTGTAGTTAGTTACTCCAATACCATAGCTGGGTTTCTGTACATTGCACCTGCAGGATCCAAGAAGAACAATTTTAAAAGGACTCTACTTATCAAGATACTTATCATGTATCACTCTTGCTACATAGAGTCCATAGACACTCTTGTGACTAAACCCTGAGTCCAGGTGGGAGAAGAATGCACAAGGACAGGTCTACTAGGAAGCAGGGTACCCTACCACTGACAGAGTGTGGTGCCAAAGGCAGCCAGTGAAGTGATAGAGCACCACACAGTGACCCAGCTGCCCTGTGAGCTGCTTGTTTAGTGTGAGTGGACCTAGGCAGTAGTGAAAGGTGTGGCTGGAAAGGTGTGGCAGCCAGACTGAGGAGGCTTTTCAGTGGAAATCATCCTACAGGTAAAAGACAGCAAACCAGGGATCCCCAGAGAGTACCACAGGGACCCAGGACTTGGGTTAACTCGGATAGACATGAGTAGAGGGAGACTTTGGGGGACACTGGGATGATGGCTGTGAGTAAGGAGAAGGAGAGCCAGTGCAGACATTCAATGATGCGGAGGAGCTGACAGCTCACAGGACTTTTTATAAAGATCTGTGTGCCTTTGAATGACCAGTTGGAGGGGGTTCAGGGGAGGGTGAAGGATGCTTCCAGGTGGTTCCGGATGGTGGTGTTTGCTGACTGGACAGGTGCTATGTGTGTGTGTAAGCTTAGGCTCCTTCTCCTCCAATACAAACAGACTAAGGACACATCATGGGCGTGGTGCGGTGGAGATCTCAAAATGAGGAAAGCAGGCCTAAAAACTCAAAACCCAAAGCTAGGGCTGAAGCGATGGCTCAGCAGGGAAGAATGCTTGCTGCTCTTCCCAAGGACCAGGATCCAGGATTCAATTCCCAGCACCCATGTCTGGTGGCTCACAACTGCTTGTAACTTGAGCCACAGGAATTTGGGCACCCTCTTCTGGCCTCTGTGAGTATTCCCCCACTCAGTCACACACACACACACACACACACACACACACACACACACACACACACACACTAAAAAAAAAAACAAACAAATTTTTAAAAAATAAAAATCCAGCCAGCAGTGGTGGTGCACCTTTAACCCCAACACTCAGGAGACAGAGGCAGGCAGATCTCTGTGAGTTCAAGGCCAACCTGGTCTACAGAATAAATTCTAGGACAGCCAGGGTTACACAGAGAAAGCTTGACTTGAAAGACCAAAAAAAAAAAAATCATTCATTCATTAAAAAAATAAAAGCTTTTGATGGGGGAAATCTCAAAAAAAAGCTCCAAACTGGTCTGGGGGTGGGAAGATAAAAAATGAAAACTTAGAGAAGTTTTTAAAATAACAACCCCACATGCCCAGCATAGTAAATGTCAGGCCCCTGGGGACCATCTGCTGACTCTGAGGTGACACAGGCCAGCTTTGTTCTTGTTTTTCCCTGATACAGATACCATGGAAACAAGGACAGCCACACCTAAAGTATGCATGTGAGTAGTCAGCCTGGGAAGACCCTAGGGCAGGGGCCAAGCGGTGACGGGAATGCTGGGTACAGTCCCAGAGCTGCTGGGCTGGGGGCAGGACAGGCACGAGAGTCGGGGGAAATTGGATCCCTTCTCTCCGGTCACTGCTGTACATCATGGGTGAGGCTGGCAGGAGTTTCCAGGTTCAGACCCTGAGCCCTGGGGAGCCTCTGATTTCACCCTTTGCTTGCTTGCCTCCTGAAGAAGACTGGAAGGGGCTTGCCTCCATCTGCAGGGGTCAGGGGTTAGCTCTGATTACTTTCATTCCTTGATGTTCTGGAGTTGCTTAGGCGGGTATTGGGGTGCTGGTAGGCCTGACAACCAAAGGGAGGTTACCGTCTTGGTTGTAAGTTGGTGTCATGGTTAGGAAAGTGTCACTCACTAACCCAGTGTGGAAAGTCCCTGTTGGGGTTCTCTTGTTATTATAGGTTGTACCAAACTGACAATCAAAGCAAACTACCAACAAGAAGAGAAATCCTTCACACATGTCTTGCATTCTACTCTCTTTTCTTTTTCTGTTAAATCAAGAAGGCTGTCACCCTGACTGCTTGGTGTTTGGGACCTTCGGTCACGAATGACTCCAGGCTGCAGGGCAGGTGTGTCACCATCATGCCTGTAGATTCCTTCTTCCTCTTCCTTCAACGCCAAACAGCAGGAAGGTGAGCTCAGAGGAGGGTCTGGCTGTCTAGGCATTGAGCGTGCAAGGTTTTTTGTTTTTTCTTTTTTGTTTTTCCAGACGGGGTTTCTCTGTGTAGTTTTTGGTGCCTGTCCTGGATCTCACTCTGTAGATCAGGCTGGCCTTGAACTCACAGGGATCGGCCTGGCTCTGCCTCCCGAGTGCTGGGATTAAAGGCGTGTGCCACTGTCGCCTGGTGGGAGTGCAAGTTTTATTAAATAGAGAGTGTTCCATATTCTTGCCTATTCATGGGAACTCATAGTGTCCCCCTAGGTGAGACTGCAGTTCTCAGAATGTGCACACAACTATTCACACAATAAGGGCAGGGTTCAGAGAAGCGTGTCTGAGTTTAACAGCTGAACCAGAGAGTCTGTGAGTGGAAGGAGCAGGATGCCATAGAGAGGAGGAAGGGATGGTATGAAGATGATCAATATGTACAATATGGACACAGAGGTACCTGCATTTACACAAACATATGTGTTCACAATCTGTTTGTACGCATGCATCACAAATACACATGAACACATGTGCGCCCCTCTCCCCATACACGCACAGAGGCCCATGTCTGTAGTGGAGAAAGGGTGATGTATAAAGAGCATGTGTTGTGACTAGAAGCCACATAGGCACTTAACTGGGTCATGTAGCCATGTAGCCGCTAGGAAGCAGGCTGCTTTTTATACTCAGTCCTTCCTTTCTCCTCCCCTTCTCATTCTTCTGTTCTTTTCTCCTTCTCCCCCCTGTTTTTTTTCTGACAGGATCTCACGGCTAAGGGTGGTCTCAAGTTGGTAGTCCTCCTGCCTCAACCTTTCAACAATTCTCCAGAGCGCCGTTAGATTTCCTGAGTAGAACGTGGGAAGTGGGAAGTGTTGACTCCCGGACAAGCATTTCTTTCTTTCTTTCTTTCTTTCTTTCTTTCTTTCTTTCTTTCTTTCTTTCTTTCTTTCTTTCTTTCTTTCTTTCTTTTTCTTGTGGATTTTGAGTTGAGATGTATTTGCTAACATGTTATAATTGCTAACCCCAGCCTAGACATAGACTTGAGGCATCTGAGGCATTGTAACTGGTCCCTAAGTGGTCAGTCTTACCATTTGAGGCTCTTTATACCTAAAACTGTAATCAATGGACAGAGGAAAAACCAGGAGCTTTTAAGGCACCAAGAATCAGAAAACTTATGATTTTTCCCTCCCTCCCTCTCTTCCTCCCTCCCTCTTTCCCTCTCTCCTTCTCTCTTTCCCTTCCTCTCTTCTCTTCACCCTTCTTCCCCTGCCTCTCTGACAGGGTCTCACTGTGCACCCAAGGCTGGTCTTGAACTTCGTATCTTTCTGCCTCTACCTTCTACACAGTGAGGTCAGAGGCCACCATGACCACTCCTCATGATTTTTACTGTCTTCCAGAATACATTTCCAATACGTCTAGTTAACTCTTAAGGATAGTTTTCAGAGAGGCTGAGAAGAGCATGCACCCATGTCTGCTGGTTGGCCTGATTCTAAGCTCATGGTCTGGTGATGCTAAACAGCACCATGCTGCTCTTTCTCCAAAGAACGTCACTTCTGAGATACTCAGCAATCATGCCACACTTAGTTGATTCAGGATCTTGCTGAACTTGGATGTGGCATTCTGGACCTTCATGGGACCTCTGCACCTTGGCAAAAAGAACAGCACTCAGATCTGCTCTCTTTTAGAAGATGAAAGAGATTCCAGATTCATGGGAAACCTTCACTTAGCTTCAGAACTAAATGTGCAATTGACAACGAACACCAAATCTATTGCAAACAGTTTGCACTTAAATCCAGAAGGGATAGAGCCATGTGGGCCTAGGTTAGAGATGTGGCATCTTTTCTTCATAGTTGTCCACATGCAACACTCTTTGCCAACACATATGTGTCCACGAAGTACACAGACTCACAGAGTGCGTGATTTTAATCTCCTTTGCCTTCTACAAGGTGGAGCCAAATTAAATTGATCCATAGGAGACCCATCTTGCTGGCTCCCTCAGCAACCACTTCCACTTCTTTCTTCCAGCAGCTGCTTCCCTTTCTGAAAAGGTTTGCTGTGTCTTCATGCAAGCCGTTGTCATGCCTTAGAAAAATCACACGCAGCAAAAAGTCAGAACTGTCAGTTCAGAAGACGCTGCCGGTTCCACTGGGCACAGCTGAGCAAGCCGCGCTGGCAAACGATCTTTAGAAAAAAACCGTGGATGGGAGCTGCGGCAGGATGAAGATAAAAAGGGCTGCTGGCTTTATTCTCACTGAAGGCTGGCAAGGGGAACCTGCGAGCGGGAAGGCGCCTATCAGATAGGTCATCTGTTGTGTAATGAAGAATAGGAGGCGTAGACAGGCGGGGGAGCAGGTGCGCTCCCTCACTAAAGGGCTGGGGCGGCAGGAGTGCCAGAGAGAAACAGAAAGCGTTGACCCTGCCAAACTGCCCACCTTTAATTCCGTAGTCTGGGTTGTCAGAGTCATCCAGGGAAGGGGAGCCCATTGAAAGGGTTGCACGTACCTCTGAAAGCCTGATTCTCTTGCCTCTGTGGCTTGGTGCAGGGTGATTTCATTTCTCTAGACACAACACACCTTATCAGAAATGAGTGACACATCAAAAATAATGTTCTGGTCTTATGATTTTCGTGCTATCTGCTTTTGGGTGTGTGCATGTGCACACTTGTTTGGGTGTATGCAGGTGTGTATGTATGTGTGTGCACATGCACATGTATGCCCAGAATTCAACTTCAATTGCCATTCCTCATGTGCTATCATGTGTGCTGCTTGCTGATTAGGCGAGGCTGTCTGGCCAGTGAGCCCGCGAGACCCGCCTGTCTCTGTCTTCCCCAGCCCTGGGATTACTAATGCATACCATCATGGTGAGGCTTTCACATGGGGCCTGGGATTAAACTCAGGTCCTCACGCTTGCATGGAGAGCGCTTCACCGATGGAGGTCTCTCCCCAGCCTCTCAGCCTCTCATACTACTTCTTAAATGCTCTCTTTCTGACATGGTTTTGTGAGACTGAAGTAACATTCTACTAATATGCAGCAACAATACTGATTATTGTTCTTACTGGTTTTCATTGCTACGGATTGAATTCAGGGCCCGTGTGCACCAGACAAGCTGGCTCTCACGGAGCTATACTCCAAACTCTGAGTTAACAGTTTTAAACGTGTCTCTGTCAGGAATTCCTGCCTCGTCTAGCTTCACTTAGAACATGCATTGTGTTCTGTGTTCAAAAACTATGCCCCAAATGCATTCTCTGAGGAAGCTGATTTGTGAATATCTGGTATAACACACACAGAGACACACACAGACACACAGACACACACATAGACACTCCCCCCACAGACTCACACACACAGACATCCCCCCTCACACTGACACAGACACTCCCCCACAGACACAGACAAACATACACACACACACACACACACACACACACACACACACACACACACACAAGTTCCACGGGCTTGCTGCAGTTTATATTCTACAGGTTGGCTTAGAACTACGTCTTGGTCTTACAGGAAGCCACTGGCTGACTTTGGAACTGCTGGTGAGGCAGCAAGCTGGGGTCGCTTCAGGATTGGGCTGGCCTGGATGGTCACCCTTTAATGCTTGGATGAGGCTAAAAGCAGGAAGTAGGACTGTCCACTGAGTTTGGGCTTTCCCCAGTCAGGAAGTGGGAGCCCCACTTCCCTGCCCAGTGTGGAGGCCATGAGACACAGCAGAGGCCTTTCAGCCAAATATGCTTTGGCAAAATGCCTCACCGTGGAATTGTCAAATCAAATCTTTTAAGAACCATGCTGCGATTGAATGAGCTAGGCTGTGACTCCCAGGGGGTTCTCTCTCCTCTGGCCAGCCTGTTACGATCAATAATGACCGTTTGTGCTTAGTGAGAGAGAGTGGAAGCCATGCTTCTATATTGACCGGCTGGGTAGATGCCAGCCCATCATCGCAGCTGGGCAATCAGCGTTCCCACACCCGGAAGTCTGAATGCCACAGAGCCAAGGCACCTAAATATTAGCTTTGCCGTTCATCTGCAACCTGAGCCCTGGCATGGCTAGCACCCTGCACACCAGCATGCATCATTTATCACCCCCACTCCCCTTCACAAATAATCTAAGGGAGTATGATTCTTTCCTTTCTGCTTCCTGACATGCAGGCCTGGCCACAGGACCCAGCAGTAAATATCTATCTTAAACAAACTGCTGTCAAGGCTAAGTCACCAGGGATGCTTAAGAGGGAATTAGGAATTAAGAATTTGTGGTGATGGGTAATAAAAGATGGATTGCTTTATTTGTGTGGCTCTGCAAATGTCTGTGTTCAAATAGGTGGAAAAGACTAAAATAAGACCACAATTTTGCATTTGACTAGGTCACACCTGATAATGTGGCAATTAATTTTCTAGTTACAACGGCATGTGTGGATGTGCTAAATATATGTTAATGCCACTACGTACATTGCATCCTCTGTGTATGTTACTATGCATTGTGTATCTCTCTCTTTCTCTCTCTCTCTCTCTCTCTCTCTCTCTCTCTCTCTCTCTCTCTCTCTCTCTGTGTGTGTGTGTGTGTGTGTACATTCATGAACCATGGTGTATGTATTAGGGTGGTGAAACTGAAATGAACAGATTTATGTTTGGATGACAATAATTGGGCTACCTGGTGGCTTTTGGGGGGAAACATGGTCTACTGATGCCTATTTGTTAAATATGCAGGGTGACAATTTAGGCCTGCATATTTAAAATTCAATTTGTAAAAAAATCTGTATGTCCACATTTTAGGATTTAATCTTTTTGGCAATCTAAGGAAAAAAAAATAGCCGAGGCCAAATAGCTTGGTTATCTGTGCAGTCAATGCCCCGAAATAAGAAGATTACAGTGTTTAAAATCAAGCTTACACATGTATTTTCTACTTTTAAAGCCAGAAAACCCCCTAAATTGTTAGGTCTCAGTTCTTTAATCTCCCTACTGAAGCCGAAAGGTGAGCTCAGGGGAGACACCCACTGTTTTCAGTGCTAAAGAGGAGCTTAGCCACAGGTCCTGAGCTGGTGGCTTGGTTCCCAGGACCAAGCTGGAGAAGTGTAACTCAGGGTCGTGGGCTTGGCCTGGAGGAGGGCTGGCTCTCTCAAGTGCATTTCCTACGTGAACTTGGGGTCCTGTGCAGATGTTAGCCTAAGTATGGTTTAATTAAACAGACCCGTAAGCAATCTAAACTACATGCCCACTTTTTCCTCATGGGTATAACGTACATACCTATGCTTGGTGCTGCTTTGTTACCCTTTCATGCAACTTTGCCCTGGGAGACACCATACCCTTCCTCAAACGATGGCCTTGGTACCTTCCAGGCAATGGTCTATGCTCCTGAGTCTCCTCCTGGCTTGGCCTTTCCCTTCTCACTGCCTGACATGTAGTAGATAAGCTCACTCAAGTCTCTTCGGGGCCAGAGACTTCTCTATCACTGTGTTTGCAGCTTAACAGAAAGTTTTGGATGTTTTCACCAGAGGGGTAAAGTAAGGTGGGACGTTCCATCTCCAAGGTAGGGTTGGTTAGAAAAATATCCTTGCAGGGAGAGTTCCACAAAGCTCTCAATGTATTGCAAGCTTTGTCTGCCCTTGGAGGGAGCCAGGTCGGGTGACTCTGTGACTCTTGAGCAAAAGAGGTGCCTCTGGGAGTCTGCAGATTGCTCTTCTAGAAGGGGTCTACTCTTTCCTAGAGTACTCTTCTTCCTGGCCAAAGGGTAGAGGGGCTTAGTCATCCTTGTTGAAGCCAAGAAGAGTCTGTCTCATGTGGGGACCTGACTCTTGGGTTCCTGAAAAGTCATGGGAGGCTGGACGATTGAAGAGATTTCCGGGTGGTACAAGGAGAAAAGACAAACTTTATTTATTCTAGGTGAAGGCTAAAAAGCAGGCAGCCACTGGCAGGCACCCCAGCACACACTGGTACACACAGGCCACACACAGACGGACCTACACATATACATAGACTGACACAGAGGCTGCATGGGAGTAGGCACACAGGCCTACAGACAGACAGACAGACATGGGCAGACTGATGAAGACAAAGGCTCAGGCCTTTGACCTCAAGGCCATATTTATACAGAATCACACAAAAGTGGCACTCTGCCAGACATGGCTATATGACAGATTGTATCACTTTATTTTTGAGGTTCTCTGGACATCCGGCGTCAGTCATTTTATGCTGACTCATAGCCCCTGGATATCCAGTATCAGTCATGCTTTAGCTGACTCATCCTGGGTATCCATATCAGCACCACGCTGTCTAAACCTAAACCAGCCCTTCTGGCTTTCTGTTTTTAACTCATGGCATAGGATGCATGATGGGATCAGGCAACTTTGCAAGAGCGTTGACACTGAGATGCCATTCTAAAGAAGCAGAGGATGCTTAGAGGTCCCAGTGACTTTGGATGACCTCGTGTCTTTCCTTTGAATGATCACATAATATCCAGCACCAGTTCTGATCTGCAATAGCATCAGTTGTGGGCCTGTCTTTTCCCTGCGTCTATGGGAAAGGGCCCATAAAGAGGACCCACCACCTTGTCGTGCACAGTGTCCTGTCCTTGGCACTCTGGAGAGTGCTGAGCTGCTGCTCTGAGCTTGTCTGTGCCTCTCGGTGATCCTGGGAGGCAGGAGGGAAACAGTAGACTGGGGACTTCACGTAAAGCACACTTGGTTTCTGTGTTAGAGGTTTTATCGGTGAACCTGGAGTTTTGTGCAAACACCTGGGCTCCAGTCGCTCTAACAGACTAGGCATGGACACCAGTCACGATATTAGAGTTAGATGAGCAACAGTGAAAAACAGAGATTTAATCAATGTGACCATATGGGGAAGGATAATGAAGGGGTTCAGAGATCCCCATGGCGGGGCTCAGGGTACTGACCGAGGCAGAGTTAGGGCAGGTCAATAGGCCTGCGCAATTAAGCAGTCAGATCATTGTGTCAGTTCTGGTTCTACAAGGTGGTCTGAAGGTGTAGTTGCTGCTATCACTCTACAGCAGTGGTTCTCAACCTTCCTAATGCTGTGACCCTTTAATACAGTCCCTCATGTTGTGGTGACCCCCCAACCATAAAATTATTTTTGTTGCTACTTCATAACTATAATTTTGCTACTGTTATGAGTTGTAATGTAAATATCTGATACGTGGCCCCAGTGGTTCACAACCCACAGGTTGAGAAACGCTTCTCTAGACGCTCATCTGGTTCCTTTAAGCCATCAGCTCTGCTCCAGGCTACAACATTGACCTCATGGAGAATACTCTCATCTGGGCAAGGAGTGTCCACCCTGGGGGTTTTTACTGTTCCCAGAATCCAAGGTAGTGTCTCATTTAGGACAAGGACTCATTTCTAAAGGAGATGAGCTAGTCCAGGTAGACGGACTCTGTTAGTGACAGTCACGCCTGCACAGAATCTGGCAGGCGTTCAAGCCTAAGCAAAAGAGCCAGATGTAAATGAAGGCAGAGGTGCCAGGGTCTTGCTCTGCTTTAAACACCTCGTTGGCTCAAGCGAGGAGTCAGTGCGTTTAGCAAAAGAAGCTTTTGATTGCTAGATATAAGGTCTGCTCCCTATGGCGAATTGCGTATACCTTTCTGAGCAACAGGAAGAGGGCCAGGCCACAGCATCTGCACATGCCCAGTGGCTCAAGGAGGGTTCAGCTAAGTCTCTGTAGTGAGAACACACTACAGAGATGCTGCTGTGGGGAGATGAATTGGTGACTCCCCAGAACATGAGGCTCATGGTCCACATGCCACCTCTCCATGCGATTAAAATGAGGGCTGTTTTGGGAAGTTCTTGGGGGGAAATTATCCCCTTTTGAGTTATGGAAGAGCTTATTTTCACTTTATGGCTTCCCTGAGCCACTCTGTTCTGCCTACCTGGCAGCCTTCATCCTCCAGCGAACCCTTGCTTATCAGTTCTCTTGGAGCAGCCGGACTCCCTGTGTTCTAGCCCACCAGCCTCAGACCCATCTTGATATCCTTTCTCAGAACACATACAAGCACACACCTATGCTCACAGACAAGCATACACATATGCAGATGCATGACTATATATGTTCATGTACGTGTACATCCATGTACATACCTCCACCCGTATACATACATATACACATACTCACATGCATACATATGCAAACACTCACAGGCACACATACATGTTCACATGTGTTCATACACACATGCACACAGTTTCAAAGTTGTATATGCATGCACACACATGCATGTGTGCTTACATGCTTATATACTCGCATGCCAACATACATGCATGCACATGCACACACTCATATGCTTACACACATGCACACACTCATATGAATGCATATACATGCACATATAACCCCACATGAATACTCACATGCTTGCGTGCATGCATTCATATGCTCACATCCCCATACATGCACATACCTAGACACACATGCATGTTTAGACATGCGTACACACTTTCCTACCTTTATTCCATCTACTATCCTGTTTCATTTCTCCTTTGCAGTCAAACCCTCCTGGTGATGGTCTTCCTTCACCTGCTTCTCTGCCCACTTCTCTGACTTCTGCTCTTCAACCTGCTGGAGCTTAGCCCCCGATCTTTGCCTTGGTTCCTGGTGCTTTCCGTGTGGCTAGACTGATGGATTCCGTGTGACAGAGTCTGATGCCAGTGCTGTCTGGTTCTCAGATCCCCTTCTTGGCACCCACACCCCTGTCTCTTCTGGCATTCCTCTGTTTCCACTTTCTCCTGGCTGGTAGGCTGCCTCCCTGCCCTTCTCTTTTGTCAGAGCTGAGTGTTCAGATGTTGGTTCCTGGGTTCCTGCCTCCTTTCCTCCCTACTCTGTGCTCCCACTGGAGCCCCAGGCTGTAGAAGTAGGTGTCATGGAGCCTCCAAAACCATCTAAGGTCTGTGAGGCACCAACTTCAGTGTGTCCAAAGTCTGCTCCTCATACCCGCCTTCATCAGAAAAATTCCATAGAATGGCAGTTCACACAATAGGCTTATATCTCTCACTCTTCTGGTGGTTGGAAGTTCAAGACCAAGGTTCATGGTGAGGGTCTACTTCCAGGCTTTCAGACTGTTGTTTCTTGCTGTGTCTTTGCATGTCAAGGCATGGGTAGGGAGGAAGAGAAGAACATGGCTGGGGGAGAAAAAAAAATGGGATGTTGACAGAGCCAGCCAGCACCCTCTGAGTGTCCTTGTACGAGGTCACAAGTCCTATTGCAAGGACTCTGCCTTAGAACCTCAAGTAACCCCTTACCCAGAGGCCCCGCATCCCAGTATTGGCTATGGAGGCTTCAAGCTTTCAGAGATACAAATATTGAGTCCTCAGGGACAACTAGCAGGGTGGGTGGGCATGACAACACCAGCCCCAAGGTCTCTGGAAGTCCTCTGAGTTGTTCCAGCAAGTGCACAGCTGAGGGTCTTCTGGGCTTGCCGGTGTCTGCCAGGTTTCTTGCCTCTCTGACACCCATACAGGTCTTCTCTGACCCAACCTACTCCCCACAGCACAGCCAGAAGGCAAGGGCAGCCACATCATGCCCTGCCCTGTGCACTTCAGCTGTAATGTACCTGGAGTTCTAGAATAGCACCAGACTGCAGGAGGACATTGATGGCGGTCCTGGCTAAGCGCTCTCCTTCTTGCCTCTCCAGCCTCCCCTCTCTCCTTTTCCTCTGTAGGCCGCTTCCTTGAACATCTTTCTCTGGTGGCACTAGGGTTTCCTTCCTGCTTTTCCTGGTTAATATGGCCTTTGGTTCTCAAAAGTCCTTCCCTGCTGTTGCTGCCTTCTGGCACCTCTAGGGTGGCTGTGATTGTAGTTGGTACTTTCCCAAAGCAGGTCTCTAAGACTGTCAGGTGCCTGTTCCTAACCCCTTTCATCACCTCATATGTAGGCTCAGCTCTGGGGACAGGGACTTCTGAAGCCTACCAATGAGCCTGCCTGTCCTCACTCTCTCTGCTTAGGGGACCAATCTGGGTCTTTTCCAGAGGCCCAGAACTACAGTGCTCCCTACCTAGCTAACTCCTCAGTCACCACTTGGTGTATTCCCTCACTTCAGGTTCAGTGACTCTGCACCCTGCTGAGCCCAGGGACTAGCACATCTGCACTCAGCATGCTTTTCTGCAGCCCACTGAGTCATTAGCAGAGACAAGATGAGCCCCAGATGCTGGAGGAAGATGGCAGAAATTCACAGCCCCCTTGGGGACAGACAAACACAGGGAACTGTGTGAGTTGATGGGTATCAGAAGTTGTCATGCTGGCTCTGTTGTGAACAGGGAGGCTGGTGATCTTTGGGGTCTTGGCAGTGGGGAGAAAGAGGGCACACTTTGTCTGAAATATGACTATGGTCTTGCCAGCTTCTTGAAGGACAGAAGGTAAAATATTCTAGTCCTGTGATAGTTTGTCCTCATCCCACAGGCCCCTCTGGTGATGTGACTTGTGGGGCTTGGGGATCCTTTAGCCTCACTGCGTGGTACAGATGCAGACTGAACTTGAGAGCAGAGATGACCTTAGACAAGGCACTTACCCTAAGCCTCAGCCTCCTTGTCTATAAGGGAATCACAGGCAGCTCCTATTCCAGGTGTTATCTCTTGCCAATCCAGGCTTCATGTCCCTGGCTTGGAGGTCTAAGAACAGGACTTTGATTCAGACATACATTTTCAGAAAACTATTAAAATAAAAGTGCTGGTTTTTGTTTTATGTTTGAAATGCTTTTTATTTAAATATGGCCTAATGGAAAAAGTGACTTCCTTTTATGTGGAACCAGATAATCAATAGTAATGGGAAAAATGGCAGTAAATTATATGTGCTTAGAGCTTTCAGTACCTTTGTAGAATGTCATTGTGTGTTTTTACTAGAATTTCATTCAAAGAAACCATTGCCACCACACAGTTGAATAAATATATTCACTGGGCATCAAGAAGCTTCAGAAATTTGGATCACAGGGGCTGAGGAGATATCTATCTATCTATCTATCTATCTATCTATCTATCTATCTATCTATCTACTTATCCATCCATCCATCCATCCATCCATCCATCCATCCATCCATCCATCCATCTATCTGTCTGTCTGTCTGTCTACTTACCTATCTATCTCAGTGGTAGAGTATTTGCCTAGTATGTATAACATCCTGGGTAAATCCTCAATAACATAAAAATGAATGAATCAATGAATGAATGAATGAGTGAATAAATATGTAAAATGAAAGAGATGGATCACAAGAAGACTCGTCTGCTCCGAGTGTACCTAAAGACAAAGATGGGTGCTCATGAGAGACTCTAGTCTTTCTCTTGTGGAGATGTTAAAGATTTAATGAATGAGAAATAGGTCAGGCTAGTCACTATAAAATCAGCAAGACCACAGGGGTCATGAAGTGTGCTATGCTCCAGTTTGTAAAGACTGATTATTTTCTCTTCCTCCCAAGAAGAGTGTCCAGCTTCCTTGACTGTGTGGGAGTGAAGGTGTGCACTGGGTTCAGACACCAGGGAATAGATTACAATCTTATTAATAGAAATCTGTGTGGGTTGGAGCCCAGAGAGAAAACAGTACTCAGTTTCTTTTACAGAGCTGTTCTCTGTGGCTCTGGGTAAAAGATCCTGAAGGGTTAGGGTTGGGGTTAGGTTAGGGTTAAGGTTAGGGTTAGGGTTAAGGTTAGGTTTAAGGTTAAGGTTAAGGAACGTAGCATGGCCTTAAAAAGTCTTCACTTATTCCATTTTAAGTCTCATTCATATATTTGTTCAATGTATGATCATGTGTTCAGTATTGGAGAAGGGCTAACATGCAACCAGCAATCAAGATGTGACGTTCAGAGCGGTGGTTAGTGTCAACTGACAACTTAAGCGTCTAGAGTCAGCTGGGAGATGGGCCTCTGAATCTGCCTGGGAGTTGTTCTCCTAATTGTGTTACTTGATAGGGGAAGACCCACACACTGTGGGAGGCACCATTCCCTAGGCTGCGGTCCCTGATTATGCAAGCAGAGAGAGGGAGCTGTGCATTCATCATTCAGTAGGCATTCATCATTCTCTGCTTGTTGATTGGGGATGCGATGAGACCCCAGCTGCTTCAAGCTCCTTTTGCCTTCATTTCCCTGCCATGATGGACTGACTGTACCTTCAACCATGAGTCATTGTCATCATTGTTGATGTTTTGTCAGGGTATTTTATTACAGTGACAAAAAAAGAAATCAAGCCCTGGGAAAGAGAAAGAAAGAGAAACATCGCTGACTTTCTCCCATGCACCCATTCATTTCTTCAACTCCACTTCTCTCAGTCACACAAACACAGAAGGAAATGCTTTTGGTGGCATGGCCTCACTGAGAAGAGGGCCCCATAGGGGTAAGGTGGTTAACTCTGTAAGGTGAGCCAGACACGGGTAGATGAAGCTGGAGCCAGGGACCAGGCCTTGAGAGGAAGCTGGATGGTGAGAAGAGACACAACTTTTAGGCCTGAAGGAATAGAGAACTCTGAGAAGATTCTCTTGGTTAATGCTGAGATGTTTTTCTATAGGGGAATGTTAGTTTGGGCTGGGGCTGCTTGATTGATCTTTGTGGTACTTAAACAATGGGAAAGGGAAGAGAGGAAGTCCCTTAGCTACCTTCTATTGCACCATCCGGAGGGTATGATGGACTTGCATAGACTTTTCTGCAGGACATAGCCGTTTGCCTCCACCCTTCTCTCCTTCCCTCCTCCCTCTCTCCTGGCATAGATTGTGTTTGCTATTTCTATTTTACCCCTTTAAAAATATTATATTTACTCACTATAGAAAAAACTTAAAGCTATAGGAAAAGTAAGAGAGAATAGAACGCTCACTTGCAGGTCCCCATGGTGCTAACTAATGTTAACGTTTTGGTGGTACTTTTCCAAATCTTTCCCCAAATAATTTTCCTATTATAACTCTATGTATATATAATTCCCCATCCTGCTATTTTATTTAATATCATAAATAATTTAAAAGACTCCACCAGTATTGCATGCGGTTGAGTTACTGTAGTGTGTGTGTGACACTTCTTTTTCTTATTCCTTATTAGATACAAATTATTTTCAATATTTTTCTAATAGAAATAATTCTGCAGTGGACATATTTTTATGGGAAACTCTTCCCATGTTAGCTTTTTTTTTTTCAATGCTAAGGATCAAACCTAGAACTTCATGCATGCTAGACACATGCTTTACCATTGGGCGAAACCCTCAGCCCTTTAGGAATTCTCTTCAGAAGTGAAAAACAGAAATGGACTTGCTGAGTCATAGATTACAAACATCATCCATGCTTTTTGTCCAGATGGCCATATACTTTCCCACTGTCCATCCCTATGAGTGTCTACATTGCAGAAACTCTGTATAGTGAGTGTTATCTTTAAATTCCAATCAACCCATCTAACTCCTCACTAACAATAAACCTTTATCAGTTAACATACCTGCTAATTAGAGTTGAAGCTTCATGGAGAGAGAGCTCTTTGTCATTTGTATTTGCTTTTTCTTTCCACCAATGTCCACTAGGTGGCTAGAGTGATCTCAGGTGCCTAGCATTTTAGGTGCCTAACTGGTAGCATGAAACACACTTTCTAAAGTGTCCTTTTGTGCTGGTGATGCATTCTTGCCTGGCATGCTCAGATCTGGATCAAGATTTCCCTGGCTCAGTCCGTTGGAGACCTGTTTCTATCAGTGTTTTCCTGGGACACATCAGGACAACCTGTGGGGGCTCCTAAGACAGTTTCTTGGGGCAGATACCCTCTTATTCCTGCAGTCATCTAGCAATCAAAGAATAGGCTCAGCATAGAGGCCTTCCTGGTAGGGTCACAACATCTTGTCACACTCTTGCAATCACAGAGCCTTGAAAATATCAGGGTTTGTTTATTTATTGTGTGCATGTGATGTATGTATATATTCATGCAGCTGAGCACCTATATTGGTGTGTGTGAGACAGCCCAATGTCGGGGTCAAGAATCTGCCTCAGTCTCTCTACACTTGATTTTTGGACACAAGATTTCTTACTGAACCTGGAGCTCATCAGTTTGGTGAGGCTAACTGGCTAATGAGCTCTAAGCATTTACCTGTCTCCACCTCCCCAGTGCTGGGATTACAGGTGTGTGCCACCATGTCTGGTTATGCGGATTCTGGAGATGGAACTCAGGTCCTCGTGCTTATGTGACAAGTACTTGACGGAGTGACACCTCCCCCTGCCTTGTAGTGGGTTTTAAATGACATCATGCCAGGATGACAGAGGCAGGCAAAGGACTTTCTTTTCAATTCAATCTGCCCTGCCTAGGTTTTTGTCCAGGCTCAGACACCAACACAGAAGTTCTTTTAGGGAGTCTCCCCCTGTGGTGGTTTGTCTCTTACTCTCTACTTACTCTCAAAAGTTCTCACTGGTTCTTTTACCCATGAATCTTTTAATTAGAAACACCTCTGTGTCCTTTGACAATGTCATGTACCATCAATACCTCTACAGTGGCCCAAGTCAAAATGATCCAATGAATTACAGAGCTCATGTCCTCTTACCTGTAGATCTGGGCACCAACTCCTCACCTCTGAATCTACAGCTTGCCAGCTGTCTCTAGGGATCTAATGATGGTGAAGGCTTCTGAGGGCTGTGGTTTCTCTGGGCTTGGAGACTCCAAGCCACCTGGATTCTCTGTGGGGAGCTGTGCCCAAGGAGTCATGAGAGATGGCAAAGAACAGGAGTGACCTCTGGATTCATACACTCTACAAAGGACTCTCCACAGGGGTTTGTTAGCTTTCCCCATGATCACCCAAAAGGAAGAGAGAATTCAGGCAAAACTTTCTTTTTAAGTTATATAAACTCTAAGAGAATTTTTTTTTACAACAAAATGAGAATAAAGGGTAAGTTATAAATGCCACCTCTTAATAAGACAGCAGTTAAATTGGAGCTGTATGTCATTGACCACCATGAGAAACTACTTTCATAATTGTTTTAATTTTCTCTCTTGGTGTTATGAAGACCTTCATTACATACAGTTCTGCATTAGCACCTTTATTTGTAATGAAATAAAGGTTGGAAGAAAATTGAGGTTAAAACATGGCCAAGCTTCTGATGACAAAGTCAGGAAGTAGTGTAAAACCCTTCTCTTCAGGAACTGAACTCAAGCCAGGATGCTCTCAAAGAACTAGGAAGGCACATTTCCATCTCCTTTCCTTTGTCAGAGCCCTCATCCTCCTCATAAGTGCTTCTTGAACATAGAGTTTATGTCTGAGCTTAAGTTGAGTATACAGAAAGACATAGCTAAGTTTGATTAGTTCATGTTTCAATTTTTAGAACAAGTATTTGTTAGACACAACTGCCTAGATATTTTTATAGTTATATCAATGTCATTCTCTTTATTAAAAGATAAAAAGAGGGGCTGGAGAAATGGTTCAGTGCTCAAAAGCACTGGGTGCTATTGCAGAGGACCAAGTTTGGTTCTCAGCACTGATATGGTGGGTTACAACCATCTCCAACTTCAGCTTCACAGGATCTGGCACCCTCTTCTGGCTTCTGTAGGGACTGCACACATGTCCCGCACATGCATGTATGCAGGCAAACACCCACATATATAAAAAAATGCTGAATAAATAAAATTAAAAATGACAAAAGAGCCAGGTGTAGTGGCACACAGCTTTAATCCCTGCACTTGGGAGGCAGAGACAGGTGGATCTCTGTAAGTTCGAGGCCAGCCTGGCCTACATAGTGAGTTCCAGGACAGCCAGAGCTACATGATGAGACCCTGCCTCAAAAACAAAACAAAACAAAAACAAAGAAACCCAGAAAACAAATAATAATAATAATAATAATAATAATAATAATAATAATAATAATAGACATAAGCACATCTGTTCTTTGAAGACACTGAAGTCTCCATTATATTTTTCTTTAGATAGAATCTACAGATCTACAAAAGTCCATAGTTCCTTTCTTTTAAGTAGAAAAGCTCTAAAGCACTGAGTGTTTCTTTCCTATTCATTTTGAGTTGAGATCCTGGTCACACATATCCTAAGTGTGTGTGTGTGTGTGTGTGTGAGAGAGAGAGAGAGAGAGAGAGAGAGAGAGAGAGAGAGAGAGAGAGAGAGGGAGGGAAGGAGAGAGAGAGAGAGAGAGAGAGAGAGAGAGAGAGAGAGAGAGAGAGAGAGAGATGGGAGTATCAGGACTTGGTTATTCATCTTCAAAACTAGTTTCCCTTTTGTAACAAAAGTCAAAGGCAATACTATTAAGGGAACATGTTCCTACTCACCAGACAATAGACAGTCATCATCATTTATGGGCTATTTGGTCAGTCCATTAGAGGACTGGTTTTTATGTACATGGATTTTCTGTGACTCCTGGACTTGAAGACAGGACAGCAATAAGCTTCTGGTCTGGTATGTGGGGAAGGTTTTAAGAGAAGCAATAGAAGCAATGCCTGTGCCCCCCACCCGGAGGGACGAGTGTGGGAACAGCTGAGAAACCAAGACAGTCTACATCATTATTTGAGGCCAGGAGGTTTCCTGCTAAACAATCTCCTGGGCTCAGGGCTTCTATCAAAGGCTCTGGAGTCAAGACACACTTTGACTGCTGGCACATGCCTCCTGACCTGTGGAATTCCAGAGCCGGCCTGTGAAC
Source organism: Peromyscus eremicus (assembly GCF_949786415.1). Taxonomy (NCBI): domain Eukaryota; kingdom Metazoa; phylum Chordata; class Mammalia; order Rodentia; family Cricetidae; genus Peromyscus; species Peromyscus eremicus. The sequence goes on along the minus strand of NC_081416.1, from coordinate 66,821,660 downwards.
CCAGGGGCTCACGGGGTGAGGGGTGGGGTGGGGGCTGACTGCATGTGTGGTGTGGGTGAATTTTAATTTTTTGGCTCTCAGCATTTATAAACCACATTAGGTTTCAGCATGGTTGGCATCATTAGCCCTCCTTCTGACAAACTCAAGCCACAGACACACTGTTGGTCTTGGTGAAGAGCCAAATCACAGTCACACTGCAGTTGGGTGAGGCTTTGAGTATTTCTGCTTATGATTCCAAAGCAGAGGTGTGACCTGGATGTCCTGGGACTTATAAATGCCTTTTGCCTTTGGTCCAGGGCAAAGTCTGAGGATGGCTGTGAGCAGAGGGAACTAGCTCCCTTGGAACCAAGGCCTTGCAAGGAGGCAACTTTCAAAGAGAAGACATTTATTGAGATGCATAAGTTCTAGCTAATAGTTAAAAGGAATCCTGAACTTGATAACTTTGGAGCCATGCCTCAGACAATCATCCTCCCTGCAGTGAGTGGCTGTGCTCATAACACAAATAATGTAATTGCCCAACAGGACCCAGTGCATTGGCTCTGGCTGCAAACCAGCAGGGCTGCATCTTTCCATGAACTGCAGAAGCCATGATTGGCTCAACTCTCATTGAAAACTAAGTGAAATTGTTCCTTGCTTCCAAATACAGTTGTGGCTGCTGCAGACATTGGGGTAAGTTTCATCCCAATGGTACGTCTCTAGGAAGCTATGTTTCAGCCATGGGAGGAGCTGTGTCCTTGCATTGCCTTGGGTCCCTTTTCTTGACTCTAGCCTCATGAGGACAATTCCTCATGACAGAAAGTTGGGCCTCCATATTTGAGAAGCAGAATTTTGACTGAGAGGGGATAAGAACAGAACGGATCATGTGCAGCTGTCACAGGAACCTCAGCCAAGGTGCTGCTATGGACAGAGTGTCAAGAGGGAGTCTGGTGTTTAGGCTATCAGTGAACACATGTGAGTTGTTGTCATCAAGGACACCTGGCTCATTGGGGACTGCCTGGAGCCAAGTTTGGAGTGATGGTTGACATTTCTCTTAATTTCACAATATTCTTTAATCTGGAAGAGTTTTGGAATTCAAATGGCTCGACTGTGTGTGTGTGTGTGTGTGTGTGTGTGTGTGTGTGTGTGTGTGTAGTATGTGCATGTAGTATATGTGTATAGAGTGTGTGTTCATGTATGTATAGTGTCTGTGTTGTGTGAGTAGTGGTGTGTAGAGTGTACATGTAGTATATGTGTATACAGTGCATATGTGTGTGTAGTGTGTATATGTGGTAAGTGGATGCATGTATGTGTATCCTAAAAATGGGGTCCTTCTTCTTGATGATTTTTGCTTTATGAATTATCTCAATGTCTTTGGTATCTATAATCTTTTTCAAGAGATCTGTCTTGGCCAAGGATGGTCCTGGTTTGCTTCTCAATTGCTTTGATAAGACATCTACCAAATCCAACCTGGGGAGAAAAGGGTTTAGTTGGTTTATACTCCCATATCACAGTCCATTATTGAAGGAAGCCAGGCCAGGAATCTGGAGGCAAGAACTGAAGCAGAAGCCACAGATGACGATTGTTGTTCGAATCTTAGATGGTCTTATTAATAAAAAATACCCAGAGCCAGATGTTGGGGTAAAAGCTGAAAGATCATTGAAGCAGAGCAAGTAACAGCCACCATCTATTACCTTGTCAACTCCATGAATCCTCTGACTGAAATCCTCTCAGTCTTCACCCAAAAGGGTCTCAGCTGAACTGCCTTAGTTCCTGTTTCCTCACACCTTACATACCTTTCTCCACCCAGCCATGTCACTTCCTGTGATTAAAGGCATGTGTGCTTCTCAGTACTGGGATTAAAGGTGTGTGCCACCACTACCTGGCTCTGTTTCCAGTGTGGCCTTGAGTTCACAGAGACCCAGACGGATCTCTGCCTCCTAAGTGATAAGATTAAAGGTGTGTGCCACCACTGCCTGACCTCTATGTCTAATCTAGTGGCTGGCTCTGTCCTCTGATCCTCATGCAAGTTTATTAGGGTACACAATATATTACCACAGAGGGCTGCTTACTGGCTTGGTTCCTTAACTTGCTCAGTCTGCTCTCATCATCTCAGGCCCACCTGACCAGGAATGACACCACCCACAGTGGGCTGGTATTTCCCATATCAATCATTAATCAAATGCCCCAGTGACAAGCCCATAGGCCAATCTGGTGGAGGAGGCAGTTCCTTATCAAAGGTGCCCTCTTCCCAGGTCACTCTACTTTGTGACAAGTTGGCAATAATTAACCAGTATAGATGTAATGAAATATCGAGCTTTTGGTTTACCTTTCCATGTCTTGGTGACTATCGAACTACAGAGGACACTGGGGTCTGTGATGCTGGCCCTGACTCTTGCTTTCTGGCCATTGATGGGACACACGAAGGCAGAATGAGTATGGAGCAGACCACGCAGATGGGTTTGAATGCAACACCATGTAGAGCTGGACCACTGGAAGCTTTGGCAGGAAATCTTTTACCCCCTCGCCGCCGCCGAGTGTTTGTTGGTGTCCTCTAACTGTGATTGCCTCAGAACTTTGCTTCCTGTGTGAGCCTTGGCTGCACCAGGCACTTCCCTGTGCTGGAGTCTGCAGTGTTCCTGGCTTCCAGGATTTCACCCTTTGTCCTCCACAGTACAATCCACAAATCTGCACTGTTGTGCAGGCATTTGTCTGTTTACTTTAATGAAGGCGACCGGGTTTGTAATTGTCTATTAAATGGTCTATTAAATAGTGTCATAGCTGGAGGGACCGCGGTAAAAATAACCAGCTTTTCAGTGCTTCACAAATCCCTCTTCACGTGTGGTTTTTGCAGCACTTTTTGGAAACGTAGCTTAAAGGCTTCTTTCTTCTTTTGTAACCTAGAGCTATTCTGGTGACTCCCTTTTCCTGGAACTCAGCGTGGCTGCGAATTCCTCCTGCTTCCCACTGGATACTCCCCCAGGAGTGTGTGTCCACTTCTTGGTTGGTGTGATGTCTTAGCCTCTGGGATTTAGTTCCGTTTTCCTTTTCCTTAGCGATTCTTCAGCCAGGAACTCACGTTCCATCCTAGCTCCTCTACCTTCCCTTCTTGGCCTGGCTCTCTCACCCTGCCTGTGTTTCTGCTCACCTCCTGGCTGCCATCAGCTCTGAGTGTCGTGTTTGGATGGCCACTCTCTCGGTGCTTTCTGCTCCACACAGTTGTGCCGCCCCAGCTCTTAGCTGCAGGCAGCAAGTGTCGGTAGAGAATGTTTTGCACGTGTGGAATCTTTAACTGCTAGGGTGTGAAGGGATCTTAGCGGGCTGTTCCTCTGGCCAAACCTGGAAAGAGACAAGTGTCCCAGTAGAACTTCAGGGAATGGGCAGACAGACACTAAAGCAATAATTAGGGGCTTGTCATTTATTGCTTATAAGTATGACTGCTTCATCACGTTAATCTTTCACACCTGAGGATAAAATAGAGATGCTGAGACTGAAATAGATTTCTTGCTTCAATAAAAGGCAAGCATTCCACAGAATGCTGTGAAGATGGAGAGTGATCTAAGGGCCCTGAACTGGGAAGATGGAGAGTGATCTAAGGGCTCTGAACTGGGAAGATGGAGAGTGATCTAAGGGCTCTGAACTGGGAAGATGGAGAGTGATCTAAGGGCTCTGAACTGGGAAGATGGAGAGTGATCTAAGGGCCCTGAACTGTGCAGTGAGAGAAAGGATAAACTCATCTAGAAGGAATCAAACTTCGAGGAATTTGCTTTCTGGATCCCCAAGAAAAGACTGCATTGTGGGACCCTAAGGCCACCACTCCAGTTGATTCCCAAGGATTGGGGACCCACAGGGAGCTGTCAACATGGATCCTCTCTGAGGAACCCTAGGTCTCTTTATGGTCTCAAAGGGGCTGAGTCACAGACCCAGGACTCCTGCTGGAGCCTGGTTCCTGCCTGGAGACACACTCTGGAGAGCAAAGACTGAGGTGAGGACTGGCCCTGGGCTTCCTGTTCTTTGTTCTATGTGCTAATGGTGTCCTGTGTGCTGCCCTCCCTCTGTTCTCCCATGAGTACCTCTCATATCTCTGGCATGAAGGATCAGCTATTCCACACCCACAGCATTGTGTATGGAACAATTAAATTGTGTTTGCCTTACGACATTCATGTCAGTGTTCATGTGTCCACTCAGGCAAGAGCTAGCCAGACCCCAGTGGGGGAGCCGACAGACATTTGTTCCTTGCTAGCAGAACCTGGGCATTCAGGGGAAGCCCTTCCAGGACATAAGCAATACCTACCTCATCCATCCCTGACAATTCTGCCAGCTTTTGCTGTGGTTGGTCTTCTGGATATCATATGATCCTGTTCTAGCCAATAAGATCTATGAGGACTCTGACAGAGGCTTCTGGGAAGTTTTCCCTTATTGAAAAGAGAGAATAATGGGGAGAAATTATTTTTTACTTAGACCTACTGTTATGTAGGGCATGATGGTTGGCACTGTTGCAACCATTTTCCACTAGGAGAGAATTCTTGAAGGTGAGTGAAGAGGCTGAAGGAGCCTGGGTTTTCCTATACTACTGAGTCAGGTCTCTCGGGGATACCTGACTATAGAGATCATGTTAAACAAGACAATACTGCTATTACTTACATCAGTATTTTTAAATTAATTTTACATTTTTGGCTAGGTCTCCTAAGTGATATACAGCTTTTTTATGCTGCCATGTCCTAGAAGTTGCTTTGTTCTGCCCACGGGAAGTATTGACCATGATTACTCACTGTGCTGGATAGTTTTAAGTCAACTTGACACAGCTAAAGTCATCTGAGAGGAGGGATCCTTAATTAAGAAAACCTCCATAAGATCGGGCTGTAGGGCATAGAGAAGCCTATAAAGCATTTCCTTAATTATGGCTTGATGGGGAGTGCCCAGACTGTTCGTAGGTGATGCCATCCTCAGGCTGGTGGTCCTAGGTTTTAGAAGAAAGCAGACTGAGCAAGCCATGAGGAACAAGCCAGTAGGCAGCATCCCTCCCTGGCGCCTGCATCAGCTCCTGCCTCCAGGTCCCTGCCATCACTGCTTTTGATGACCAACTGTTATATGTATGTGTGAATGAAGCAAACTCTTTCCTCCCCAAGTTGCTCAGTTCATGGTGTTTCATCACAGCAATGGTAACCCCAGCTAAGACACCCACTTTGGTCTTTGTATTCCAAATCTTCATCTCCTAAACAGTTCATGCTGGGGAGTAGTTCCGACTTCTGACAGAGGTGCCCATTTCTCATAGACGGGGGTCTTTAAAGTATATTCAAGAAAGGTGATCCCTAGCTATTAGCCTTCCAGCTGGGCCAGGATTCCTTTCCCCAGATCTGATGGCTGAGGACCCACTGGATGAGTGACAGGTTGTCTGTACAATCTGTGGGAGGCAGGAGATGCTTGCCTCCTGTCAACTTCCTAGCATCCCAGAAGCCTCCAGTACTCTTATGTGAACTGAGAGAGAAGAGGACCTGGGGAGTCATGACTGATGGGGTTGCTTGCCAGCCTCAGGGAAGGGTAACCTGGAACAGGTTTAACATGATGTTCAAGAAATTCTGAATCCATGGAGTAGAGTCTCTTCCCACCTCCTTGTCCAAAATATGTCTGGAGTTGAGTCTCCCACAGAGCATGCTCACATAAGGACAGTGGTAAAGCACTTTGGGTTTGATTGCCCATCCATGTTGCCCATGATCCAGTAGGCTTGGCCTTCTTCTGTAGAATCATGGTATTTGCCCACAGTAGGCAGGATCAGGGATGTCCTTCTAGCCGAGCTTAAAAGATAACCTCTTTATTGGCCTATTGTTTGGTGCAATGGTGCCATATTTTACAAGCTGCACTGTGATGCTAGTTCAACTTTGTAAGGTATTCTTCTCTGGCAGCTTTTGATTGATGGGCTCTCCTCCTGCTCCTCCTCCTTCTGCTCCTCCTCCTCCTGCTCCTCCTCCTTCTGCTCCTCCTGTTCCTCCTGCTCCTCCTCCTGCTCCTCCTGTTCCTCCTGCTCCTCCTGTTCCTCCTGTTCCTCCTCCTCCTCCTCCTCCTCCTCCTCCTCCTCCTCCTCCTCCTCCTCCTCCTGCTCCTCCTTCTGCAATTTAAGATAGGATCTCACTATTTAACCTTGTCTGGTCCAAAACTTGCTACATAGGCCAGTCTGGTTTTCAACTCATAGAGATTCACCTGGTAAGTGCTGGGATTAAAGGCATGAGTCATCATGCCTGGTAACACACCCAGCCTTTTCTTTTTATATGTATTTATTTGGTTAGTTTTTATATCCAGACCACAGTTATCCCTCCCCCTCCTCCTCTCCTCCTCCCTTTCTCTTCAGAAAAGGGCAAGCCTCCCATGGATATCAACCAGTCATGGTATATCAAGTTGCAGTGAGATTAGGCACCTCCTCTTCTATTAAGGTTGAATGAGGCAACCCAGTACTAGGAAAGGGTCCCAAAAGCAGGCAACAGAGTTAGAGATAGCCCCTGCTCCCACTGTTAGGAGTCCCACAAGAAGACGAAGCTACACAACTGTCATATATATGCAGAGTGCCTAGGTAAGTCCTATGCAGGCTCCCTGGTTGTCGGTTCAGTCTCTGTGAGCCCAAGTTTGTTGATTCTGTGGGTTTTCTTGTGGTGTCCTTGACCCCTCTGGCTCCTACAATCTTTCCTCCTTTTCTTCTGCAGGATTCCCTGAGTTCTGCCTAATGTTTGGCTGTGGGTCTGCATCTGTTTCCATCCATTGCTGGGTGAAGCCTCTCTGGTGACAATTGAGCTTGGTGCCAATCTATGAGTATAGCAGAATATAGTTATGAATCATTTCATTGACTTTTGTTTTTTTGCCAGTTGTGTTTGGCTCTATACTAGGTCTCTGGGCTATCCAGCTTCTGGGTCCTGGTCCTCCAGGACCTGTCAGGGGTGGGCTCTCTGTCGTGGTATAGGTCTCAAGGTGGACCAGTCACTGCATACACAGCATTTTAACATGGGTTCTGAGGATTGGAGTCAGGCCCTTCTGTTGTCAAGGAAGTCCATTACTGACTGATCCATCTCTTAGCCTGAGTGGAAACTAGTATGGAAAGCATCAGATAGCAAAGTCTCTTGTTTCTGGTTCTTCAGCGTTTTTCTTGTGGTATGATCAGAAGCACTTACGGTTATTTTTTTTCCAAATGACTTTTTTTTTTTTTTAGTGAAAACTACCACAGAGTTTTTTCTTCCCCTGTGGTGACAGTTTTTTCAATGAACTTTTAATTTTGAAATAATTTCAGGTTTTAGAAAAATATAGACTAATTACCTGGAGTCTTGCATCTGAATCACTTAGTTTCCCCTAGTGTTTCTCTTATGTGACCATGGTCTAGTATACAGAAAGACACAGACTCCTGCTTTGTCCCCCCCCCCCCCAGTTCCCCCAGTGTTCACAGCTCACTTGTAGTGCATTTGTCAAAACAAGGAAGGTAACAGGCACCAGAGACGATGAAACGGATCTGCAGACTTTATTTGGACTGTTAGCCCCCCACCCCATTGCCCCCATACCCACGACTGTCCTTTTTTTCTGTCAGAGTCTGGTCCAGGATTGCATATTGTATTTTTACTAGGTCATATTTAATTTTATTTTTGGGACAGTTCCCTTTTCCCACCCAATCTTCGACCTACAGCTTTCAGTCACGTAGTATCATGTTCATTTGTGGCTTTCTAGCCACTAAAATGTCATTCCTGTCACTGGATATAGGAGTCATCTCAGATAATGTCTCTTTAGTGAAGCCCCCAACTTCTGAACAGCGTCTGCAGTGCTGGGAAACTTGGACAACATTTGAAGGCAGTCTGGGCCATGTGCCAGATATTCAAGGCAGCTTCAAAATAAAATTTGGGGAAAACTATTCCCCGGAGACCAGCCAGTATAAATCCTCATGAGCTAAAAAAAAATCTTTTTTCTTTGCATGCTAATTTATGAATTTCCATATTCCTTCTTGTTTATGGGCCCAAAGGTCATAAGGGAAGTGGATTTGTATTTTCATCCTTTCTGTGGGAAGATTAGCAGATGCTGCTTCAAAAACATTCTTGATAGTTTTTACCATCCATAGCCTTTCCTGTGATTATGTATGTAATCCAATTGGGAAATTAATTGCTTGAGCCTGTAGGTTCTGTCTACAAGATATAGAAGGGATATCATCAGCAGACACTTCTGTTTGACGGTGTCTCCAGATAGACTCACTCCTGGGTTTGATTTTTGGGGTCCGCCAATACCAGCAGGGATGTTGTGGACTTTGGGTGGAGGCTTACCTTGCTGTTTGCTACTGTACACACAGCTCGAATTTCTGCTAAGCCTAACCAGGCTTTGCCCAGATCATAGAGCAATGTCAGACAGTGAGAAAGGAGGTTGCAATCAATTATTCTGTCTTAGTGACACCATTTCTGGTCCAGCAGATCTCTTTCTCGGGGACCTGCTGCCCCTTTCATGCATGTTATCATGCCTGTGTTATTATTACCACACTGCAAACACATATACATACATATGCATATATACATACATAACACAATACTTGTATATATACTACAGTATATAATATACTATATATATGGTATATATAGTATATATAAAAACACACTCACATATATAAACTTTCAAATGCATTAGTTAATATATGTTAATTAGCATATTAGCATGTGTGTGTATGTGTGTGTGCGCTTGGCCCCCAGCTTTGTGTGAATTTTAAAACTATCTTTTAAGCTGTTGATATAATGTGCCTGCACTGAGTGTTCAACTCTGGGCTCCCTCTCAGTACTAGAATCTGACCTCACTTCTCATGGATCACAAACTGCTTTGCTTTGTTCTCCATGTAGATAAAACTGGTTCCTTAAGCCCCACATCTTCTTGTGAGATATGGCAGAAGCTGGCAGATGCTTCATGCATGTCCCTTAGCTAGCAGGGTAGGTACTATATGCCACATGTGCCCCTTAGCTAATCAGTTTGGATGATACTTCCTGTCCGCCCTCAGCTAGTGCAGTTAGCAGGGGTTCCATGCATGCCCTGGAACTAGTGAAGCTGGCAGAGCCTCTGTGCATGCATCTTTAGCTAGTGAAACCTGTGGATGCTCTGTGTGTTTATAGTGGAGATAGAGGGTGAGCTGTACTTCCCCTTATCCAGTGAGACCCAAGGATGCTTTGTACCTGCTCCTTAACTAGTGAAGTTCATAGATGTTAGGTTCTTGACCCCTAGCCAGTAAGGGGCACCCCATTTCTGGAGCATCTGTGATGTACCACTTACCATGCATCCCCTTCTAGATCTCCCCAAATGTACCCTACAACCTCTATGATTCCCCTCACTTTGAATGGGAGGCAATGTTCTTGGGGATAACTTGAGTAGCTGTTCTGGGTCCCAGTGTTCCTTACTGGCTAAGCCAGAAGAGGACTCTGCATGTTTTAGCTTCCTGGAGCCTTCCTCTCATTTCTTCTTCCAGGACTGGATCTGCAGCCAGACAGGAGGCAGAGCCTGGTGAGTCCATGGTGAATACATTTTGCTCATCAATGGAATGCTCTCCCTTAAATAAGGAAGGATTGGTTTGTCTGCAGCAGGCTGGCTGACTGCAGACTCTCCCAGTCTATTGTCTCACTGCCCCTTGATCTCTAAGCCACTTTATCGCATTACCGACTGCCATTTCTACACCCTGAAATTGATTTTGGAACAGTTAAATTTCCCTCTGAATGGAGTAATATAACATTCCAGTGCTGCCAACATCTTTCCATCCTGTGAAGGTGATGAGAGAATGCTGTCAGCTCAGGGAAACATCTGATCATTTTCGCTGGTTACCCGAGGAACATGACCCACCTCCCCCACGTGTACACACGCATGCCTCCCCTGGGTGGGGCTCCCTCCACTGGAGCAGAGGTAGCTGCGCTTGCTTCTGACTGCTTAGGCTTTCCCCTAAGAGATGAGTGACTGTACCCTAGTCTGCCTGTAGTTTGGAATGTCACAGTGTTCCCAGGGCCAATGGGGACATTTCTAGAGGCTGAGGGAGGAGGAGGAGGAGGAGGAAGAAAGGGGGATGTGCATTCTAGGCTCTGATTCTCATGTGGGCTTCTTAGATAGATGCATTAGCCTGAACGTGGGCCCTTCCATTCTTGGCTGTTCTTGTCCCTCTATTCACAGCATGCTTCTTGTTGCTTTTGCATGGCCTGGTGACCCTTTGCAGGATGTAGCACATGTTGGGGGAGGGGCTGCACCCTGACTAGGAGTCAGGAAGTGTCGAGTAGAAGAGGCTGGAACCGTTGTCCAGATAGCCTCACTGCTTTCCAATGTGGCGGTGGGTGAAGCTTGTCTTGGTAGCTAAATTGACCAAATCTTTGTGGGCAGTGCCATATTTCCCACAGACAAAGGAAGGACTTGTGGGCAGCGCACATGGTGGCTTGGCCCTCAGTGAACACTGCAGATTGGAGGGATCTTGAACTGGTGATTTCTGTTTCCTGTGATGAGGAACTATTTAGACTTATTCCTCATTCTCTGTCGTTTCCTCAGGTCTGTCTGTGGCATGCTCACTGAACTCTATGGTGACTCAGTGTGACACCACACAGATTCTCCATACCAGAGACATGAGGGAGCCTCCCAGAATCTCATCACCTCCCTTGCCAGGATGTGTTCTGAAGCCTTCCATTTTGCCCAGGCAAAGTCTCCGTTAGTTAAGACCAGTCTCTGGAAGGAGTTCCCCGGCAGCGCCTCACTGGCTCTTGGTTTAGGGCAGTAGGTGACAGTCCCAAGTGCAGTCAGTGAGCCTTAGAGTGAAAACAACGTACTGTTGAGTGTCAAGTGCCTTGGGGGGCTTCAAAGTCTCCCCTGGGCCACTCTTTTATTATTGATTATACCCGAGGCTACTCAACCCAGTGTTCATGGGACCAGGATGAGGTCCCAAAGGAGTCAGTCCTCTTTTGTGATAAGCTGAAGGAGAGGCCCATTCCAGGTAAATGCCTACTGGGGAGGATTCTTCAGAGCCACATGCAAATGCTTCTTGGCTCTGCTGGAAGCCTGGAGGGGGACAGAAGCCTGTCTGCAGACACACTTCCAGGTTGTCTCTCTGCCACATCTCACCCCTCCTTCTTGAAGGGGCACGCTTTATTCTCTGAGCACCTTTCTCCCCTCACGGCCTTCCCTCCTGGAAAGGTTGAGCCCTCTCTTTTCCATGTTTCCTCCACCACAGTGAGAGGCTTTTTGGTCCAAGTTTGGGGCTGCTGAGACTGGAGGGGGCCTAGAGGGAGCAACAGGGTCTCTGCTGCAGGCTATATTCCAGAGGGAAAAATTGGAACACTTGAGAGCCGGAATAAAACATGAATGTAAAATGCAAGTGAGGAGAAATTTCCAGGGAGCATTTGCGTACTATCACGCTAATAGAGCGAGACAAGCAGGTTGCTGGGTTCCAGGCACTCAGAAGCAAGCTCCCAACATCCAGGGAAGCCAGGGTACAGAACATGGGCCCTCCAGGCGTGAGAAGGGGGGTGTGGAACCCACCCCATGCTGTCCTTACAGACCAGGCAGAATAAACTGGGGCAGGAGGGGGATTCACAAGAAGGAAGGCTGCAAAGAGAAGCTGACTCCAGGGGTCCACCATGTGGGGGCAGTAGCTCTGACTGATGCCACAGCCTCAGCAGAGACACCAGCACATTTTAACAGCATAATGAAAAAAATCCCATTTTAATATCAGTCCAAAGTTTCCGTGTATATCCTTTCATATTTAAATTTATCTCCAGAAAATTATCCACACAGTTAAGACTCGGGTGAAAGACACCGATAAAAGCGTAGAAATCACAGCCAGAGTGGAACAACCTTCAGAAACATCACAGTATGTGGGTGATTTTCTGAGCGGATGAAACTGGGCTTACAGTTTATGCTGGGAGTGTTTGAGCTAAATTAAGTCATGAGGGGAGATAATACAATGCACAATCATTTTAAGGTAATTGAATCATGAAAACTAAAAATTTGGAAGAAAACAGATATTTTACTTAATAGAAACCATCTGTACCGTACAGTAGGCAAATTGCGTAAAAATGAATAAAAGTGTCTCCGGAGGAGAGTGGCTCCGGCACCGGAGTCTGTAATGAAGATGTATATGGGCCTTTTAGCACTTGCATTGTCTATTAGAGGAGGTAAATCGCAGCAGCGGATAAGGGAAACAGTTACAAATTTTATTACCATCATCTGACTGGTGACAAACGTACCAATAGAAAGAACACACAGGAGATGGGTCTCTCCCCAGCCCCACCCCCTTCCACTCCGGGCCCACCTTCACGAGAAATCCTTATTAGTGAGGGTCACCAGGACCCCTTTGTCTAGTTACTATTGGGTTGGTGACTGCTACCCATGAGGACCATCTTTTAACTTGTTTAGGCTCTGAGTGTGCCGTTTGATTTGATTTGACTCCACCGGGGAGGCAGCTAATTTAAACATTTCTGGAGTGGCTTTTTGTGCCTGACTTTTGGCTGCAGGGACGCAGGCGGTTGATCTCCAAAGTGTTCCTTTGCTCGGGTTGACCTGCATCAAAATGCATTTATTTGACAGGATACTTTTGTTCTGGAAGCCGGGCTGACTCACTCTGTCTCCGTAGCTGAAGGTCGAGTGGCCGCGGGTTTTCAAAACAGGCGCTTACTTGTGCCTAATCTGCAAATTAACTAAATAATCGCAACTGCTAATTATTCAGTATCAGGCCTGAAATACAGAGGGCTTGAGTAATAATCAGCTGTTTAAATTAAGTTAGTGACAACCACTATTAGCTGCTGTGATTTAATAATCCCAATAAATGTGCACATTTTAAAAAAGGGGCTCTTTGTAATTTCTGTCCCAGCATTTGCAACTGAATCTGTTAATGAAGGGTGCACAACAGTTTTATGTTACAGATGATGCCGTAATAGGTGAATAAAAGGCTCTTCCTGACAACCAGAGTGATGGGGATGCCTCAAGCAGGAGCCGGTGAAATCAAGTTTCTAGTTCTGTGTGTTCTGATGACTCAAGGCCAGGAGGAGAATCTGATTCCTCTTGGATATTATGCATTTTGGGGCAATAAGAAACAGATCCCATTAGCAAATATGTAAAGGCCTCCCTTAAGAGTTACACTTGGGCAAATTTAGAACAAATGAGATGCAATTTTCTATCTTACAAGCTTGCCTGTTTTACCTAATATTATAATAATGAATTGATTCCAACAACTGATGATGGGGAAAGAGGGGTGTGCCTGGAGAGGAGGGGCACATGCACAGTGGGGGACTCATCTCCCAGGCCACCCTGCCTTTGTGACATTTCCGGACCTCACCCTGAACTCCTGGGGAAGTTACTCACCCTAGCAGAGCAAGGTTGGGTGGCAAAACCAGGCTGTGAAGAGAGAGATCCATGTGGACCCTGGCTGCAGTGGAGAGATCCATGTGGACCCTGGCTGCAGTGGAGAGATCCATGTGGACCCTGGCTGTAGTGGAGAGATCCATGTGGACCCTGGCTGCAGTGGAGAGATCCACGTGGACCCTGGCTGTAGTGGAGAGATCCACGTGGACCCTGGCTGCAGTGGAGAGATCCATGTGGACCGTGGCTGTGGTGGAGAGATCCATGTGGACCCTGGCTGCAGTGGAGAGATCCATGTGGACCCTGGCTGCAGGACCTTTGCCTTCCTGCCTCTTCTCCCTGCCTCTGTCTCCCCTCTGCTGATAGCACTTTTTTCAGTGGTCAATTGAAATTTTATGGCTAAGTTATTTAAAAGACACCATAGAAGAGCTAAATGAGGGAGGGATGATGGAAATGCTGTTTTTCTTTTACCATAATTACTCTTGATAGCAATTTGAACTAATTTGCATTAAAAACACCCATTTAGCCAAGCTGCTGAAAACAGGGACTTACGGTGTGCAAATCTTAAAACCTCAAGACTCTTCTTCCCAACCCGCATTCACTTTGAACTATAAAGCCATGAAAGACCACACTCCATTCATTATTCTCTCTGCTGGGCCAAGGCTCGCCCTCAGCAACACAAATGGCATTCTGGGTTCCATGGCAAAGGGCACACCTTTCTCATAGCTGCATTTTGCAAGGCTGGAGGGTAGGACAGAGGTTGGAGTAGAGACCCAGGTTCCTTCCCTTCTCAGGGTGATCTGTATGTCCCTCATCTTCATCTCCCTGAGATTATTTATCTTCAAAGCAAAAAAGTTGTATGTTTTGGAGTATTGACAAAATACCCCAGTCTCCGCATTGTCTAGAACTTAGAAATACACATGCGCATGTAAGCGTTTGTTTTTCTCAAGTAATGGTAGGCTTGGAGGTGTGTGTGATACCGCCACAGTTTCCTGGCTAGTGGCTGTGTTCTGTGTCACTCAGGCTGGACTGTGTGTGTGGGAAGGGCAGGCTTTGTGTTTGTGCAGAGGCTACCGCTGTTTCCCTGTGTGCTTGTGTTCTGTATGTCTGTCTGCCTGCGGTCTGTCTGCCTTTGGTTTCCCAGTGCTGCACCTGCCTTTTTACTTCAACAAGAGAAAGGAGAAGATTGAAATCTGATGAGGAACTGGGGACCATTTGGACCCTCTTCTATCTTCGTAACATTTTTCTTTGGCTACAAATCTCCTCTGCTCCCCCGCCCCCCAACCCCACTTGAAGACATTTGAATCTAAAATTCAAGAGGAAAGAAGTTAAATTCAAAGCAGGCATTTCCACGAGTCTGGCAGTGAAGTCTGGAGAGAGGCGTCCATCCAGTGGGTAGAAAGCATAGATGGAGACCCTAGCTTTGGATTCTGTAATGCCTCCACCTCCAAATATCTACACATGAAGAAAGTGATGCCCCCTCAGGGGGAATATCCACTTAGGGCCAGTAGCGTTTTTCTTTCTTTCTGTCAGTTCCCCCAAATGCCCACATTCTCTGAATCCATATAACATGTACACATGCTCCTGAATGGGGAAGATAATTTCTGGAATTAGAAGCTACAGCTGCAACCAGCCAGAGCCAAGGACGGTGCATCTTCCCCTTCCTTTCACTTCCTCTCTGCTTGCCTCTCTCTTTTCTTCTCCCCTCTCTCTCCTTCTCCTCCTTTCATCCCTTTCCCGTCTCCCCCTTTTCAACATCCCCCTTTCCATCTCGTAAATAAGCACCTGTCAGGCCCTGCCTTCCACAGTCCCCTGTTGCCCGTCTGCAGACTGGACAGAGCACAGCTCCACAGGGGCAGGGCCACCACCAGTGTCAAGAGAAGGTGACCCAGGGTGCAGAGCAGGAGCCAGATGCTCAGAGGACTGTTGCTCCGCACTGGTTCTCAGGGCCCAGAACCTTCTGGCAGCGGGGGACCAGTCCAGAGGCTGAGAAGCCCAGGGTTAGAGGAAGAAAAGAGGAGAGAAAGGCCACAGACCGCTCCTGCCGCATTCCACTGGGAACCGTGGTGTCTTGACTACTCTCAGACACAAGATGGCACTCTTAAGCTTTCAAAGGAGCTGGCCTCCTCAGGAAATTGACTCTCTACCCTGGCCAGCAGCCTCCTTTCAGAGCATCTGTAGAGGGAAGAAAGTTGAGGTCCCTTCCCAGTACCCACCAGGTAGGGGTTCTGCCTCATTCTTCCTAGGGCTGTGCAGCTGCACAGAGACCCACCAAGCAGAACCTCCTGCTGTCAACCCAGGCATTTTGCTGTGTGGGCCTTGCAGACTCGGTACAGCTGGACTCCCTGGCTTTGTTTCCAGAATTGAAATAAAGAAAACAGCTCAGGAAAGGAGGTTCTGACCCAAAGAACACCACCGTGCCCTGAGGACAGGGGCTGGCAGAGTCTCCTGTTACAGGATGCCCCACCAGGCTGATAGATGGCCCTACCATTACTTACCTGATTGTGGCCCAGAACCACATTGGCAAGGGCTTATCAGGGCATGGTCTCAGGGCATGCAGAAAGTCCCTTGGGTCTTCTCCCACTAGGCTGACACCCTGAGCGTACAAGAGCTCTTCTGTGGGAGAGAAGGCTGTTTTTCTGGATCCCATGTCTCCCTTGGCTGTGATTAGCCACCTGTCTGCCTGTGAGTCCCGGAGGACAGGGACCTGGCAGGACCAGATGCCCATCATTGATGGGCAAGAGCTGGCTCACTGCACAGGCTAGGAAATCAGATCGGCCCTGGAGATCAGCTCTGGGACTTGGGAACCAAAGAGAAAGGGTTGGGGATGCGCTCTAGGAGTCAGGCCAGGAAGCACGTTGGGAGTAGGTATGAACACCTACCGCATAGTTGAAGGGGCCTGGGCAGGTGCTCATGCCCACCAACTGAAGACAGTACTGAAGAGCATGTCCAGCCCCAATGCTGCCTCTGTGAGAAGACTGTGGGGGTCGAGTTGTGCCTCATATTATGGGGAGCACTCTCACAGTGCACTAGAAGCCATGAGGTCGTGGCAGGGTTGAGACTTGCCTGTTTGTCTATCTGTTAGCACGTACACGTGAGCATGAGGGCCCATGCGTGTATGTATTTGAAAAGCGTCATCAATAGCTCGCTATCAGGGAATGGTGTGGATTTCGAAATTCATGGACCTGGGTTCTTATTTGGCTGCGCCACTTAAATGCAGGTGGCTTTTGGTAGTCACTTGGCCTCTCTGAGCTTATTGGTCAATGGGATGAAAATGGCCCCTTCAAGCTTCGGGGAGACAGTCGAGCAGAAGCAGCTAAGTGGGGCTTGGCAAATGCCGAGTGTCCCTGTGAATCCCTCTGTTTTCCATCTCATACTTCCTTTTGCCACTCTGTTGTGGACCCGTCTCCAGCCTCCTCTCAACAGTAGCTGTGTTTGCAAGACCATCGGTAAGCATTAGCGGACTCCAGAGCCCATCAGGGGCCACCTTATAGGCTTTGCCTATGAGTACAGTATCTGGAGATGTGGTGGTGGACAAGATTGCTGCTCTGTTATCTGTGTCTGTTAGGAGCCTTCCGTTCTTTGTCTTACTTTTTCCATTGTGTGTGTGTGTGTGTGTGTGTGTGTGTTGCACACATGTATATGCATGTTTTATATGTGTGGGCACACCTGTGTAGTTGTATCTGCACACATATGTAAGTTCAAGGTTGGTGTTGGGAACCATCCTCCACTGACCTTGTTCACTGAAGCAGGTTCTCTCAATCAAACCTAGAGCTCACCGATATGGCTGGTTTTAGCCAGCTTGCTCTGAGGATCCTCTGTCCCAACATTTTGAGGCTACAATGACAGGAGGGAACCCACACTCACCACCACTGCCTGGCACATCCTGCTCTTCATAAGTCCAAAGACATCAGGAAACGGCAGAGCTGTGGGGAGGTGGTGATACCTGCTTCCCAGACACCCGCCTCTCGGGATCTATTCACACAATCTGGATGCAGCCTGGATAAGTGCGACCAGACACCCTACCTCCGAGCCCTGAGTTCAACTGTCACCAGCCTCCTGAGATAAGAAGCCTTGTCCCCCAGCCTAGGATACTGCGGTAAAGACAATTCTCAGGAACTCAGTTCCGGTCCTGCTTCCCAGCACGTGTGAGCAAAGTTGTTCCATCCTCTCATCTGGCAAACAGCTCTGGGTTCCAAGTTTAGGGCAGTACAAGGCAGCTGTGATTGAACCTCTCTCAGGAATCTCTACAAAGAGCACTTGTGAATGAGTGGATGCTCCAAGGTATGGATTATGCTGACGGGGCCTCTGTCCTTGGAGACTATTATAAAGACATAATCACTGATGCACGAAAGGGTTTGGGCACATCATTGCTGAGGTCATTTTTAAAGATTTGCCCTTTTGTGGTTTGGGGTTCTGATTCCCATTTCCTCCTAAGCAATTCTTCACCAGAAATATCTTGTCGGTTCACACAGAAGGTGGAGGACCATTCTCTGTGGGCACACTGAAGGTCCCAGCATGGCTTCTGCCCTCAGGGAGTTTGAACAGTCTTTGGAAGATGATATTCCAGGGTTGTCTGTGGAATCACTATGTGATTAGTAAGACCAGAGAGCCAGTGGTAGGAGCTACTAGGAGGTTGGTTGGAGCTTAGAGGCTTAAGAAGTCAGGGTTAGGACAGATGGGGAACTGAGGGACACGGTGGAGTGCAGGGGCACTGATAGGTGGAGGCAGAAATGACAAGGTAGGTATGAGCCTGACCTCACCATCTTATAAGAACAAGGGTGATTTACCAGATGCTGTCACCAGGGCATAATTTTATCTAAGGAATATTCTTTTTGCAGCGTAGGTTTTCTGACTGCCCATCATCCCACTCGGCTACTTCCGGCTGCTTGAGGTGACTCACTGTCACTTTCTTCAGATAAGTGGCCACTCTTGGATTTGAGTGTGTAGTGAGTAGACGCCTGCATACCACAGATGCAATTCACATTTACAGCACATGCACTCCTGGGTGCAAGAGGTGCGGTCCATGGCTTCTCCCTGGCACACTCAGGGGGAGAGATCCTGGGATGGGAGAAGCCCAGGTTGTACAACTGTGAGGCTGTCCTGCATTCTTTAGACAGGGACAGCAGAGGTGCCCATCCTTGTGTGGCTTGGGGGCACTGAAGCTGTCACTCTATGCCTGCAAAAGCTGAGCATTTGCTCTGGCTTGGCAGAAGCCAAGGCAGTGTACAGGAGGATCTGACAGAAAGCAGGCGTTGGGATGCACACCTCACGTCCGTGTGCCTTTAACTCACTCACTCGCTGCTTCCCTCTGTGGGCACATTTCTTAGCCCACCTTACATGAACTGTGCACTCTTCAGCTAGCAGTAGGGAAGGGTATGGGTGGCTCCTAGTTCTGGCTGCTTACCACCAACTGGGAAAGAATAGTGGTAAATGAACTCAATTAAATACCAGGTGACAAGTGGTATGTTGGTGTAGCTCTGGGTGCTGTGGCTTCCTCTTCCTTCCTTCTTTCAATTCTTACAATATTCAATTCAACTCTTACAATCCTTCAAGCTGTTGTTATGTTGGTATGTGTTTTATGGCCGCAGGGTACGGTCTTTCTTCCTGGGGCCCTTAGGTCACAATGGACACAGGAGGGAGAGAGAAAGTTCTGGATCATAGAGGAACAAAACACTAACTCAGGCTGAAGAGACATGGAGGGGGTCACCTCAGTTGGGGCTGGAAGAGTAAGTGGGCATTTTTTCAAGGTGGGGATTTGGGATACAGAAATGAAAAGTCTTTCTGGAACTTGGAATAAAGTGTGTATCGACCTCAAGAAAGGAGACAGGGGAGTGGGATGTGTGCATGGCTGACTGCTGAGTGTTTGGAGAGCTTGGGGTCTGGAAGAAAAATGCTGAGGGCTGTAGAAGGCTTCTGGGAAGGGCCTCAAGAGTCAGGGTAAGGTGACAAGATAGGAATGATGTGACTTTTCTTATTCTCTTTCCTGCTTTCTTATCGTAGAGTCACATGGTTTCACGTGATTGGAGATGATATGCTTATGAGGAGGTGGTCACTCTTTGAGAGAATTCCTTGCAAACTTTTAAATAGCTTACCACACAGCTGAGTACTCCTCCTCACACCCACACTGGCCTCCTGTAGGCAACAGCCCATTTTTATTAAGCCCATATTTTATTATTTAACTTTGTTAAAGTCACCACCAAATCCTCTATACATTAAAAAGCAAAATTGCCATGTGACCTGGCACTTCTCCTTCTTAGTGTATGCACCAAAGAATTGGAAATGGGCACTAGAACAAATATTTGTATGGGAGTGTCTACAGCAGTGCTATTTCTAATAACCAGAGATGTAAGTAGTCTGAATGTTCATCAAAAGATGAGTGCTTAAATAAAATGAGCCAGGCCAGATGGGGTCCTAAAAGGAATGAAGTGCTAGGGATAGCTCAGTGGGTAATGTGCCTGCCATACAAGCATGGGGACCTGAGTTTAGATTCCCAGCATCCATGTAAAGCCAGGCACAGTGGTGTGAACCTCTACAACTACAAATGTCAGAGAGGAGGCAGAGATAGGTAGATGCTTGGAGCTCATTGCTACCCTTTGTAGATGAGTGGGTAACCTCTTAGGTTTGGTGAGGGACTGTCTCAAAAAACTTAGATGGAGAGCGGAGTGATTGAGAAAGATACCTGATGTTGACCTCCAGCCTCCACACTCACAAACATGCACAAACATGCACATACACATACTCCCTTCCCCACAAGGAAGTGGAATGTTGATGTGCGTCATAACATGGACAAAGGTAGAAAGCATTGTGTTAAGTGAAAGAAGGCAAGCACAAAAGGCCAAAGGCTGCAGGACACCATTTATATGAGACATCTGGAGCAGGCAAAGATGTGGTCCAGAGCTGACTGCTACTGCCAGGGGCTTGGGGAAGGCACATGGAAACTGCTCAGAGGTGATGAGCATCTTTGGAGCCAGACAGACAGGCTGGTTGTACACAAGGAGGAATGATGTCAACGACTTTGAGCCACTGTAAAGTGGCTCATTGTATGCTATGAGAATATTTTAGCTCTGTAATAATAAATCCCCATCCTTGCCCTGTACCTGATGGAGACACCTGTTAGCTGTCCGAGAGCAGTGTGGCCACAGGCTCCAGGGAGGGCTCCAAGATCTCTGAGGGCCTCCCCCTGTTCCTCCCATGAGGCCCCCTACATACCTCCCAAAGGGAGGAGCCTTTGCCTTGGAAAGCAGTTGTCTCTGCGTTGACTCATTTGACTCTGTAAATCACTTTTTTGAATGCAGGAACGTAAAGGGCAAAAGCTCTCCCTTCCCTGTTCTTGTAATTGCCCAGATCGATAGGCAAATTGATTTAATTGAGAAATAGTCTCCAGGTAACATTTAGGAAAAATCATGGAGATCACTACGTAGGGAGTGCCTGTCCCTGCCCTCAAAGGGGACAGCCTGTGGGGTGTAACCTCCTCTGTCACTGGGAGGTCAACATCAGTGAGGTGGGAGGTGAGTCTCCATACAGCCTTTGGGAAGGGCTGGGACACTTCTGCTCCTGAAAGGTCACAGTTATTTGAGAGTCACACCCCAACACTGTGCAGAACACTGGGACTCTGAGACAATGAAAAGGAAGGGTTCCATTCTTAAGGGTCCAGTGCTTCAGAGAGTCTCATGGCTGTCCGGGGGTGGGGGTGGGGGTTATCTACTTTTGATCTCTTGAGTAGTCTGGTCCATGCATCAGAAGGTCCACACATCAGAACCTCAGCTTCAAAGTGGCCTTGGGGCTCAGAAGAGATGCTACCTGGGGTCCCTGACCTGACGTTGTGCCTGGGACCTTAAGCCCTGCTCCCTAGGTCTTTGTCTTGGGTGCCAGGCTGGTCAGTGTGAGGCAGAGACTGAGCCTGAACAGTTCTGGTTGCTACTTCCCTTGCTTGTGTCTAATACCGCTGGGAGGAACAGCTGGTCTCAGAAGAGAGCTACCATCCTGCTCAGCACTCCGGGAGTAATAGTAAAGGGAGAAAAACCTGATGTGGACTCCAGATACCCTGCCTCAGTTAGACAGCTCATCAATAGGATTGGGGGATAGGATTGATCTTTTCCTTATAATGTGCAGCATTCAATGATGGCAAAAATGCCTTTAAAAGGAGCCCGTGGAACACTTTGAAAATATTAATTAGTGTGTTGAAGCATTCCGCACAGCACATCACAGTGAGACTGCTCCAGGGGGTTGCCTGGAATGAATTATTAATAGGAGTCCCTCCCTCCCCTGTGCTTCACACCCTGATTTTATGGGAGTTGGCATGGGCTGGGGTGTCTGTTAGATTCATTTGCCGCTCATTGCATGCAAGTGGGGAGCAGCTTGTGCCATTGGGGTCACACATGTGTGGGGTTCGCATGTCTGGAAACAGAGACCCATGGAAACATGGAAACTACACAGCGGAGGGCAAGGCTCGATTCAGAGAGCGCTGCAGAAGTGGCTGTGTTAGTCTTGACTCATGTGGCTTTTTAGTGCAAGCCCACGGTGTCTGGAGGAGTCAGGTCTGAGGATACAGACAGAGTTCAGGAAGAAGCAGCTAACAGAGGCTCCTTCCTTCTGTCCCAACTCTGCCTGTGTGAGCATGAGACCACCAGGTTCTCTCCAGCTCCTCTGTGCTGGCTGAGCAGTGGGGCCAGATCCCCCCAGCTCTCCAGGACACCAGCTCTCCTTAAGCCAGGGAGCACTGAGGTTCCCAGCTGAGGCAAGCCTGCTTTACGAAGAGAGCTCTTGTAGAACTATAAACACAGGAGTGAAGGCATTTTTACTTTAAAAATTTAAACTATTTCAATCAAGAATCATAGAAATATTTATAGTTGTGCAAAACTGAACAAGGAGGGTTGGGGGTTGATGGAGTTCTTACGAGGCTTTCTGACGCGGGGTTGGGGGTTGGGGGCTTGGGGGGGGCGGCGGCCCGTGTTCACCAGAATGCCTTCAGCAGCTCCCAGCTCTCAGCCCTGGTTGCTTCTTCTTTCCCTTTCATTTCACACTTAGAATTTATGGGATGCTGTATCTTTTTTTTTTTCTTTAAAAACGTTGTACATGTATCTTAGATAGCTAGAGAAGAGCCTCAAACAAATGAGTTTTTCAATATAATAGAAATGTGGGTGATCAGATGCGATGATAAATTTCTCATTTAAATTTTATTGGGAGGATACAAAAACAAAATAAAATAAAGGATCTTCCCAGTTGCAGATGTATTAGCAAACCGGACTTCACTGTTTCACTGGCTTCACAAAGAACTTGCTGCTCTAGCGGGCTATACATACAGTTGTGCATTTTCCCATGAAAATTTAAAGTCTCCTATTAGACTGTTGTGTTGGCCCCTTCAGGGGGGGAAAAACAAAACGACAAGCCATAGCTGAGCTGGAATTGTCTTGTTGACAATTGCCTGCCGTTAACAATGGAGTCAGTTCTTAACCATCAGCTGTCACAGAATGTCATGGCAGGGAGGGAAGTGAACGGTGGCCATGCGAGTCTAGGCAATGCCTCTGCTGTAGGGGAAGTCAGGAGCATGGCAAAGCTCCTGAGGACGTGGTCCTTGCACATCCGGCACATCGCTGGCACCCCATCCTCTGAGGGGCTTCTGTGGCCCACTGATGGCTATTTTAAGCATTTAGAACAGTGTTTCTCAACCTTCCTAATGCTGTGACCCTTCAGTACAGTTGTTCATGTGGTGGTGACCCCCCCAACCAGAAAATTATTTTGTTGCTACTTCATAACTGTAATTTTGCTACTGTTATAAATCTTAATGTAAATATCTGTGTTTTCTAATGGTCTTAGGTGACCCCTTTGAAATGCTTGTTTGACCCACATTTTTGAGAACCACTGATTTAGACAACCCCTGAGCCATTGGAGGCAAATTTCTTTCTTTCCTTCTTTTTTTTTTTTTTTTTTTTTTTTTTGGGGGGGGGCTGGGGTTGGGGGAAGGGAAGGGTCAAGGGAGGGAGCCAAAAGGAAAGAAAAGATTCCTAGCTAAAGGTCTCCCTAAAATTTAAGTGCCTGGTATGATATTATTATTTTAGTATTTTAGTTATTTCATTGGAATTGAGGTTAGATTTAGAAAAGGAACCTTAGTGAAAACAGTTCAAGCGATATGTGCCTTGTCCCCAGTGGCCTTGGATACGGTGTCTGCTCTTTGGAAAATGTGACAGTGACATGGTCAGCCGGTGGGCAGACCCTGCTGCCTGTGCAGGGTGGGTACTGAAGGAAGCACCCCCTGCCATGCACCATGGGAGGCCCCCACCCACTCGGGACAAAGGCTCCTTCAATGTGCTGTGGTGGTGTGAAAGGGGGCTGCTGGAACTTGGAAGTTTTATTTGTATTTATTATTTGGTAATGATTTAAACAGCTCAGGCTGCCAAATCACAAGCAGAAAGAAGCTCAAGCTTGGCTTTTGTTATCAGCTGGGAGAATTAAGGTTATTTTTTTCCTTGACTTTTTTCTCCCCCTCTCTCTCTCTTTTTAACAGCCCTAGTGCCTTGGCCCAGCTCCAGTTCAGGTAATTACATTCTGTCTTCCTAAATCCCCTTGCAACTCCAATTGGGCAGGCTGCTCCTCACTTCCCTCCTAAAAGCTGATGTGTGGGGTGCCTGGCATCAAACGGGGTGGCATTCCAATAGTGAGTCCCAAGGTGTTCTGCAGAGAAGCATTTGGAGCGGCGTCTGCAGGGCTTGTGTGCAAATGGAGGTAGTGTTATTTATCGCTCCTCCCATCAGCAGCTGCCAGCCTGAATGACATTTTAAATATGAAGTCCAGGGTCTTGGGGATGATCAGATGCGAGGGTCCGTGTGGTTCACCTTTAGAGTTATTGGGCAACTGAAATCGGAGTGGGAGGCGCAACCAGAAGATCTCTCGAACAGGAAATATCCCTGCCTGTGTTTTTACTTTCGCAAAACAGCACTTAAGATTTTTTTTTTGTCTTTCTTGATTAAAATTAAGGAAGATATTCTGGGCTATTGTTGTTCTGGCTTTTGTATTTTAAGGATGAATGGAAATAGGCACATTTTTCCATTTGTAGGGACAAAATTACATCTCTTTAAAAAAGGCTGATTGTTGAAGCGTTTGCTCAGCTCTGTCTCAAGTCTTGCTAAAGGGATGTTTCGGCCGTATGAGCGCTGTTCATTCCTTTTTTTCCCCCTCTTTAGTATTTGCTTTAATTCTGGATCATCCAAGGGCTTTTCAACAAGGGAAGCGGCTCCTGTTAGTCCAGCATCTGTTCAAAAAAACGAAGTGAGTTAGCAGGGCTGTTTTGTGCTATGTAACCATGCCGTGCACATCGATGACCGCAGGGAGACATCAGCAAGCACAACTTAGGGTGCATAGGAAAAGAAAGCAAGACTAGGCACATGCACATCCCTCTCACTTGGAAGAAAAATGGGAATGAGAAGGGATCTTTGTCTTTGCCATTAAAGAGTCAGGAAGCAGCTATTCTCTGGGCTGTTTGTGTCCCAATTCCCACCTAGAAAGGGTCCAGGGCTCAGCAAGGAGCTTCTGGGTGTAGGAGACCTGGTCTGCTGCTCTGGTGCCAACGACCTTAGGTCCCAGTCTGAATTCTTCATACACACTTAAAAGCTTTGTCTTCAGCTCCCCCACCCCCCACTGCTGCTGCTCAGTGGCTGGGTGATCAGAGCCACACCTGGAGGAAAGACCACTGTGCCTGGCGTTGGGTGTCGTTGTCTTGCATGTACATATTGATTTATTTCTGCTCATGTATTACCCTACAGAATCATTCTTTAGAAAGCACAGAGTCTGGGTGGGTGAGTTGGCTTAGCAGCTTAAAGCAGTTGCCCCCCAAGCCTGAGGACCTGGGTTCGATATCCAGGATCCATATGGTGGAGAGAACTGATGCTCACAAGTCATTCTCTGACCTCCACATGTGTCCCCTCATCTTTTGAAAATAAATAAATGAATGTAATACAAAATTTCCCCAAAAGCATAGAATCGAGCAGACATTAAATACCGACTCCATTCTGTGCCTTCTCTGGGACTTGTAACTCTAGTGACTTGCATTTCCCCCCCACCCCTAATTACAGGAAAAATAGCAAATTGGCACATATCAGGAAATGGGTACCCTCCACCCCCCTGATTTACAAGGAAGAGCGGGGGTGACTTTACAGCTCAGGAATCCAGTGAAATAAATTTATGGTTAGGAAAACTTCATGTTTTTAATGTGATGAAGGCCCCTTAACTTTTAACACGCTTCTCCGGTTAAGCTGAGCAGGACTCGCACGGAAATGGCTGTCTACAGCTGCCGCAAATTGATTTATCCCCAGATGATAGGCAGACTGCGGACTGAACTGGTGGGAGGAGAGCCCTTTCATTTCAGTATCTGCGGCTGTCTGTGTCCTGTTTGTGTCCATCCTGCTGCCAGGATTTGCCTGGCCTACTGTCCAGGGGGATTTGCAGGGGCCTATTGTCCCCAGCAGTCAGGGCCATTCAGCTGCACTACAAGAAAGGGCTCGAATTTCCCACAATACCTTGCATGCCGTGGGGTTGGGGGCTCATCTCTGAACTCCTTTTCAGACACCTTCAGAATTCTTCAGAGTAAAGTGAGCTGTGTGGGAACCGATGGGGTCACATGTGTGATCATGCCGAGCGGTGTTTAGAAAAGTATATTTTGAGGATTAGTTGGAATCGTTGGCTTGTGAGGAAGATGAGCTTGCTGCCTCAGGGTCTCATTCCCAGAATGGAGGTTACCGTCAACCCCCACACTGTCTTTGCTTCTCTGGGGCTTTCGCATCCATCTCAGCCCAGAGATCTGAGCCAGATGCTAGTAATGCAGACATGTGTACCTTCCTGTAGAAGCTCCTAACCACCTACTGTGCGCAAACACTGGGGAGGATACGCGTGGTCTCTGCCCAGTTTGAATTCGCAGTTGATTGGGAGAGCTGGGAAGTAAATTCAGGAGGGTAGCACAGAAAATTACCAGTTATGGTTTGCACAGTGAGAGGGAAAACCACAAGAATTTGGAGGAGAGAAAACCCTCACTCTAGAGGTCCTTGGAGGGCAAGGGAAAAAGTGGAAGAGCAGTTAGGTCTGAGCTGTCTTAAGTATTCAGGGCATCTCAGCTTCACTGGGGCCAAAGAGAGTCTAGGGGAAGGAGATGAGCCCTAGAGGTGTCACAGTATGAGGCTCAGTAAGGCTCAGCCAACACTGAAGCCTGTTTCTTGCCCAGATGTCTGTGGTTAGTGCTAGCCAGCTGGGTCCTTGCTTGTCTCTGCCCCTGTGGCTGGGCACTGTTTGTGGTATCAACACTCATATCGGCTCATCTATTCCCCCAGGACCCGCCTACCACAATGCTGTCCTCCTTCCTCCCTCGTTTCTGAATTTAGGGTCCAGCTAAGACTCCCACTTTCCTCTCTATGCCCAGTTGTCTAAGTTCCTACCTTGTCCCTAGTAGGGTTAGTGGAGCACATTCTTATGGCTTCAAGCTTAGATATTTGGGTTTGGCTTTTAAATACTGTGTCGCTGGGGATGAGGGACAGAGAAGTCTAAAATATTTTCATCTTATAACTGAATTTTGGGGTCCGGAGAAGATGGCTCATTGGTGAAGGGTACTTGTCCCTGCCCAGCACCCACGTGACAACGCACAACCACCGGTAACTGTAGTGCTGAGGGATCTGACACCATCTTCTGGCATCCATGGGCACGCTGCGTGCATGTGGCGCACAGACATACATGTAGGCAAAACACCTGGACACTTACATAGATCTTACAAAATATAACCAAATTTTATGGGGTTTTTTTTTTATCTCTAACGAAGTTAAAGACTTTAAAATTAATATAAAAGCTTTCCTCCTCAGCCATAGGCTAGCAAGAATGACATAGAACCAGGGCTAGAGGGATGGCTCCGTGGTTAAGGGTGCTCTTGTTGCACTAGTAGAGGACCAGAGTTTTGAGCACTCACATTGGATGGTGGCTCACAACCACCTGTAACTCCAGCTCCAGGGGGTCTAATATCTTCTGACCCCTGTGGGCACTAACATGTACATGTGCATACAAATACAGAGACAGACAGACAGACAGACATACACATGGGATCCCCTCTTCTCCCTTTGTCCCTTCGCCCTTCTATCCCATCTTTCTTCCACCTGGCAAGTTTGGGGTCTTCACATGCCTGCTTGTGATGTTCGCAGGTGCTGGGGGGGGGGTGCCACTGTGACAGATGTATTTTCCTCATCTCCACGAAGCACAGCAATCTAGGTCACAAGACAAGGGGACACACAGCAGCCTCTGAGATGACACCTAGCTGATGTTTGCTTGTGCACAGGGGAGCCCCCTCTGTAACTTTCTTTGGGGTGCAGGAGAAGAAACCACCCAGCGGTACAAACATCTGGTTTAGAACTTGACTAAATGAGATTTCACCAGAAGGACAAGAAGGAAGGGCACTCTCGACAAGGAGGCCCTGTGGCCTGGTGCAGAGGGGGTGGGGATCTCAGGGTCCTCCTGTGTGAGCCCTCATAGAGCTTTTCTTGCTGAACTTTTTCAAAGCTATTTTTCCTTTGGGTTTTGGTTTTTCAAGACAGGGTTTCTCTGTGTAGCCTTGGCTCTCCTGGAACTCACCGAGATCTGCCTGCTTCTGCCTCCTGAGTGCTGGGATAAAAGGCATGTGCCACCACCGCTGGCTCAGCTTTTCCAAAGCTTTTGAGGCACCTTCAACCTTCACCAGCCTTGCCTATGTTTTCTCTTGGGATTTGCTTGTGGTATTGGCTAATTGAATGACATTACATAAATAACCCCGGTGTGTTTAAGTGTTTGCAAGGTCTTTGCCATGAAGGCAGTGTGAGCCTAAGGGAAGGGCAGGGTGACTTGGAGGGAGGGACTCTGGGGCACAGGCCCCATTACATTTGAGGAATGTCCACCAGTGGCCACACTTGAGACATTCCCATGCTAGGCAGGAGGTATTCTAGAGATCCATCCGTATTAGACTTTCCAAGATCTGTGGTAAAACTTTCTTGGGAATCCCAGAAAAAAATATTATTTTCATCTTAGTTCACATTAAAAAAAAATTATCAATGCTGGGAAGATGGGCTCAGTGAGTAAAGTGCTTAAGTTATGCTCAAGTATGAGGACCTGAGTTCAAATCCCCAGCATCCGTGTGAAAACCGGGTATAGTGGTGGTGGCGGTGGTGGTGGTGGTGGTGGTGGTGGTGCGTGCGTGCGTGCGTGCGTGCGTGCGTGCGTGCGTGTGTGTTTATGTGTGTGTGAGGGGGTGAGGAATATGGCAAGAGAGGAAGTCATAAAAAGGGCCCGTGGAGAAACACACATACATACATACAGAGAGAGAGAGAGAGAGAGAGAGAGAGAGAGAGAGAGAGAGAGAGAGAGAGAGAGAATATGGTAAGAGAAGTAAGAAAGGCCAGTAGAGGAAGCCAAACTCTATGACAATCCATTTTTATTCAGTCTTGAGAGGACTAACCCTATCTCTGAAGAGGATCATTAATCCATCATGAGGGATGGTCCCTCAAGTCATGAACCCAAATACATCTTAAAGGCTCCATTGCCTCATGCTGTTATGCTGGGGAATTAGGCCTCGATATGAATTTTGGCAGGGACAAGCCATATCCTAACCACAGCACATGGCTTCATTTATCTAACCCTAACTTCACTTCTCTCTGGGGCCCAAGAAGAAGGTATGATGCAGGATACAGGGAGTCACTGGGGTCCCAAGGAGACAGCTACAGGAGAGAGCTTTGACTTAGAGACACCACTGAATTTACAAAAAGGAGGGCCAAAATGGGCCAAAACCCTTCCCTAGGCACACACGCCTATGCGTGCTTGTGCGTGTGCCTCTCTCTCTCTCTCTCTCTCTCTCTCTCTCTCTCTCTCTCTCTCTCTCTCTCTCTCTCTCTTTCTGTGTGTATGCGTTCACCATGAGATCTGGACACTCACAGAGAAGCCTTTTGAACCTCTCGCTGCAAGACAAAAACAGCAGCTCCACCACTACAAAGAGCAAGGGTCATCAGGCATATAGGTCTCCATTCTGCAGGTCCTTAGTTCAGGTCTCTCTGCTGCTCACATACAAGCAAACCTTATGACCATAGTGAAAGTGCTCTCCCTTCCTAGACTCAAGCTCCAATCAGAAGAATTTCTTAACTCATGCTGGGTCTCATGCATGGACCAACAGCTGCATGAGACATCATATTTTTAGTCACTACCACTGGTTCTAGCCCCCACGATGACTGACCCCAAGGGCATGGGCTAGATCTCCTGAGGACTGGCTGAAGACCAAAGGGGCCAGAGACAAGGCATGCTAATGAATGTCTACTGCACACTTCTCGGGGGGAGGTTTGGTATCAGAACAAGTAATCAACCAATTTCTGAGCTATAAGCTTTTTCAATTTTGGTGCAAGATTGAAAATGTGAAATATTGCCAATCTGCAACAGGCTTGCACACGCACAGTTAAAACGGTGACTTTTAAATGACATAAAAGTATTACACACAGTGAGTGTACCTGGTGTCCATTTGTGCAAATATAAGCAAAGACATTCTTAGGAGGAAGGTTTGCTCTGCCTTGCCAAGCTTCAAGCCTCTTTTGCGAAGGGGCTTTCAAACAGAGTCAACACTTACCCTGTGTCCAGCCCTAGCCGCTGCCCACATTGGTGGAATTATGGGAAATATGATTCCTGGAGAAAGGCCTGTCTGAGTTCGTTTCTGGGCATTCCAGTCAAGGTCTCTAGAATAGCGCTGGGGTCTCTTACAGGTAAGAGGTGACTCCCTCTTGCTCAGGCCTGGGTCTCCACAAGGGAGCACAGCTGCTCTCTCTCTCTCTCCCCGAGATGCAAAGTGTTTCAAGCAGGCATCATGAGGAGCTAGAAACTGCCCAATGCCTTAAAGGCTGGGTCAGTACGTAAGCCCTAGGCGGCACAGTCATTGGGAATCCACGATGGTTGTTGTATCTGCAGCAAGTTGCAGCCAAGTCCTGTGACCGGCAAACCGTCCTTGCCCCTCCCTCTTCAAGCAGGCCCCAGCAGGGACAGCACCAGGTCCTGCTAGCTTGCACCAAACTATGCCTGCCTCTGTGATCACCACCCGGGCTGCCAGGGCGCCTTTCCGTCGGTTAATTAGAAGCCAAGTCGGCGGAGCCCCCCGCCCGCCACCGCGCGCTCCGCCCGCCAGGGGCGCCCTCCCCGCTGCCCGCCGGCCCTTTGATCGCCCGCGGCCCGAGGCCCGCAGCTCGCAGCCCACACTGCGGCGGGCAGGTGGCGGCAGCGGGGCGCGGCGCGCTCAGGCGCACCGGTCCCCGGGCCGCGGTGCGCTCCCCGCCACGCCACACATCAAGGCCGGGCCGGCCGGCGGGCGCCTTCATTAGCAGCCTGAAATTATAATATTATGTTAAAGAACAAAGCTGCTCCCCAGAAAAATATGTGCTGCATATCTGACAAAGATAAATTGGATTATTCAAAATATTCTTGATGAAATGTTACATTTTGCAACTAATTATCAATCTGTTTTATCTGTAGACCAGCTGGGCATTTTTGTGCATGCAAGACCGGCCTCCGCAATGATCTTAAGATGTCACTGCGGCGTTTACATCTTTTATTTCAAGGTTTAAATAACTGGGAAGTAGCTAATGTAATTCACTGCTGAGAAGAAAGAGAAGCTTCTTGATTCCTTTCCAAAGCCATCTCTTCCTAATGAACTTCTTTGGACTGTGAGTAATGAGGCTTTATTCAAATAATGTTTAAGGAAGGTTCTGTCAGTGTAATCTTGGGGAACAAAAAGAGGAGGGGGGAACCAATGTTTAATACATTTAAAACATCTCTATTCATGGCGTATTAGCCCCCCCAAGCTCGCAACAGCACTTACCAGTGAGGACTCTGGCTTTTGCCCGTGGGAGCTGCAACTTACAGGCAGCCTTGTTTTCTGCTACACGTGAAGACCACAGCCAGGTCTTCCAGCACTGAGACACAGAGATTCGGCATTCTGCATTTGTTCCCCCAGAAAAATTCTATCTTGAGGATTGTGCCAATGTAGCTTTCTTGATGTGTAGGCATTTTCTGGTTTGAGATAGCTGGAGAATTGGATTCTAGATTGTTCACATTTTTCTTGGTACTGGTGACTAGAAAAGGCACTTGGTTTGGCTGGATGTGAACAGCACTCAGTGCCCACCTTGTATACATGTAGCAAATGTATTTTGAGCAACCAAAAGGCTTGTGGACTAGCACACACAGAAGTGCTTTCTGACCTACCTGGTCTTTTGGTTGCAACTCAGAGACAAATGGAATCTTCCTGATGTGGGCTTCGTCTTTTTTTTTTTTGTTTGTTTGTTTTTGTTTTTGTTTTTCAGCCTTCTTTTGGCCAGGCTCCACAACCAAAAGCAAGGCTAGGTGTCATTCCCACCGCGTGGATGAGGAAGCCGAGGCCAAAGAAAAGGGGTGCTGGGCTGTGCTCAGGGATATCCAGGGGGCCTTGAGGGAGTCACAGCTGGCACAGACACATGTTCTGAGTGTCCCACTTAGTAGAGGATGAAAGATGGAGTTGTAACTGCTGGGAGGAACATGTGGGGGAACCTGTCACTGCATGGATTTCCCTTCTCAGTTGAGAGGTCTTCAAAGTGCCTATGAGGGAGCATGCCAAGGAAAATCAACAGCCATTCTCCCACTGAAATGACAGAGCAGGCATCCTTCTTGCTCTCCTAATTGATATCATTGTGACTGCTTTTCCATAAAATTATCCCCAGACAGGTTCTCCGAGCTGTCACCAAGCCATCTGAAATTTCGTGTGCAGCGCATCTCTGTATGTGTTGCTTCTCTGCATGACTTCTTTCTCCTCCTTCTTTGGACTGATTTTTAAAAAATGTCTTCTGCCTCATTATGGAAGAAAATAACTTCTGACCTATCTCTCTGGCTGGGTCTGACCCCTGGGCATTTTGTTCTGCAATCCTAGGGTAATGGTCAATTGACAAAAATAAAGGCTTGTAAGAAATGAGGCTCAGACTTCCCTAAGTCCCTTGGATAAAAGTTTCATCTTTGTTTTAAGGTGTTCATTCCGGCCCAGATGTTTCTTTGGTGGACTCCTGGATATCTGGGGCTCTGCTGAGGTCCCCTCTCCTTCGTGGTCTCTTGCTCCCAGTAAATAGCTACTGAATCTTTTGTATGAAGAGACTTTTGGGTTGTCCTTATCTGATGCCAAAGTTCCAAAACGTCCGGTGTGGTGTCACATGCTTGTGATCTCAGCACTTGGAAGGTGAATCAGGAGTTTAAGGTCAGTTCCAGCTACATGGCAAGTTCAGTGCCAGCCTGGGTTATGTGAGACCCTGTCTCAAAACAAATAAAAACTAAAACAAAAACAGGCCCCCGATAATGAATGAATGAACAAAAGAATACAGTCCTACATGAAGGTTATGATCCACAGGGTTAAAATAATCAGGTCCTGTTGTGTTTTTCTAATATCATTTCTAATCTAAAAATAATCTATATTTTGGAAGTCAAAAATTTCTTTTGTTTTCTCTAGTACAAAAGGGTAGGTGTGGGGGCTAGAGAGATTGAAAAGCAGTTAAGAACACTTGTTGCTCTTACAGGGGACTCAGGTTTATTTCCCAGAATCCAGAATCTGACACCCCCTTCTGGCCTCCTTGGGTACCTACATGCGCATGGTACACATACATACACACAGGCACACACATATACATATAAAATAAAATAAATAAAATAAATCTTAAAAACAGAAGGATGGTGTGTGTGTGTGTGTGTGTGTGTGTGTGTGTGTGTGTGTATGTGTAAACATGTATGAATTAATTACTCGACTGACCAATACGTGGTACAGGAAAATACTAGGAGTCCCCTGACTCAGATTGCTGTGATAGTCACATCCTTGTCCAAAAAGGAAACCACTCTATCCTATGTGCATAAAGAGCTTGTGGTGTCTCTGGGCCTCAGATACTTGGGAAGGTTCTTTAAACATCAGGACGAGGGTTGAAGGGGCACAGCCTTTTCTGTAAATAGCCAGATAGAAGCCAAGCATGAGGATACACAGTGATCAGCAGCAAGATGACTTCCAGGCCACCCTGAACTGTGTAGCAAGCTCCAGGAGAGCAGCCTGGGCTACATGAGATACTGCCTTTAAAAAGAAAAAAGAAAAGAAAGAAGACAAAATGAGCAAGTCCCTCGGGTTCATGGGCTTCCCTCTCGCTGCTGTCTCAGCTACAACCACTCAATTCAGATGTTGGCAAGAGAGAGCTTCCATCAGCAACATTTAATAAATGAACGTGCCTGTGTTCCTACCAAACTTTATTTATGGACACTGAAATTTGAATTTCATATATGACATTTCACATGTCATGAAATATTATTCTTCTTTTAATTGTTTCAACCATTTACAAATGTTGTAAGCATTCTTAGTTTGTGGGCTGTGGAAAAGCAGACAGTTCCCACATTTTTCATGGGGCTGTTGTTTTTCTGTGTGGGTTTCCATGTTATTGTAGGCCATTCCAACTGCCCTCAACTCTCTCTTGATGCTCTCTTCTCTATGAATTTGGGACTTCTTACATAATATTAGGCTCCAATTAGTTTTCTCTTACTGTGTAATAAATTGCCCCAAGTTCTGTAGTTTAAAGCAATTTGCATTTATGATGTCCAGCTGAATTTGGGAGCTCAGTACATTTTCTCTACACCTGCTTAGGATTTCACAAGGCCAAAGTCAAGATGTTGGCAGGGTTGGGCTCTCATCTGGGTGCTGAGGGATCTTCTGAGTCCCTTTAGGTTGTTCTCAGACCTCAGTTCTTCACAGGGATGGGGCTCAAGTCCCATTCCTAATGTCTTTCAGCTGGGACTGTTCTCAGCTGGGCCACGATCTTGTTGCTACCTGTCTCGTGTCTTCTGATTGCAGCCCAGGAGAGCTCTCTGCTACAGGGGCTGTTCTGATTAGATTAGACCCACCTAGAGTTCCTATATTAAAATCAGCTGATCAGTGATCTGAGCACATCTGTAAAATCTCTCTGCCAGGAAAGAAACACAACCAAGCGTTCTATGTTATATTCTCGGCCCTTCTCCCATTCTAAAATGGTCCAGGGTCACCCAGGGGTAAGGACCACTCCCTGACATTTTTTTTTTTTTTTAAATTCTGCCTAAAGCGGGCTGAAAAGTTGATGATGTGTTAGGATGATTCAATTACATGTTTCAGCTAGTGGGAAAAAATAAAAATGAAGTGTTAAATAAATTCTGGACATAAACTAAGACATAGAAACAAATCAAGACCAAGCACCTGACTCAGCGGCCGTGTAGACATGCTTAGGGGAGGGGCTGGGGGTCTGGGGAAGTGAAGGCAGGTAGAGATGTCAGGGAGGGTCTTTCTGAAGACTGTGCTCAAGAGTGAGACACAGACTTCACAGTGTGAAGATTTCCCATGTGCCTCTTAGCCCCATGAGGTTTCCTACAGAATCCAAATGGTTGTCCTTACACATATATTCCTCTTTAATCCACAGAATTCAGTAGCTCCCTCTTACATGATGGTCAGTGCCAGGTCCTAGAACAGTAAACAAGTAGAGGGCTGCAAGCCTGGACCAGCTGGCGGCCTCAGAGGCCAGTGTACTGCTTTTCGGTGACTGTCAGAGCAAACTGGTCTGAACTGGTAAGAAATGAGGCTGAGATAGCTTAAAACCATGGGAGTCTCTGAGGCACAGCTCCAGAGTCAAGAGGTCTGAGCCTCTAACTGCTGCTGGGACACCTGTGCGCTGTCTCAGGCTCTTAATTTCAATTGTAATCAATTGTCAATGGCATCTGCC
Source organism: Peromyscus eremicus (assembly GCF_949786415.1). NCBI lineage: Eukaryota > Metazoa > Chordata > Mammalia > Rodentia > Cricetidae > Peromyscus > Peromyscus eremicus. The sequence continues at coordinate 66,786,600 of NC_081416.1, read as the reverse complement.
CCCTCCCCCCAGCCACATTGCCCCAGTCTCTGGCTCTAGCACTGCAGACCACTTTGTCCAAATTTCTTTCTTCTTATAAGGACACCACTTGTTGGATTAGGTCAGACTGTAGGGAAGGCACAGGATGAAGAGTCAACTTAGGGTGAAGTCTAGAGAAGTTGCCTGGGGGACAGATAGACAGACCAGGGGATATGCCAGAGCCAGAGAAAGTGGAAGGAGGACAGCAAGTCTAGGCCTCAGACACTGTCTGCAACCCTACTGTCCTTCAAGGCCTCACGACAAGGACTGGGGCCTGTTCTCTCCAAAGGCTTCTGTGTGCAGAAGCCCAGGCCAGCCCAGCCTACTTCTTGTGGGAAGGAAGAAACAGGAAAGAGAGAAACAAATGAGTGGTGGGGGTAAGGGGCTGGGGTATGGTGCCTGGGCTAGCCACATGGTCTCCGACCCAACAGTCCACCATACCAGGTCCTGGCTCCTCCTAAAGCTATGATATCCAATCCTGCATCTACATACATGTGGCTATCTAAATGGACTCTAATGGACGGATCAATGGTCAATCATTCTCCTAAGCTACTTAATTAAAGGACATTAAAACTTGTATTCTCTCAGTGGCACTCAGCAGATTTCAAGTGCTCGGAGGCCACTGATGGCTGGTGACTGCCCCATGGGTTTCCGCACAGAGACTCTCTTTGTTGCTGTAGGAAGTTCTGTTGGGTGCTGTTGCTCTAAGAGCAGCCCGGGGCATGTCCCCATTGCCTCCGTTTGATGAATGACAATGGTGGGGACATTATCCCTGAAAACTGACTTAACATTTGAACTCCTAGATCAAGGCCCTCATGCCCATCACCTGAGCTCTCAGCAGGCTGTTCGATGTGATCAGACATGGGGGAGCACACAGGAAGATGGCTGGGAGCTGCACTGCTTCTTCCTGTCCTTTTCATCCGCGGGGCACTGTGTTACACATTAATAATGACAGTAACAAGCAGTCATTCGATAGGCGTCTTCTCAGGGCCACACCCTGTGCTTGTCCCACATGGGACAGGGATCCCGTGCTTCTTCTCACAGATGGAAAACCTGCAGGCCTTGAGCAGCGCCTCCTGGGCTGAGTGGCCTTTTGTAACTGTGGGACTCCATCCCCATCAGATCCTCTCTTCAAAGCCTACATCCTAGCTGGCAGGACCCACCTTGTCTCATGATGCCTTTTGTGGAGCGACTTTGACCCCTTAGTCTGCCCCTCACACGGATACTGTTTTTCCCACAGGAAACCCCGTCATAAAGGACTCTGAGCAGAGTGGAATGGGGACACCGCCCATGACACAATGACACCACTTCGTCATTGAGAACTCACAGATGTTCTCCATCTAAAGCTCGTGAAGTCCATTTCCCAAGTGGCCATCTTTTGGAAATTTCTTGGACAGTGCCATTACATAATCGTATAGGGTCTTTCTCCTCTGAGGAACTGGACACACAGTTTACACAGATAGTCTTTCCCAAAACTGATCGGCTAATGTAATTGAAGACATCAAGACGAGCCATATCATGATGCTTTCCCAAGTGATGGCAGTTTTTCTACTGGGAGGTTTAAAGTCTTTCTCAGCCACCGTTCGGCTTTCAGGAGGAGATGGTGGAAGCCACTGGACAATGGCTGAGGAACAGGAAATAAGCTGCATGCCTCCCAATCCCCCACCCTCCCAGCTCCAGAGATGTTCTGTGAAGGTAGACACTGGGTGCTTCATGTCCTTCTCAGCCCATTGGCCATCTCTGAACAGGTGAAGCACTACTGTAATAATGGGCCTTGGGTCCTCTGGTGTGCATAAACTGTAAATCACACGTGGCAGATACTGGGGAGGAGACAGGGCTCTTATCTCAGCCGGTCTTTAGAAGAAGGAAACGTGTCTCAGTATCTACTAAGAGATCAGTTTGCACTTGATTTGATTTTCATGCTAAACCCTAAGAAATGATCTTAAGCAGAAAAATCAATTTCCCAGAAGTCTCGGATGTACATTGTAACTCTTATATTTGAACTGAATCTAGGTAGAGTTAAATAATTGAGCTTTCTCCTTTTAAGTGATGCTGATGTACTTCACGCTAGGAACACCCCACGTGAGAGAAAGCTGTGGCAGACCTGGCAAGATGCCTCAGTCTAGAGGAGATGGGCTAGAAGCAGCAGGAGTCACGGTGGTGGGGGTAGCAGACCTGGGAGGATGGGATTCTCAAACGTGACAGTACTGGGCGGGTCGGACTCTCATCCACGATTGGAGCTGGGATTTGCTTCTCTTTCTCCCACAACATGGGCTAGGACACCAGGTAGAAGCCTGTGACTCACTGGCTCTGGGAGGGTGTGTGTGGAATGGGTGGCTCCCGACCTTGCTGTAGTTTGATCCTGACTGGGGTGTCTTAGAATGGCACTTTTTAGAGGTTCAGTTTTCCATCTCTGAGGTGGAATCTTCCGGTCACTGGGATATAGCTATGAATAGGATAGATGGGCTCTGGCTGTTTGAGCTTGTGGTTCGGTTGTGGAGGAAGACAGCAGAGACCAAACAGTGTGGAGAAGTGTGAGGAAGGGGAAGTGTCATGCGGGAGGAGCATGGCCAACACTTGTGTGTGCTTCCTAGGGTCACTTGAGAGCAGTGACTAAGCCCCTACTGTAAAGTGTGCCGCACAGGGCAGAGTGTGCTCAGTGAGTGTTGGGTTTTCTTGCAGTCAGCCATAGGGACTCCATTTTTATTCCTATCCCTGCTCTCACCAGCATCAATTTCATGACAGAGGGTGGGAAGAGGAGGAAGAGAAGGAAAAGAAGAAACTCAGAAGATGGATGATGAAGGAACATAGCGGCTGGTGTGGAGAAGGTGGGTTTCTCTTCTTCCCCTCCTCATCCCCCCATTCATCTGCAGAGATCTCAAGGAAGCTCTGTGGACCAGAGACATGATGTACCCCTATCCTACTGTCTTAAAATTCTTTGCTCACATAGCTCTACACACCTCTCTGAAAGTGCATTCACACAAAAGCCAAAGCTCCACCGACAATGTGATTTGGACAGCCCGCCCAGCCGGCTTGCATGCTGTGAGTGACCCACTCCTCTTTGGAGCGTGCTTAACAGCTGGATGTTTGCCTTGCCAATTTAGAGTACTCGGGTCCCATAATGAAGGCATCGATATCCCGTTGTAAGGATGACGTGTCATGGGTAGATTTGGGAGATAGAAAGCAGATGAGGGTCACTTGGAGGTGAAATGTGGTTTGCGATGCTCACGGTGGAGGCTCTGAAATCCAAGCTCCCCCTGAGCTCCACTGGCCTGTATTTGTTTGCTTATTTTGGCTGCTCTCTCTGCTGTTGGAATCCCTTCTTGTTTCCCTCCAGCAGGGCCAAATGACATCCATTTAATCTAAGACCATGAATTCAAGGTTCTGGGTCTGTTTCTGTCACCAGCCAGCTGTTTGACCTCGGCACACTGCTCAGGTTCTTTCTCTTCCCTCCCAGTGAAGGGAGGGAGGAGTCCCGGTGTGTGATCCCCTTCCCCATGCCAGTGTTCTGTGATGCCATGGGAACTGGATTCGTGGAGACTTAGGTGGACTTGAGATGAGTTCATCCCATGATGCTCATGGATCAGATCCTTCGATGAGGTCATCTGGAGCCTATGAGCTGAGACAGGAACTAATATGTTGATTTCTTTTCTTACACATTGGCTCAAAGGCATGCTGGACATACTTGGATCTCCTTGGCTGTCATATTCTCCTTTAATTTATTTATTTTCTCGGGGAAAGTTCCAGTCGTCTCCATCTGTAAGTGCAACTTCCACACCAAGAAGACTTGACTCCCTGAAGAAGACATGACCTTCATGCTGTGACTTGTTGTCAAAGTGTACCCCCCCTGTCAGATGTCTCGGATGACATCAGGCAGTGAGGCATGTTCTCTGGTTTACACTATTCGCCAGCCTCTAGGGACATCGCTTTTTTGGCTTTTATCCAGAAGGAATGAACAGTAAATAGATGAAGAAGTATATTAGGCTGAACTGCTGACATTTGTATGCAGGGCAGTAAATGTTTGTAGATGAAGAGCAGGAAAGGATTTTTTCATAAATGCTTTTGTGACGGATTTTATACTAAATCATTTCTTGACATTTCGACTAAAACCAACAGCTTAGATAATGGATCTGATGTTCATACCGTGCATATACTCTGGTTTGATAAATCCTCTGCTACGAGGACCTCCAGGAGGCTGGATTCCCTCTGGACTGGGAGAAGATTGTCTGTGGAATAAATTAACTGGCTCGGGGGAGGTTGAGGGGGACCTCAGGAGGTTGTGCAGGGTTGGGCTCCAGCTCAAACCCTGCTGGGTCCTGTGTTGAGGCTCAATTAGCGCTCTCCTTCGGTTTTAAGTTTGGGGCTGGACCCTGCTAAATAAACTCAGTTGTAGCAATGGCTTTATGAGCGTTCTGTTTTCTGATGGAAATATTTGCAGAGGAGAGCAACAGACCTAGAGCTGGAGTGGGAAGTGAGGGAACAGAGATGGTAGCATGCGGGGAAGCCATGCTGAACAGAACACCTCTATGCGTCCATCCCCCTAACTCACCATCCTTCACTCTGCTAGCTGTCATCTAACTGGACAAAGTGCCAACTCTTCAGGCCCTCTCAGCAGCCTGATGCATGCATGTGGTACCTGCAGCCCAGGCTGAGGGGTACATCTTTACCTCCTTGTTTTGAGCTCTTTGGCTCACATCTCATGGATTATCTTCACCAGGCTCTGATGTTTCCCTCTGTCCACACTCCTGGGGCTAGTGTTGCCTCTACTCAGCAACTTCTCCTAGTCTTTCAAGATGACTCAACTTGGAGAATAGGGAGATAGCTTAACTGGTAAAGTGCTTGCCATGTAAGTGTGAGGAGCATAGTTTGGATTCCCAGCACCCATGTAAATGTCAGGCAGGTATACAAGAGGCAGAGACAGGGGATCCCTGGAGCAAGCTGGTTAGCCAGACTAGCTGAGTTGGTGAGCTCTGCGTTCAAGTGAGAGAACCACTTCAATGTGTAAAGTGGAGAGTGATCAAGAAAGATGCTCAAAGTCAACATTGGGCCTCCACATGCATGCACAGATGCATATACACACAAATACACCACATACACATTTGCACACACAAAGATGGTTCAAGTTCCATTTCCCCTGGAGCATGCTGTCCCCTTCACAATGAGCACCCACCTTGAATTTTTGTATCTCTTGTCTCTGCCCTGGACAGCACCCACGCAGAGCTCAAGGTTTCTTATAGGAGGGTCTATGCACAAATAGCCGTTACTGGGGACATGCGTGATGTGATATGATGGAGACTCTTGGTCCTAGATCCTCAGATGATTCAGAACCTGCATTTGTAGCATCCCACTTGCTGTCATTTGTTGGTGAGCTCAGGAGAGCAGGGACTGTCACGGTCACTTGCTCTCTGTGCTCGGCACCCATGAGGCACACGAGGGAGCGTTTGTAGAAGGAACAAAGGAAGGGACAAATGAGAGCTGGGGGCGAGGCAGGCTGTAAATCAGAGCCTTGCCTTGCCTTACATCTTACTGTTATTGTACATGTGTCGTGCAGTTTTCAGGAGTGATAAGTGGCCTCTGTCCTGATCCGTCACAGTAATAGATTAAGCCATCTTTCAGAAAAAAAATTAAAGAGCCTTGACAATGATAATTGCTGTTAATATCACTCTGGACATAGGCCTACTGATTGATGAGTTTGGAAAATTTGCTTCTTGAACAACAATTAAACAACATGAGAAATGGCTACTGAGACTGCCAGTGGGGAGGGCAAAGCCCACGGTCCCTGGTGTGATGGCAGAGGAACTGCTTTAGTAGGGCTAGTCAAGAGTTCGAAATGTGGGCATGCAGACCCTGCAGACTGCAGCCTGGGCCTGTGCACAGCATAAGGGGCCAGGCCCCAGCGCAGGGCGAGAAATCCATCCAGCCTGTAACCATTTGCCAGCACCTTCCTGCTTTGAGTTTCCTTTTCCCATTTTACATACTCACCCTCCCTAGTGACCAGAGCTTGGCAGGCTTCCCGAGGTATCAAATTCCAGGAGAGAAAATACACAGGTCATGTGTAAGGACTAAATAGAACCCTTCGCTGAAAACGACTTTTGTCAGGTGTCTGGGAAACAGCTCCGCCTTCAGCTACGAGTTAATCAGACATGGAGCAGCCTGCAGGGGCCAGGGGAGCAGGGCCCTCCGCTGTCTCCGGGTCCTCCCCACTCACCTTGGGCAGGTCACGCCCCTACTGGGGGCTGCAATGTTCTCATCGCTCTAATTAGGGCTTGGACTAACGGGGCCAGGCTCCTTCCAGGCCTGAGTATGTAATTCTATCCGCTTCCCAATCGTTGGCAGCTGGGATTCATAAAGCAAGCTGTACTCGGGATACTTGGCTGGGCTGGGGCTGAAAATGACCTTTGGTTTGCTTTGCAACTTGTGTTCTCTTTTATCTATGGTAGAAACAGGTGAGGGGTGCACTTTAGGAACATTTACTGTGTAAGGAAGCTTAATCTAAATGCTCTCCATGATGACTGCTGAGACCCAGCGTGTGCACATTTTGAGGGACGCAATGCAGAGGTGGGTGGGAAGGGGCATTGGCCTATGCGAACATGGGACAGGCAGGACCAAGGGGGTCCCCACACATCATTGCTGCGTCCTCCAGTCCCTACACCCGTCCCCAGCTTTGTCTCTGTAACCCCTGCTCAAGTAACTCTGTTCCAGCCACATGGTGGGGCCACCTGTCAGCTTAGAGAACGGGGTGGCCGCTGAACCTAAGCTGGACCCCCTCAGGCCTCTTGCTTTCCTGGGAGGTGGATGTTGAGGTTGGCTGGAGGGAGCAATGAAGCAAGTCAGCTCCAAATACTAAGACTCAGTGTGGGCTGTTCTGAGGGTGACTGATCGCTGAAGGTGTTGTCGTCCTGGCCGGGTAACCCTGAAACATGCGGCCTGTGTGGGATGGTGGTGGTGGTGGTGGGGGGTGTTCTGCACTTCTGCTCATGCTCTGCCCTCTGCTGGTGACCCTACACGTAGAGACACACTTGATAAAGCTCAAACCGGTCTGAGCTGGTTTTCAGTGTGGACATCCACTGTGGAGCCAGCAGGTGTGACCAAGGTGCTTTACGTCCCATTGGAAAGTGTCTTGGAGAAAAGGTCCTTCCAGAGCTGTGCCAGGATGCCAAGGCCACATAGAGTGGCAGCCCTGGACACAGTGCTAACAGCATGTGAAGTCCTGAGCTACCGAAGACTGTCAGTCCGTCCATGTCGCCGTCATTAAGTCACACTCTCTGCAGGTCTCTGGCTCCCTCACTCCCACCTCAGCTGTCCTCATCTCTCCTCCCCAGCACTCTGGCTTTCTTTCCCTTTTGCCCCAGCTGGAGTGCTAGCACAGGAGGGCAGCTTCTCTGGAGGACTTTTTCTGTCTTCTTGGGCCGGATGACCTAGGAGCTCAGTGTTGCTCCTGCAAGGAGGCAGAGGAACATCTTCCTATCTCATCCTGCCTTTGCCCAGGCTGCCTCCTTTGCTGGTCCTTCCCCACACTCACCCATTTGCTTAAATGATGTCACAGTCTTCCCATTCCCTCAAGATAAAGAAAGATTATTATTAACTCTAGAACATTTTTATCTTGTTAATTTATCCCAGATTTTGGATTAAAAAACGAATCCTCCTGTATGATTTACTCTTAAATCTAACACAAATTTGAGCCCTGCCCCCAAGGTTAAAGTTTGAATGACACATAGGAATAATTCTTGCTCCGATCTTGGAGGATGCTTTCCATGCAGCTTCACAGGTCATTAATACAGTCTGCTAATGGGTTATTCTTCAGCAAATACAAATTTAAGGGAGCAGCTCTAAAGATGAAGGTAAGGCTAGTTCCAGTAAGGGATCAGGGGCTGAGGGTGTGACCACGTGATTCATTCTTTCTCTCCTCTCTCTCTCTCTCTCTCTCTCTCTCTCTCTCTCTCTCTCTCTCTCTCTCTCTCTCTCCTTCCCTCCTTCCTCTCCTCCGTCCTTCCCTCCCCTCTTCTCTTTTTTCCTTCCTTTGGCAGGGTTTCTATGTAACCCAGACCATCCTTGAACTTGCTATGCAGTTCAGGCTGACTTTGAACTTCTGACCCTCTTGCCTCCATCTCCACAGTACTGAGCTTGCAGGTTAGATTATAAAAGTTCTAGACGAAGCCCAAGTTTTCTTGCATACTGGGCAAGTGCTCTACTCACTGAGCTATAGCCCCAGCCCCATGATGACATCATGGCAAAAGATCAGGTGATCCTGTGTGATGTGTGTGTGTGTGTGTGTGTGTGTATGTTTTCAATAGTGTCTCCATTAGTTTTCTTTTCTTTGCAGAGGGATGAGAAAGAGCCTTTCCACCCATTTTTGACTGGCTTTGTTAAGCTGTTCCCTTGGGGGCTGACTGATTACTGAGAAGAAGCTAGTAGCTTCAGCAGTCACCAGGCAAGGGCAGTTCCTGGACACTTCAGCCCCTCTGTCTGGGCTCTCAGGGTAGGGGGTGGGGACCTTTGGAAGGAATATGAATGCCAATCGTCTTAACATTGGAAAGCACAACCAATCCCACACAGATTGGTGCTTGGGCAAGAAATCAAATTCAAAGGAGTGTGAGCCCACAGCTAGGTGGTGATGCTGTGCACTGCCAGCGACCAGGGTCGGTACCTTTGCAGTGCACTGCCAGGGATCAGGGTCGGCACCTTTGCAGTGCACTGCCAGGGATCAGGGTCAGCACCTTTGCAGTGCACTGTTGGGGATCAGGGTCTGTACCTTTGCAGTGCACTGCCTGGGATCAGGGTCTGTACTTTTGCAGTGCACTGCCAGGGATCAGGGTCGGTACCTTTTCAGTGATCGTCCTTTTCTTCCCTGAGTCAGTCAGGAAGTCTTTCCCAGCTGTTCTAGGAAATACAGTGCAGGGAAGTCAGTCCCCTGCAAATGAATTACCTGAAGACCTCATGGTCTTTAGAAATTAAGATGACTTCATTTGAGGCCAAAGACATTTTGTATTTTTTTTTTTTTTTAAAACCGAATGGCACCCGCTCCCTCTAGCACTAGACAGGAGATTTTTCTGTGGTAGGATGAGCCCCCCTCAGGTTTCTGTTCCACTCAGGAAGGAGCATAAAGAGTGTCTGAGCTAGTTTTCAGTGTGGACATCCACTGTGGAGCCAGCACATCAACAAACTCCATGTGAAGAGGAACTGCTATGTAGCAGTTGTTGGCTTGCTTCCGTTTCTAGTCACTTCTCTTCCTTTGGATATGAGTTAGAACCCTTTGTGTCTAAGGGGGTCCCATTGGAAAGTGTTTTGGAGAAAAGGTCCTTCCAGACCTGTGTGAGGATGCCAGTGCTATCTAGAATGGTAACCCTGGACACAGTGCTAACAGCATATTAAGTGGTGAGGTCTGAGGTGCTATCTACAAATGGGGAAGCATCTCATCCTAGCACAGGCAGGTGGTGACATTGCCTAGGCAGGGGCAGAGGCTTGGAAAGGAGGGATTAAGACAGCTCTCTGTCATTTGTGACATTGTCACTCTGTTGAGTGACAATGAGGGTAGGTCCAGCCCAAATACAGAGTGAGCTGGAATCTCTCTAGATGACTCTGCTGATGCCTGTCTGAGCTCTGCCCAGAATTACTGTCCTCTGGGCACCAGCAACATCTGGCTCTTCCCTGGGAAGGCCCCAGAGCACAGCTGTGCAAGTCCGACACCAGCTATGCATTAGATTTGATCTCTAAAGACACCCCCCCACACACACACACACACACATGCCCAAGTGCACTGGGATCACCTTTGGAAATGATCCATAGGTCTCCCTCAGACTTCCGCTCAGCTCTTCTGGTCAGCGAATGCTTTATGGGAAGTCTGGGTCTCTGTGGGTCTTTGCTTTGTTGGGACCAGCTCAGGTCGTCTTCCTTTCTTCTCTGGCCTTTTGAATTACTCCACCCTCTCTTCAAGATTCATTGCAATTCTTATCTTTCTTAAACTGAACAAAAACTCGAAACTAGGTGTGCTTATGTGTCTATGTGCCACTACGGGTGAGTGAGTGTAAGTTCCCCTGGAGACCAGAAGAGGGAACCCGGCTCCCTGGAGCTGGAGTTGCAGGCACTCGTGAACTGCCCAGTGTGGAGGCTGAGAATGGAACTTGGGACCTCTGCAAGAGCAGTGCCTGTTCTGAACTGAGGAACCACGTCTTCAGCCCCTTTAGTAATTCCTGTCAGCTTCTGGGGCCATTGCTAACTGCATGTGACAGGGCCACTTACATAAGACTCCTCGTTGCTTTTCTGGGTTAGAAATTCCTCCATCAAGGGCAAATATCCCAGAGGAACCTGGATGAGGTGTCTTGATATTCACATTTGCCGCTGACAGAGTTCAGACTGAGTTGGTTTTGAAGGGGCCAGTGTATGTGTGGAGAACAGCGTGGGGCTCAGGCAAGCTGGGGCACATAAAGGGGCGGGAACGGATTCTGTTCCCTCACCTCTTCTCTCTCCTTCTTCTTTCCTTATGCTCACCCTCTGAACCCCAACTCCAGCCCTTCCTGGCTCTTCACATCAACAAGCTCCATGTGAAGAGGAACTGCTATGCAGCAGCTGTTGGCTTGCTTCCATTTCTAGTCACTTCTCTTCCTTTGGATATGAGTTAGAACCCTTTGTGTCTAAGAGGTGCTAACGCCTGTGAGGCTTCATGCATGCGGTTGGCTCTCCTCCCCAGGTTTCACAGTCTGGATGACGTTGTATGTTTCACTATGCTGCACCTTGTCCTGAGGCTCGCTTCAACAAGGGCTTTCTGGGGGGTTTGATGGAGTCTGGTGGTATTCACTCCCTTCCTCCCTATTCCAGCTATAGCTGCAGCTGAGTGTCTGAGGAGCAAGTCTGGATATTATGAGGCTCTATCGGGTGTCAGAAAGATGAAGACCCTAGGTGATGGCCCCAGAAACTCACTAGATGGGGACCACCAATAAGATCAGTCTCTAGGGATTTCAGCGTTTGGAGAGAGGCTTCCTTTAGCAAACACACTAGGGAATTAGAATTTGGCATCAGGCCAGTTAAGGGCAACTGGCTTTTTATAATGTATCTATTGTCCAAGAGCCGATGAAATGGTTCAGGAGAAGAATTACCCAACACACTAAGAGGAGTGAGTCTTACGAATTTGCCATGTGATGAACCTGAGAACTGAGCTCCCAGGTTTCTCAGACATGGGACCAGGGCTCAGGAGGGAGATCTTGACACTTTGGAGAGATGGAGTGATGTGCTTCATCGTGGTGGCAGAGCTGTCCAGAAGCCTGTGTATGTTAGGTAGGGTTTCCTTCTGTCCTGCTCCAAAACATGACTTGTGTGGGGTGTGGCTAGCCCAACATTGGAATTGAATTTTAATCTCAAGGACTCATTTGTGTTTAAATCCAAATGCCCCCATGTCCTGTGATGCTGGAGTGCTGTCTGTCACATGGTGTATTAGATGACCACGGTGGTTTATGTGGTTTGAGTCTGTTGTCCAAAGGTTTTGGGTGCTGGAAGCTTGATCGCCACTGCAAGGATGTTAAGAGGTGATGATTCCTTAAGACAGGGAACCCAGTACAAAGTAATTAGATCCTGTCTCTCTAGGGACAAGGAGGGCAGATCAGGGAGTGGACTTCCTAGCTTTTAGGGGAAGGTGACCCTGGGTAGGCAGTGAAAACCGGTCCGTGTAATTCTTCCTGCACAGTGATGTGTTTCTTTCTTCCTGGGGCTGGAGACAGGGGCTCTGGGCCAGTGGAGGTGTCCAGAGAGCATCACTGCTGTGGTTCCTGCATAGGTCATGCTGAAAAGCAGAAGTCTTGGCCATGTGTGACTCAAGGTGATGTGAAGGAAGGCAGAGGCCAAACCAAGGAGTTCAGATGGGAGCATGAGCTGAAGAATATGGGACAATTTTGCTGCATCAAGTTACAATTTACTTTTTATATTTCTTTTGTCTGTGTGTGCATTCATACAGGTGTATATGCACGTGTGTGTGTGTGTGTGTGTGTGTGTGTGTGTGTGTGTGTGTGTGTGTGTAGTCCAGAGGATAACCTCAGATATAATTCCTTAGGAGCTATCTTGTTTCTTTTCTTTTTTTTTAAATTTTATGTGCGTTGGTGTTTTGCCTGCATGTATATCTGTGTGAGGGTGTCAGATCTTGGGGTTACAAACAATTGTTAGCTGCCATGTGGGTGCTAGGAATCGAACCTGGGTCCTCTGGAAAAGCAGTCAGTGCTCTTAACTGCTGATCTATCTCTCCAGTCCAGCCCCCTACTTTGTTTCTTAAAACTGAGTCTCTCACTAGAACCTGGGATTTGTCGATTTAGAGGGTGGTTGGCTGGTAAGCTCCTGGGATCTGCCTGTTTCTGCCTCCTCAGCTCTGGGATCACAAGCATGATGTAGTGCCTAGCTTTTGTGTGAGTTATGGGGACTGAACTCAGATCCTCATGCATGGGCAAGAACTTTACTGATTGGGCTGTTTCTTTAGCCTTTATCCATTTATTTTCTAAATTCATTTCCTTTCTAACTAAACACGATGCAAACCAGTTAAATGAAACTGCTCTGTTTGCATTTTCCTTCTTTGTTTATCCTAAAGACACAGTCATGTGTGGGCACAGATTCAGCCAGGAGGAGTTCCTCACAGCATTGTTTACTGGAACACAGGACAGAGGCACCATGCGTCCATTCAGGAAGCCATGGCTCTCCACCCTCCCATTAATGTTGGAAGAGCATTGCTTAGGTTATGTTTCAAAGTGAGGAAGCCTGACTGTAAAATGGCATGCAGAATACAATTGCATTTTAGTTTTAAAAAGGTAAGTGCAGCCATGAAGAGAAATCAGGTTAATATGCCCCAAACCATAGTCATTATGGGAAGAGTAATTAGAAAGACAAATATCTGTTTTCTTTTTGCATTCCTATGAGTCTGTGAAAAGCCATGTATTATGATAAAATTGGAACATAGCATTTCACCTGCCTGTTTTCTTTGCCAAAACCAGCAGAGAAGGGGTCTCCTCAGCAGGGTGGAGGCTGAAGGACCAGCCCCACTTTGGAGTTTAGAGTTCTGTGCTGTGAGGCTGAAGTGGACTCTCTTAAATGATTCTTATGCCTGAAGGCATACCAAGAAGTTCCCCAGGTACTCAAGCAAGCAGGATTTTTCTCTGCAAAAAGCAGGGGTGAGCTGTCTGGTCTCTAGTCCCCACACTGAGCTGGCCTAAGAAGGAGAGGCCAGTAGGACACACTTGTGTGAACAGCTGTTCATCCTTCAACTCCTGCTCATGGACTGAGAAAGGCATGCCTGAGCCTGCTCCAGGGATGATACCTAGGATGGCTCCTAGAGCCCGGGGCCCTTCTAATAACAGTGTGACGGCTAAACTTGGCTTCTCAAGTTCCTGTGGGGAACAGAGGAAACTCACCCCCAGGATCTTGACTCTGGCAAGGAGAATCACTGGGAGGGTGAGGAGAGATGCTGGCACTAGGAGCCAGCCCAGCAGGGCCCACGTTAGTGGGGTCTGTAGGAAGTGGTGACTCGTGGCCAGAGAGCAGGAGCCTGCACATGGATATTTAGGCTGCATTTACTCACACCATTTTTCTTTTTAATGTACTCTTGCAGTAGTGGTTTGCTTATGACTGCAGAAGAAAATAATTATTTTTTATAACACATTTTTTTTTTCAGTTTTTTTGAGACAGGTTTTTGTGAACCCCCCAGGCTGGCCTCAAGCTTCCAACGTGGCCAAGGATGATCTTGAACGCCACCTCAGGAGTACTGGGATTACAGGTGTACACCATCACACCCATTTTATGTAGTGTGGAGGCTCTGTATTCGTTATTCTCCCCACTGCTGTGACCAAACACCTGACGAGAAGAAAATCATGTGAGAAAACGTTACTCCTGGCTCACAGTTCAAGGGCATCATTCTGTCATATTGGGGAAGGCATGGCAGCAGGCTCAAGAGGCTGAGTGGGTCACAGTGCATCTGTATTCAGGAAGTAGAGCACAGACAGGAAGTGGAGCTGGCCTACATAAAATCTCAAGACCCAATGACCTACTTCCTCCAGCGAAGCTCCACTTCCTAAAGGTTCTACAACCTTCTAAACAGCACCGCTAACTAGAGACCATGTGCTCACACTCATGAGGACATTTCTCATTTAAAACACGACAGGATGGAACTCAGGGCCTCTCGCATGCCAGGCAAGCATTATCCCCACGGAGCCACACCCCTACCCTGACAATCCTTCAGCATGCCAGGCAAGCATTATCCCCACGGAGCCACACCCCTACCCTGACAATCCTTCAGCATGCCAGGCATTCTACACACACACACACACACACACACACACACACACACACACACACAGAGAGAGAAAGAGAGAGAGAGAGAGAGAGAGAGAGAGAGAGAGAGAGAGAGAGAGAGAGAAGTGCATATACACCTGTATGGATGCACACACAGACAAAAGAAATATAAAAAGTAAATTGCAACTTGATGCAGCAAAATTGTGCCATATTCTTCAGCTCATGCTCCCATCTGAACTCCTTGTTTGTCCTCTGCCTTCTTCACATCACCTTGAGTCACACATGACCAAGACTTCTGCTTTTCAGGTCAAGGCAGAGTGGTGACTTTGCAGACAGTTAAGGGGTTCCTCACACCAGGGGTCGGTCCCCCTTGAGTCACCTTGAGATTGGCTCCCTTTCCTAAGCATCATTCAAGGCCAGGTGGTCCTTTGGTTGACTAATCTCACAATGGCCAATTCAGTTCTTTGAACTTCTTTGGAAGTAGACAGAAGTCAGTCCAGCAGCATGTTGTGTCGTGAGAAACAGACCGACAGAGGAGAGGTAAGGCCTGTTTAGGTTTCCTGGGCACTGAGTGTTCTGAGTGCTGAAGGCAGCAGGGCAGGGGATCTCTCCATTTTGTAGCAGAGGGGCGGAGGGGTGTAGACATGAGAGGCTGGGGCCAGGGAGATGGCTAAGCTAGTAGAGGCAGTTGACATCAAGCCTCACAACCCTAGTTCGTTCCCCAAGACTCATGGGGTAGCAGGAAAGAACTACGTCCAGCAAGTTGTCCTCTGACTTCCACGCCTGTGTGCATGGGAGTGCCCACCGCCTCCCACGTAATAAATACAAGTAAGTCAATTGAGTGGAAGGACTTGTCACCTGTGCTGAGAATGGTACCTAGTTCAGAGATGGCTTGATTGTAGCTGCTCTTCAATTTGGCTTGTATGGGTGTGAAGCCTGGTAGGTCCCAGGAGACAGCCCCTGCCGTGGTGCTTGGGTTCTAGCCTGTTCCTGCACTACCGCTGCACCTGTCCCATGCCACAGCTGGTTCTGAGCATTTAAGATAGTTGGTGGTAATTGTTGATATGCCTTTCTGGGAGTTATCCATGTGTCTTGTAATTAGGGGTTTTTAGAATTCTGTGATCAGGTTTTTGCATTATTTTTCATCCTCACTTTTTTTTTTCTGCATCGTTCCTCAGGGAACAATGATGAGAAAGACATAAGGAAGTGTCACAATCACAGTGTTAGGAATGAGCCCAGCAGTGGTTTCCAACCTCCCAGATACACAGAGGACAGCCATCTGAAGACTGGGGAATTTCCTTTTTATTTGTCTGAAAGTTCTGGTGTTAGATTTGGGCTGTTTCCCCCTCCCCCCAATTTTCTGCTGGCTTGAGAGATTTATATTTTTTCTTCCAGTAAAATGACCTGCCATTTAGAGCCTTATGTATTTGGATGCAAGAAGAATATATTCATTTAGCTCATATGTCCCCAGGGCTCTGTTCCCTTCCTTAGGGACCAGGGTCCGGCACCCTTGTGAAGTTAGACTGGTGTTTTTCTGCCTCTTCTGAACCATTTAGACTTTATCTTTAATATGTATTCAGATGCTGATCTTTTCAAAAATTCAGAAAGGGCTTTTGCCTTTCCCAATACCATTCCTGGCATCTCAGATTGCTGAATGAAGCATTCATGGCTGAAGTGGGGGTTCTGAGTCCGGTGTGGAATGTTCTTAAACTCAGTGCTGTAGTTGGTGGTGACTGTTGATAGTGCTTTCGGGCTGTTTCCCATGTGTCTTTTAATTAGGACTTGTAGAATTCTGTGGCCAAGATTTTTTAATATTCTTCCTCTTCTTACTCTTCTTTACAGAGAGCAGTGAGAAAAAGACAAAGAAGTTGGGCTTGGTGGTCAGCAGAGCCCTTGTGAGGGATGTCAAGGCTGCGAGGGGCTATCTGATGGCATGCCAACATGTAACCTCAGTGTTTCTCCTTGGCGAAGAACTAGTTTTTTGTGCATGTAAGTCAGCCATTATTGGGGTGGAGGGAACACACAATTACAACTGAGACTATTACATCAGTGACTAGAAGTATCAAATGATTCAAGACCCCAAATGTGCATTTGGTTGAGTGTCCCATCTTCGAGCACTGTGGCAGCCAAACACATTTCCCTGCAGGTGGGCCTGACCTCACCTAGTTCCGGCTGCAGGGGACCGCTGTAGCCAGAATTACCATCCCTGTGGCTGCCAGGCTAAAACTGGCAAGCCAACCTCTCCATTTGAAGAGGAAGCATCCTGTGGCCTGCCCTTTTGGCCGGCCTTGCACCCTCTTTCTCTTTCCTGCCTCTAACCCATCCCTTCACCCAGCCCACAAGGATGGAAGCGATTCTCTTCTGTGTTGGTATATAGCCTTTCCTAAGACAGGAGTTGTGAGCCAATCTGCCAATGGCAGGAAAAGAGCTTTCTCGGCATGGCAGGTTTTGGAGATGTGGAGTGACAGAGCTGGCATTGTTTGTAGAAGGTTAAGTAAGATTAATGAGGAAAGAAGGGAAAGCCATAAGAGGATCAGCGTTTCCGATCAACGAGAGAACGCATTTAACGTGGGCTCCACCTGCGGTCTCCTTGGCACGTGTGTCCTGATGCCAATTTGAAAGGTTTTGCCTTTTTATGCTTGTAAGTAACCTACTAAGAAAGACCAGTGTGTACTGGGGGTGTAGCAAGTGCCCGATTTAAGCCCTGTCCTGAAGCAAATGTATAGATCAGGAGGAATTTGTAGAAGGTGGAGGTGTGTTTTAATAAGAGCTGGAGAGCGGGCGCTGTCCTCCCTATTCCCAGGACTTTAAATTATGAATTGCAACTTCAGCATCTTATTCAGGAGAGGAGAGAAAAGGGGGAACAATTTCACTGTGATAGAGAAATAGACACAAAACGAGAGGGCTAATAATATCTACCAAGGGACCAACTCATGGAACCTGAGAGGTTCTCCAGAGCGGTGCTAAGGGACTCTGGAAAAGAAAAAAAAAAAAAAAAGCAGGTTTGTGTTTTGCTTTTTAGATAATATGTGTTTAAGCCTGTGTAACTCCCATTTTTGGGGGTGGGGGTTGATATGAGGCCTTAGTCCTTTTTGTTTTAGACATCAGCCCAGTGCCGTGCAGCTGACGTGTGGTCACCTGAAGATTAGCCCATGGTTGCTGCTTCCTGTTGGGCATTTGAATAACAAGCTTGATGAAGCCACTTAACTCCTTCCAATTACAGGTGCCAAATGGGGACACACAAGTGGGGGGTGCTTTTTCATGTGCGAGCAGTTTCACAATCCAGTGTCATAATCAGATTCCAGAAACTGAACTTGCGGAAAGTTTGTGCTAGCCTTGTGGATTTTCATTTCAGATGTTGTCAACTCAAGGGCATTTGGGCCAATCAATATCTGCCTGTCTTCTCGCACATAGAAAGTTGGCTATTAGAAGAGAGAGGCTTACAGCGGGCTCAGCCAATACCATTAGCCCTAGCCTAAGGGCAGTTCTGTCCATGTGCCCGGATAGGCACCTGCCCCCTCCCCTCCCCCACCATTAGAGAGGCCACTTGGGATGTCATTTGGACAGAGCGGGCAAAGAGCACTTCTTTCTTCTTTCTCTTTTTTACACCCAGACTCCCCCAAAATCAATAAATCTGTTCTTTGCTTATTTTCAGAACTTTACTTCAATATAAGCAAGGGCTTCCCTTCCAGCAACAAAGTCCAGTAACACCATGTCAGGCTTATGCGTGTGTGTGTTTGCTTTTTCTGTTCCAATTTGAAAAATAATTGGAAATAATATCTGATTGATGTTCTCCCCCCACGTTCTTTTTAGCTAAAGATTTCCTAGATGAAAGACCTTGATCTATTGCCTTTCAGGACTCAGAACTTGATTTTCTGTTCCAGGCGGTCTTTTCTGTTCCAAATGGTTTTGTGAAATGGAGGAAGCGAGGTATTGTTTTCCTAAAGCAGAGGGAACTTTGTGCAAATTGGCATCCTTGTCTGCCGCGCCTCCTGCGTGTTCCTGATGTTTTCCTTGAGATTGTGTTTTTCAGGGGAACAAGAATAGCTCTCTGGCTCAAAGAAAATCCTGGAGCACTTAGGATACCAGAAAAAGAAGGAAGAACCGAGAATTGGTTAGTGAGAGTTCAGACCGTCTCCTGGTATGTCTTAGACTTTTGTTCAGATTGGCATGCTATTTCTCTCTGTTTTTCTTTCTTTCTTTTCCTTAGTTTCTGCTTCTTGTTATAAGGAAGTAATGTTGTAAAGGCCTGAGGAAAAATGGGGGCATCTTTTGATCATTCTAAGGGGGACACCAAGCCAATATAGATCCAGCTGTTGGCACAATAAGGCACAACCAGGGCTGTGTTAGTGCCAAGGGTAGGGAATAAGTGATGCAAAGTCTTTGGAACCCACAAGAGAACTACAGGAAGAAACTCTGGGGCCCAGGCAGAGACCAGACTTTGAGAAAGGCTAAGGTACCAGCAACATATCCAGTAAAGGAAAAATGTGATCTCAGAAACAGGGACATGCGGAATTAATGTATAGTGCTATGGTCCAAGAATACAGCCTTCTCTAGTGTGACCCAATATAGAATTAATGTGTTTCTGCAGGAAATATCATCAGGATTTAGTATTCCTCACAAAGAGTGGAGAAGCAAGGAATCCAAGTGGGCTTGCTGGTCCAAGCCAGCCCTCTAACATCACCCCATTCCCAGGCAGAAAGTGTCCTCTGAGGTAGAGACATCTGTTGGCAGACAGAAGTAAAGATGTGGAATTCCCTTCCGTTCCTGAGAGAGCACAGTGTTCAGCTCTCTCTCTCTCTCTCTCTCTCTCTCTCTCTCTCTCTCTCTCTCTCTCTCAATGCGACTCTGGATTTCTTGTTCCCTGACAGTTGCTGCAGAGATAGTATAGTCTGGCTCCCTGGCACACAGGCTCTCTTTATTTCACTGTGATTAGCAAGGGTAATTTTCTGGCATGGTTCCGGAATGGTCCAGGAGGGGTTTTCATGTCTGAAAGCAAAGGAGAGCTCAAGGTGAGATCCCCTGCCACAGCAGGGAAGACGAAGTTTGACTGTGGAAGCCAGTACTGCAGCTTTGGAGCATCAGGTTGGGAACCAGGACTGCCTGGGCCTAGGGGCAGTCCTGGCAAGGTTGTTCTTGACTCTGCCACTTAGGGCCTGGTCAACTGGGCCCACAGAGCCTGGGGGGCACTGCTCTTCTGAATAATTTACTCCTTGGTGCTGAGCAGAAGTCTGCTTTGAATGAGACTACGGGTGTTTCAGTCGAGTTGGCCGTTGCCACATGCAGCGTAATTGTGCGGGTACCCTCTGACAAAGCAGCAAGAATGGCCTGTGGGCCGAGGAGCTGTCTCATTGACAAGAGTACACTCACTGCACAAGCATGGCAAACGAGTTCAGATTCCAGCATGTATATGAGGAGCTGGATGTGACTGCATGTGTGCCTGGCACCTCAGGATAACTATCAGGAGTAGAGAAAGGAGGATCACTGAACTTGCTGGCCATCAGCTGAGCTCCAGGACTTAGTGATCCATTTCAAGCAAATAAGGTAGAGAGTGACAGAACAGGACATCTGATGTCTTCCTCTGGTCTTCTGGTGAACTCATGGACTAGTATACTTGCACATACACACATATGTGTGCATCTGTCATAAACACACACACACACACACACACACACACACACACACACACACACACACACACCAAATACCTTTTGCATATTCAGAACCTTTCAGAATACTACCAGGCAGAGGTGTCACTCAAATACATAAAACCAAGTAAATCACTGAACAATGGATTTTCCCAATAGAGGAAGCAGAGCGCTGATTCACTCTGCTGGTAAAATGCCTTAATATGGCATGGAGTGCAGAACACAGGCAGGGTGTGAACCTCCTGCTCCTTGGACATTAAGTGGTACCTCTCTATTGCTGCCCTGGCTTGAAGCCTGGAGTTATGGACCATAGGGCAAACTCCTCCTCATTATTTTCTCCGGCTTAGGAAGGGGGATGGAACTTAGGCTGGTCCAATCACAGCTGGGGTTGGACTTCCAGATACAGCCTGGCTAGAAAACGTGGATCTTTGGGATTGGGATGGGACTTGAAGTTTCTTAGTCTGGGCCTGGACCTCCTTCCTGTTTGGTCTCTTCTTCCCAACTGTGCACACAATGGGACCAGCTGCTTCAAGTTCCTGTTGCCATGCCTTCCCTGATGTGACAGATAGTCTCCATTCTTACTTGATGATTCCAACTTAAGCAATACATTGCAATTGCCCGCCCTCCCCCCCTTTAAGCAGCTTGCCAGGCATTTGGTATAAGCAAGGACAGCAGTAAGAGAATGTTCAGTTCTGTTTTGGTCAGTGGTACCCAGAGTTTTGGTGAGAAGAAGTCCATAGAGATTCTGAAGAGGACTCACTTTCCAAGTATTATTCCTGAAGGAAGAGACTTCCGTGGTACAGAGGACAAAGACTCCTGCTGCTCCTATGTGATCTTTTCTCCAAAACCCAGAGAGCTCAGGGCACACAGGGTGGTAAAACCATGTCATCTCTAGACAATGAGAACAGGGGTTTGTTCAGTGAAATCCTGAGAGAATTGCTACCTCTGGATATACACGTGTTCATGGGAATCTTTGCGGACAAAACATGCACCAATTAGCAAGTTTTAAATTCTCCTCGTGATGCTTTATCTCCATGAAGACATGAAAACATATTATTGGAATCTCCACCAGTGTGTTTGGAGGCTCCCTAGACTGTGAACAATGTGGATTGGCTCGCAACAACCATGTTACCGAACTCTTCATACTCCAGGCATCTGGACAGCCACTCTGGTGTCTAGACGACTCAACCAGAAGCTGAGAGCAGATAGTTCTGGGGCTCACCTTTTTCTTATGATTAGATTGCCTTGCAAATTAAGTTCTCTGAAACTCTATTTTTCCTTCTCTAGTGTCTGAAGCTGAACCACAAAACTAAAAGATTTTTAAGTTTAAAAATAGAATCACATCTGAGATTCCTACAGAAGTCAGTTTCTAGCCAACCCTCAGGAGCTGTGTGTGGAGTGGATCTATAAATCCTTGTTCTCCTCAACACTCCTTTCTTAGAAGTATAGCCCCTTTCTCATTCTAAAATAATCTCAGATTCCGATAGTACACTGACACCCCCTTTTCCTCATTCCATGCATGGAAAACCCCAGGTCCCTAATGGTCAATCATGGTTTACCACCTGGGCAGCCTCAGGGCTGCCTTGAAATGGGCTCCTGGTCCCCACTAGACCTGCAGAATCCTGCTCAGAGTTTGTACTGGAGGTTTCAGAAGGATGTGTGCTTTCTCTGAGGTCATGAACTTGAGGGACTAGAGCTTGGGACATGGAGGGATCTGCCATAGCACAGACAAGGCAGAAAGAAGCTGAGCTGGAGGCCTGAGTGTGGTCTTCATGACTGGCCCTCAGGCCGCAGTGGGACCCACTTCTGCCTCTGCAGAAAGAAGGGAATTCTTTTTGTTTGAGTGGTCATTCTGCTCCATTACTCCCTCCACTAAATCCTAATAGCCACACTGCGATGGGGTAAACCATTAGGGGATATCAGCCAACGTTCTACTGCTATAACAACATACCTGAGAGAATTCAATTGCAAAGAGGCCAGGTTTGTTTTCGTTTACAGCTTCAGGGTTTTAGTTCTGGGTTCCTGGTCCTGTAGCTTTGGGCCTGAGATGGGGCAGAACACCAAGGAAGAAGGACAGAGTGGAAGAAGGCTCTTACTTTATGATTCTGGGAAGCAAAGAGATGTGGAGGGGGAAGAACCAAGGGCACAATATACAATTTTCAAAGCCACTCCCTCAGCAACCTGGTTCCTTCAACTAGCCCTGATTTTCCAAAGTCCCACTATCTCTCAACCTCCCATTAACATCTATTGTGTGTCAGTCCGTTGGTGAGGTCCCCCATCTCTCTGCAACATTATACTGGGGACCACTCTTTTATCCTATAAGCTTCTAGGGGGTCATTTAAGCTCTAATCACAAGCCTTAACCCCAGGCTTCTGGGCATACTATTCATGGTCTGCTGTAGCCTGTACGCCTGTGGTTGTTGTTTGGGGCTGTAGGCTTAGCCAGCTGTTTATCTTTGCATATATCAGACCTATAGGGCACACTGCATATATAGGACCTATAGGGGACACTTACACTGCACACAGTAGGTGAAATGTGAAAGCAGTAGCAGTGAATGAGGACCTTGAAGATGATAAAACGAGCAACTAGTTAAAGCTTAGTGTGCAAATGACAGAGAAGGCAAAAGGATTCCGCGTCTGAGCTGTGCTCACTAGGGCAGGCGTGTGGTTGGTGAACTCTCCAGTTGTGAACAGCTGCTCTGCCGCTGGAAGCCAGGTCTTTACTGGGTTGTGGTTCTCTCATGCTTAGAAACAGAGGCTTGAGCTGCAGCAGCAGCGTGAGTGGAACTGGGGCACACGTAGGATGCCAGACCTGACAGCATTCCCCAGAATCCCCTGTACCATCGTCACAGCTTTACCTGTTCCGTCCTGACTGCTGGACTTGACCTCTGATGTTACAGACTGAAGAGAGGATGTGCAGCCCAAAGAAAGGCCTTTAATGTGCCTTTCCCCTGTGTGCTTGGGGTGCAGGGCTTGAAATAGAGATAGAACATTGTGGGCATCCAGATAACTTCCCCCACCCCACTAGGAACACTTTTGGGATTTGTTTTGCATGTGTATGTGTGTGTATGCATGCTTGCATACATACAGGTGTGTGCACATGCACATATGTGAATATGCATGTAAAGGCCTAAGGTTGAGGTCAGGTATCTTTATTGCTCTCCACTGTATGCATTGAGGTGGAGCCTCTTGCTGATTTGGCTAGCCTGACTAGCCATCTTCTTCCTGGAATTCCCTGTCTCTGCCTCCCAACAGGCTGGAATTACAGGAGGGTCACTGTGCATGCCAAGCTTTTATCTGGGTTGTGGTGATCTGAACTCTGGTCCTCATGCTTGAGAGGCAAGCACTTTTCCTGCTGTGCCACTGAGAAGTTTTTTTTGTAAACAAAATCTTAATGATTCTCTCCTTTTATGCAGTGCTGGGAATTGAACCCAGGACTTCCTGTACGCTAGTCAAGCACTCTACCAACTGATGTACACACCCACTTTGGTTCTAGCTTTTAAAATGTAAAGATATGTAGTACATAGAAGTTTGCTCATTTGCACCGAGATGGACTTTCTGTGTCATACGCTTGTCTTGTCCTCTTGAGTCAGACTCTGCAGAGAAACAACACCTAACAGCAGAGCCTAGGAGGAAGGCTTGGCAAAGTGCACAACAGAAGTGAGACAGGGAGCACAAGCAAGCAATTCCTTGCTCTAGCATTGCAACACCCATCTTTGCCACGGGTACCATGGTTTCCATGCGATCTAAAATATTGTATGTTTTCTCTGAAAGATCTATTTATCTCTGAGATAGCTGTAGAACCACAGTGATAAGGGACAGCAAGTCTTTCTGTGCACCACTGTAAATGGAGTTTCTCTGTCCCATCCCATCCTGCAGCCACTTCCAAATAACCACTCAGAGGCTTATATTAATTATAAATGCTTGGCCAATGGCTCAGGCTTATTACTAGCTAGCTCTTACATTTAAATTAACCCATTTCTATTATTCTATGCATTGCCATGTGGCCCATAGCTTACTGGCTGGTTCTCTGGCATCTTGTTTCATGGGCAGCTGACTGGCGTCTTTTCTGACTCCCACTCCTCTTCATCTGAGTCCTCAGTCTGATTCTTTTACCTAACTTTATCCTGCCTTACCATAGGCTAAAATAGCTTTATTATCAACCAATGAGGGCAACACACATTCACATTGTGCAGGACCATCCCACAGCACACCAACCTCAGTGGTACCAATTGTAGTGATTGTCCCTTCTCAGCATCAGGGTGTTGCATCCATGCAGCCTGCTGACTTTCTCCAGACTTGCTGTTTTCACATTCTCTTTCTTGTGTTTGTCCTTAGTTCTCAGTGACTTTGTAGATTTGTGTACACATATGTGGAACACTGTCACCGCGTAAGACAGTTCTATCATAGGACCTCTTGACATCTCAAAAAATAAATTATTTAAACATTCTTGTTGTGTTCTGGTGATTTGTCACTGTTTAGAGTGGGTTTTTTTTCCATGAAGAGTGAAGCAAAGTTGCATTTCACACTTCAACAGTTGCACTCCCGCTACCTCCTGATTGCCTGTGAATCTACAGTTTGGGTCTTCAGATGGGAAACAGGGACCCCAAACTCAGAAAGAACTTACATTTTGTTTACTCTGTGCTGATCTTCCTTCTGCTGCTCACCATGTTGGAGTGCCAGCACCTCTCCCTCCATCCTTTCAGCATACTCCTCATCTATCTCTTAGTGTGGCAGCCATTTTCTCACACTTATTTTGATGTGCAGTAATGATGGAATAAAGCTAAACTACGTGCAAACTCTTGATTTTTCTTTTGCACACATCAAAATGGTCCACGGGATGTTTTTTAGATAGAACCAGTCCTAGGCTGTCTTTTCAGAGCAGTGAATCAGTAGAAAGAGGGGATGAACATCATTGTAAAGATCAGGGCACCTATCGTAAGGAAGCAGGCTGTTTTGCCCTAAAACCTCTTTCTCAGCATCCTGTAGCTACCTGGCCCATTGGAATCTCTGCTCTACACCTGGTCAATGAGTCTCCACTCACAGAATCTTCTTACTTCAATGTATACCTTATACATTGTTGGTATAAAGATTGAGTTTGGATGCGTACAGGAGACCCTCGATGGATACTCACTTTACTCTTAGACATTGTCAACACTAAGGATTTCCTATGGGCCAAGTATTTGTTGGTTGCTGAAGATATGGAAATAAACACATCAAAGCTCTCCATGTGACTGCCTCCCGGAGTTCTGTGCCCATTGTTGCTCCACAGGGAGTCCATCTTGCTGAATGATTGGGGAGAGAGGAAGTGTGGGCCTCTCTTGACATTTAGACTATAGGAGTCAAGCTGAAAAGAGAAATGTATCTGAGGCAGGGTGATCAGCATGAGTGAGGCCCAAACTTAAGAGGCACCATGGAATGTTGAGACTGGTGTGTGGATTAAAGTCAGAGGGAAAAGGAAGTGAAGGAAGATGTGGAGAGGCCAGCTTCTGTAGGCCATGTGAGCTATATAGACCACCTTGTCTAATATGGTGAGTCCTGGGTTGTAGGTGGGTCTCCTGCTGAGACGGCTCTGAGTTCAAGGATGACTGTATCTGGAGCCAGGTCATGTGTCTCCTTCCATGTGGTGAGACCCCAGGTAGGTGAGAAGCCTCCCAGCTTCAGATACAAGGGACTCATACCGGCCACCCTTTGCTTCCCACTAGCTCCTGGAGCCCAGGCAAATCACTCTGGAGAGTAAGGGGACTGACTGGGTTGGCTAGTCTCTAAACTTCCAAAAGCAAAGATCCTGAAATTCCATGGCTTTTCTGAATAAGAAGAGAGCAGTGACAGCTGAGTTCTGTTACTGCAATCCCTTGCCCATGTGGAAGCTGTGGACAGTGGGATCCACTAAGGGTCTTGGAACCTGTCTTCCTGACCAATGTCAATGATCTGATTACAGCTTTGTAGATTTGCTCAAATCCTAATTAATTTGTCACTGAGGTAGGGCTGGGGTTCATATCAATAGGAAATCTGAAATGGAGCTCCCAGATGTATGTCAGGCTGTGTTAGGGACTGGTATCATCTCTGCTACTCTCTGCTCATTCCATCCATTTCCTCTGGGCTGGACAAGTCCCTGCTTCAGGTATGATGACATTCACATTGAAGACTCACTTTCGGAGTGTTCACTGAGAGAACCCCATGCCTCCCACAAGAGCCCCCCAGCCCCCAGCTACGCTTTGCAGACAGATTCAGCACAGCTCTGTGGGTGGTATACTGTAGTCTGTCCTCTGGGAGTCCACCAGCTCCCTAACCAAGCCTGGAAAGAAGGTCTATATGACTCTGGTCCTCCTCTTCTGTCACTGTCTCACTGGGCCTTTTTATCCTCTTATTGCGACATAAGGGGCAGGAATGGGGTGCATAAGGGGCAGGGGCAGGCCACATTCCTCAGGTAGGCAAGCACCTGAGAGAAGCAAAATGGTTCCTACTCCCATCTCAGGTGTGTGGCCATGCTCCTGACCCATGACTTCTGCTTTCCTTAGTCTATCAGCTGCAGCTGCTCAGCACCCCCAGATTCTTCATTTCCCACCATGCTTTGCATCTCTGCCATCTGCAGCAATGTGAGGAGAGTGCAAGTTTCTCAGGGTACAGCTCTGTGGGGTAGAGGAGAAGCCACGGATGTTGAAGTTAGCTGGATTTGTGGGTGAGCAAGATTCAGAAGCTCCTGTGGTGTTTCCTGGGCCTCTGGGGGAGTGCCATGGCTGTTCTAGGACCTTGCATCTGACTCTCTGGGGGTCATGCCTCTGACTCTGGCCTTGGCCAGGTTGTCCCTTCCAATGTGGCTTCTCCCCATCTAGAGCAGCCTGTTAACAACTTACGAGTGCAGTGTTTGTGACTGCACTGTATTGCTCATCCTAGTGTGCAGGCCTACTCATTACAGAGTGCTTAGAAATGAAGAAAAAACCACACAACACATAACCCACACATACATTTCATTTCCATATCCCCTTCGAATACCATGGGTGTGTATTTTCACTGATGCATTTGAGGGAATGTTCTTTGTGTCATCTGACATCCTCCTTAAACATCCCTGCTCTGTTTCTTTCTCGTCTTTGCCACCACCTGGGATCATTTCCCACTCTGCACCCTCCTCACTGCCTGTGCTAGGGTGTCTTCTGCCCTGGCCAGTGCCTGCAGCCCTTGCCCCACCATCCCTTGGCACCCAGAGGCTCCCGCTCTGAGCACCGGCAATGGGTTTGTGTCTCTCCCTTGGGTCCTAATCACAGCTGGCCCACAGGGTTCTTTGACTTTGTTAAAACTTCTGAGCTCAGGATTTGTGCTTCTCTGTGTGTGTAGTCATGCCTGACACTGGGCTACAAAAAGGGTTATTCAGCTGACGGTGTGGGAGTGCTCCCCAGGACTACACAAGTGTTCAGCCCACCCCAGACAAAGTTCTTCCTTGTTGGTGGTGGCCATCACAGCCCCTACCCTTGATGCTTTCCTGCTAAAAGCTACCGCAATTCTTGATCTTTGACCTGAGAAAGTTGATCTCAGACTTTGTTAAATTTGATGCCCTCCAGACCTGGTCGCAGGAATGCAGGAGACACACTTCAAGCTTCTTGCTACTCTGAACCGTTGTTTTTTCTTTTCTTTTTTTGTTTTTAAGGGTGTCTCTAATCTACACACTTTATTTACAGAAAAGGATGCTGAAGCCAGGAAATAGTGGGTTGTCAATTAGCTAGCTTTCTGATTTCAAGCCCGCTGCTTTTTCCGTCACTCTGGGCAGTGTCTCTAAATGTGGCAGAGCCATTCTTTTTAATGTGCATGGCCTTCAACTCAAGGCGTGGGGAGCCAGCCCTGGTCTTGGGACTCTTTTGTTTTTTACTGCTCTCCCCCCACCCCGTGTGTGTGTGTGTGTGTGTGTGTGTGTGTGTGTGTGTGTGTGTGTGTATGTGTGTGCAGAGTGGGTTTGGGGGGTATGTGATCTTTGTGGGGTAACTGTTTTTGAAGATCTTTCTGCACCTGTATAGCGGCTTTACAGAAATCTGTGTGTCAGGGCATAGCTCTCCTAACCTAGGGGGCATACCTGCACCCATATTTTTAATCATCTGATCCAATGGAAATCTCTTAGCTATAAAGATGCTGCCTTAGAATTAAAATAAAAAACTAATAAATAATTTGTTGTAACCTCAGGGTATCACATTACCACATTACTTATTATGGAACTAGGGTACTATTTAAATTGCTTATTTACAGCATTAAAATAAATAGTGGTTTGGGCAATTTCGCAAAGCAGAGGATGTGTTCCCCATCATGCCCTGCCTCTCCCCTACTGTCTCATCCTCCAGCCGCAGCAGACCCTTTCTCCCTGCTGGCTCAGGGTTCTTTTCCCAGCTGCAATGACTCCATTATGCTATTAAAGTTCAGGGTGTGTGTAGAGCCCGGTCCCTGAAGGCATTTGACAGTCTTGTTGTTGTTGTTTTTTAATCTTGTCTAATACCTGTGGCCCCCTGTCTGTGCTGACATGTGACCGCAAGCATTCTATAGGTCTGCCAGTTAGTTGTCCCTTGAAGGCCACTGGCCTTTGTCTCTCTTATGGCCACTCATCTGGCCCCTCTCAGATCTCTGAGGTAGGGGGGCAGCAGGCAACACAGAGGAAGAAATATCAAGCACATCAGATCAAATGGCAGCATGGACCCCTAGGTAAGGAACAGAGCAGGGTGGAGGGCATTGGAGCGGGCTCTGTCCTTCCTTGGATCACTCAGGGCTTGGACCTCAGTCTGTGAAGTGCTCCTTGCTTAAGCCCCACTAATTGGGTAGGATTGCTGCCATCTGATGAGTCATAATTAGGATAAGGCAGCTCTAGTAGGAGCCTTCTTATCGGGTGAGGGTCAGGGACTAATGACTAGCAAGAGAAGGTGAGGGTTTTGTTGATGCCTGTAGTCTCTGTTGGGGGAAAAAAAACCCAAACCCAGTCCTGCACGTTTCTTCCAGAGGGCACCAAATCTTCCCCTCATTTGCTTCAGTGACCTCTCAAGTGCATCCTCGCCCCGAGGGCTCCGGGCCGTCCAGCAACTGTTAAGCCCCTTGGGTTGAAAATCTTCTCCCACGTTTGCCCTTAACACCAGACGCAGTACCATTAGCCTCAGCTGTACTGGTGCTCATTAGAGGCGATCGATGGGGGAGCCGGATAAAGAATGCCGCTGCCCTCCCAGCTCCCTTCCTGCAGATTTACAGGCGTTCCCACGCACTGCCTCCCATCAGTCACGCAAAACAAGGGTTTCTTTAGAAAACAAAGGCAAAGCGGGAAAGCATCGGGGAAGTACGTATTTATCTGCTTGGTCTCAGGGTGCCGGCGAAAGTCTCAAAGAAATGTCACTGTCACTGTGAAGGGAAGCACACAGCTTTGCCTTCATGGCTTCTGAGCCTGGAAGGAGAGAATAGGAATGTTTCTTAATGCAAGCACGGGAGAGTCCTCCTTATATGGAGGAGCCATGGTTATAGATTTCGGGTGCAGGGCTGAGGCTGCGTCCTTTCAGAATCTGCTGACCCCAGGAAGCACAGGGTGGAGGGTGGAGTTCTGGGTCTGGCCAGAAGGTGTTGCTGGAGAGCCAGCTAGCTTCTGCCTTCTCTATTCCGAGGTTGGGGAGTACAATCTCCAGGGACATGGGAAACCAGAAGGGCCTCCTTTCCTTGGACTTCTACAGATCAGCAGCTTTCAGAAGAACTGAGCCAAGTTGTCCCTGGGGTGCATTGGGTGGGGTCAATGGCCTTCAGGGCCTAGCACAGCAGTGGCCTCTCTTATGTATGGAGATAACAGTGGGTACTAAGTTTCCTCTCCTGCCCCCTCCCTGACCTTGATCCCTTCTCAGCTAGGTTGGTGTTTTTTTGTTTATTTGTTTTTCTCCCACAGTTACCACATCTGTCTTTCCTCATTACTGAGATTACATGGAAGGGACGAGAAAAGTGAGAAGGTAGTAAAGACCCCAAGATTGGAGTGGAAGCTACCCTAGCACATGCAAATGGTAGTCACATGACACTCCATCCACATTTTCTGCACATACGACTGTGTGGACTGAACAGCCAACCTGGACCATCTCACATGGTCAAGGAAGGAGTGGTTCTCGGGGAACTCTCTGGAAAAGACCTTTCAGACTGTGTTGTTGCTCCTGAGCCAAGAAGGTGCTAGCCAGGAGACCAAGGAGAGCATGTCTGGCCACCAGCCACCAGCCCACAAGCTACCAGCCACCCCAGCCACTAGCCACCCTAGCTACCAGTCACCAGTTATCAGCCACCCCAGTCACCAGCCACCAGTCACCAGCAATCTGAGTCACTAGCCACCAGCCATTCCAACCACAAGCCACCAGCCACCAGCTACCAGCCACCAACCACCCTAGCCACCAGCCACAAACCACCTCAGCCACTAGCCACCAGTACCAGCCACCAACCACCCCAGCCACCAGGTACCAATCTCCAACCACCAGCCAGTAGCCACTAATCACCAGACAGGCAAAGAACAAGAAGTCCACTTCTGGAAGTGTGGTGTCCCCAAGCACTCAGGAGAGGCCTGAGAAGGGGCTGGGTCTGCTTCTTATGAACTATACTGCAAACTGACCACACATTTAGAGAAACTTCACCTCTCATCCTTAGCTTGTGCCTGAAATGTTTGTCTGCATTACACCCAGGAAAACTCAATGATGGGAGAAAAAATAAGCTTTCCTCTGCAGTGACACAACTTATCATGAGACAGTTCTTCGGACTCTGAAACCACCTCTGTAAAAAAGAAGTAGAAAATTCCAGAACATTTCTAGTTTCTTTTTTTCATTTTAAATTTTTTTCTTTTAATTAATTCATTTTTAATTATGTCATGTCTGTGAGTGTACTGCATGTGCACCTGAGTGCAATTGCTCATAGAGGCCAGAAAAGGGAACAAGCGTCTAGGTCAGCAAGCGTTGTTAACTGATGAGCCATTTCTCCAGCCCCTCCCACCTTTTGAAAATCAAGATCAAGGGAGACTTTGCACCTATGAAATCAGAATAGGCTTTTTGTTGCTGTTGCTGAGACCAGGTTTCATGTAGCCCAGGCCAGCCTTGAGTTCACTATGTTTCCAAGACTGGCTTTGAGTTCCTAACACACTACTTCAACCCCCTACATGCTAGGATGATAAGCATGTGGCCAGGCATTTCTTGTAATAGGATAAAAGCAGATCTTCAACAATTCTGTAAAAGAATTGAGTCTTTAAAACTGCAGTGTGGGCAGTTGATGATAGAACACTAATTTAGGGAGCTAGAAAATAAAATTGAGAAGTTATAGAAGACCAGAGAAAGGAGATTTATGAATAAAATGTTAAAAGGGGAAATTGTGAGCTTGGAGGGCAAGAGAGCAAACATATGATGACGGCCATCCCCAAAGGAGAGCACACAGCCAAGGGAGCAGCTGGAGCTATCATTGAGGAGTATGAAGGCATCTCATGTCACCAGACAAAACTGGGCCAGTGAGATGGTTCAGGGGGTAAGGGCATTTGTTTGCCACCAAGCCCAGTGAATCAAGTTTGTTCCTGGAGCCCCACAGGGTAGAAAGAGAAAACTGATTCCTGTAAGTTGTCCTGTAATCTCTACATGCTTATCATAGATATGTACAGCTACATGCATACACACATACACAAAATTCTTAAAATGAGCATAAAAATCATGGAATTGAATTTCAAAGACCAATGCAAAAAATTACCTGTAATTTTATTTTGTGCACATGACCAACTCCATCAGGTGTCTTCCAGCCACTGTGACTTTGTGGCCATGATGGGCTGTAACCTGGAAGTATGAGCTGAAATAAACCCTTTGACCTCTAAGATATTCTGGTCAGGGTATTTTATCACAGCAACTAAGCTAAGGCAGAAATTAGTACCAGGATTTGGGATCATTTCTGTGATAAACCCGTGTGACTTTTAAGCCCTTGAGACTGTTTTGTAGGAGAAATGTGGAAGAGTTTTGTACACTGGATAGACAAGCCTTTAAATTCTGGAAACGGAGCTTACTGGACTGCTCAGAAGGAAGCTTGTAAGAAAAGACTGCTGAGAGACATGTTCACAGTGGACGCCTGGCTCACAAGGTTTCAAAGGTGAGTAAGGACTCTGTTAGGAACTGGGCTGGGGGCCTTTCAGGTGACATTTTTGTAAAGACTCTGGCATTATTCTGCCTGCTTTCTGAGAACCAGAGTGAAGTTGAATAGAGGGATGATGGACTGAGTAGCAGGATGATATCCAAATTGATGCTGAAGAAGCTGCTGTAATCAAGAGAGAGATCAGCACCACTGTGGAGAAGACTTCTGATCTGTAGAAGAAGAATGGGAGAAAAATCCCATTCATCAGAGGATCAACTGTGTAATGGCTCAAATTTATTCGAAGGAGCCGGGCTGGTGGTGGCACACGCCTTTAATCCCAGCACTCAGGAGGCTGGCGGATCTCTGTGAGTTTGAGGCCAGTCTGGACTACAGAGGGAGTTCTAGGAAAGGTGCAAAGCTACACAGAGAAAACCTGTCTCGAAAAACCAACAACAACAATAACAAAAAATGTATTCGAAGGAAAAAAAAAAGCCTAAGCTAAAGGAGTTCATTGCCTCCCAAAGCATTTCCCTAGGGTCAGCACACAGAAATTGATGTAGCTGTGGTCCACGCAGTCCAGCCTACATTTTGAGCTAGCAGCAGAACTTGGCAGTGTTGTGCCAGCCATGTGGAACTGGTTCTGGAAGCATGAACAATGCAAGATTAAGGGGGTCCAGGAGAACAGCAGAGGCCAGGCACTGTGTGGCAGGGTTGGAGTTCTTACAGAGAGGTACCGAGAGGCTGCTGTGTGGGATTGTGGAAGTGAAACCTCAGTTGCAGTGGAGACCCCAGAATATCAGAGATGTCAGAACTGTAAGTCATTGACTCAGGAGAGCTGCATGTGTGGAGTGGGGTGCTAATTGGAGGAGAAGCTGTGTGCACAGGTGGCAGGCTGGAGGGTGGGGCTACCCAACTGTGTTTGAGCCTAGTTGATTATATTATAAACTCCAGATACGGGACATGAAGTTGCAAGATTTGCTGTTTGTTCTGCTGAATTTGGGGGTTGTTTTGGTCTCCCTATGGTCCATGTCTTCCTTTTTGGAATGAGAGTATTGACTTTATGCTGTTATATATTGAAAGTATGAGACTTTTTTTTTAAATGTTGTAGACGCTCACATTGGGTTTTTAAAATGTTTGATTTCTTAAAGATTATGGGGACATTTAAAGTTGGTCTGTATTTAACATTATGAGACAAACGTACAGCCTTGGGCAAGGGGGGTGAAAAGTTATGGTTGTGTGACATCTGTGTGTCAAGCTGACCAGGGCATGGGATTGTGATGGTTAGTTATGTTTGTTGGTTTGATACATTGTAGAATCATCCAGAAAGAGCCTCTAAATGAGGGATTGTCTAGATCATGTTAGCCTGTCCATGAGGGACTGACTACATGAATCTAAGTGAGAAGACTTGCCCATGGTGGGTAGCATCATTCCCTAATCAGAGGATCCTGAACTATAGAAGAGTGAAGGATGTGAGCTGAGCACTAGTGTGCATGTGCTCATCCTCTCTGTTCTTGACTGTGGATGTGACCAGTTGCTTCTCATTCCTGCCTTTTGATGTCTCCACAGTGATGGACTGTAACATGGAATTCCAACTAAAACAAACTCTTTCTCCCCTAAGTTGCCTTTGTGAGGGTTCCCCCCCCTCCCCAGGAAACAAAACTAAGTCAATGGAAAGGTAAGTTTAGTATTTTTTCAACTAAAAATGGCATGGAAAAGTTAAAAAAATTTGCCCAGGCATGGTGGCACATATCTGTAATATCAGAGCCAAAGAGACCAAGACAGGAGGTCAGTCTTGGCTACATAGGAACACCTTGTATAAATTAAGGGAAAAAAGATTGAAAAATAACAGGTTGGATAAAGACATACGTGGATAAATGAAAAACATAACCTAGAAGATATTCATATTCATATTAAATTAAAGTTTTAGCAGTTTTAAGTGTTTTATTTTTGTATTGGTAGAAAGCAGAAATCGTAAATGTGTATAAATCATAAATCCTCATGTAGAAACTATGATTATTAGAATATAATGTTTATAAACAAATGAAGTATAAGAGAAAAAAAATCCACAGTTTCACAGGACAAGTTGGAAAACAGAGCAGGGACAGTAAAAACAGGCCATATGTAAAGAGAACCAAGTTGGCATTTAACAAGGGTTAATGAGCTTTGCATCATCAAAGGAGAACCATGTCTGTGGTGTATCTGTGGGGACTGATGATTGAAGGAAAAATCTTAATTATAAAGAAACACTTAAGGACATCTTCTAAGGAACAAATTGCACAGACCACAGGCACAACTCTCATGAAATTGACGAGAATTTTACTAACACTTAAAAGCTAAAATCACGTGCACCCAGTGAACATTGATAAAAGGAACCATGTCTAAAGTTTCAGAATTCTTAAAAGATAAGACTATAAGAAAATTAAGGGGACATGTCCACAGTCAACTTAGGGTCAAATGAATTATATCAAATATGATTACTAAATATTTATATTTATGCCTGTAGATCAGTGCTGCTCTCAACTGTGGCTACAGACATTTCTTTCAGTAGTGGGCAGCAGTTGATGGAGAGCCCCATAACTGGTCAGAGGGCTGAGAATAAGTGTCTATTGATTGCTTGACCCTAAATGAGGCATTTGCAACACTTACCTCCAGTCTCTAGACCCTAAATGAGGCATTTGCAACCCTACCTCCAGTCTCTAGAAACAGCACAGAAGCTGGGGTAGGAAGAAGGGAAGAGCCAGAGGATGGGAAGAGTGCTATGAAATGCTGTCTTCCAGATACGGTATGGCCATGGCGCTAAGGAGCTCACCACAGCTGTGGTTACTACAGAAGATCAAGCCAAGGTTGGTAAACATTCCAGCAGGCAGCACCAACTGAGCTCAGTGGCTTCCCAAAATGAGAGGATGTGAAATGGGGACAGGGACATGTTAGAATGTGTGTGGGGGAAGGTGGTGATGGGAGATAGGGGGATATGGTCAAAATACATTGTATACATGTATGACATTATCAAAGGGTAGATGAAGGCTGTTTTTAAGAATAAATATATTTGATATTAAGCAAGAGTGAAAAGCAATGCCACACTCCTCACTCCAAAGACACCTTAAGTTCATGATGTTAACAGTCAAAGATGTGAATCTCAAGATCGTTAATAAACTATGAAGGCAACAGAAGAGCTTTAGGAGTTAGAGTGTTAAAATCAGTAAACTTGATCTATTCAAGAACATTAAGAACTGTCACTACGCTGAATTAGTCACTGGTAAAGCTGATTGAAGAAGAGAAAAAGGAGAACAAATGTGGAAGACGATGAGTTTGTGACTGTGATTGAGGGGAAAAAGAAGAAGATCCTGCAATTAACTTAATAGTCACAAAATCTATTCAGCAGTCCCAGGTCTGACTCAGTAACCAACAAGGAAGCAGATTTTTCTCGGGAGAGTAGAAATTCCCATGTCTCACTGAAAAAGGAGTGAGCTCTTACAAGTTAGTAGCCATGAGACAAACTGTCCAAAGTTGCTTAAGGGTTAACTATAATAGCTTATTAGTTAATTCATTTACTTATGTATACTCCCACCTGCGCATATGTGCAGAGGTCAGAGGTCAACGTTAGGTGTCTTCCTCTGTCGTTCTCCATGTTGCCTTTTGAGACAAGGTCTCCTACAGCCATCTTATCTAGACAAGCTATCTCTGCCATTTGTCTCCCTGGCTCTGGGGTTGCAGTCTTACATTGTTGCACCTGGCTTTTACGTGGGGGCTGGGAATATGGACTCAGGTCCTCATGTTTACACTGTAAGTGCTTTACCCACTGAGACTCCTCCCCAGAGCCCTTATTCCTCTAACATTGAACCACTTTCAAACTAACCCATGTCAATCCCTCTCTGTTTCCATTCAGTGCTTCGTTCTTAATTCAGTGTTCTTACAGAATAACTCCAGAGCTCTCCAGGGTTTGGGTGAAGGGTCGCTAAAGAGTAAGGACAAACAGCTCCCCTGTGGCATGGATACCAAAAGAATGGGGACAAACCTGCTTCTCGCTGCAATGTTGAACTCCCTAAGACTTGAGAGTGAAACCCGCAAAGTGGGAGAAACCTCAGATCCCTCTCGTTGGAGGATGAAACTGATGTAAGAACTGGCTGGCCCCGGTGTGGTGCAGTGTGTGGCTGCTGAATCAAAGAACAGGAAGCCCTAAATAATACATAGTCAGTTGCAAACAACAGTTTCATATGCCATATAGATCCATTCTAGGAATACAATAATGTTTTAATATTCAGAAATCTATTAATAAAAGATATCACATAGGTAGATTAAAAGAGGAAAGACCTCCTTAAACTCCCAGAGGACACCTGATAAAATTCTACATCAATCTCTGATAAAAACTTAATAAGACAGGAATAGGAGAACAGTTGCTTGACATGAGGAAAAAAAAAAGGAAAAGCCCATGAAATCAGCCGCTGCGCATCACTTAGTAAGATTCCTGAAAAAGTCCTTCTGTTAGAAGTCTCCACAGCATGACGAGGTCATGGTTCCACTATTAGTGTCATTGGTACAGCAGGGCAGGGAGCAGAACTAAGATTAAGGATAGACAGAAGTCTGTGGATGGCGTGAGTTTGAAACGCCTCCCACGGAATCGTGTTTTGGAACACTTGGTCCTGGTGGTGCTGTTTGAGTAGACTGTGGAAGCTTTGGTGGGGGTGGGGGTGCTTTGTTGGAGGGGGTGGGCTTTGAAGTTCAGGGCCTAGCCCTGCTTGCTGTCCTGTCATCTACTCAGATGTGGGCAAACAGCCTCTTGTTCCTGTTGCTGTAACTTCAACTCACTCTTACCATGGTCACTTCCTCCCCATGGTGGACAATAAACCCAAATTCTGAACCCAAATAAACCCTCCCTCCCCTTAGGTTGCTATTCTTTTGGCCATATCTGGGTGTAACAATGAGAAGATTAACACAAGCTACATGCCTAGAATCCCTCAGGGAGTGTTAAAGAAGGCGGCTAAGCAGCTTCTTTTGATGGTATCACACACAGATCAATAATTTTCCTACTTCACACTAATAATTAGCTGGAAAATGAAGTAATAAAGGATTTCTGGGCCACTTGCTTGACATAGCATAGTCTACTCTATGGGTGGACCCAGCGAGGCTCATTTGGAGCTTCTTTGAGGTCTTGAGAGACATCAAAAGAATCTTCAATAAACAGACACTATGGTTCTGTGTGGAGAAGCCAAAGCCTCCACATCTAACTTACTTAGCCTTTTCGGACAATCCCAATCAAAATAGAAACCGAGAACCATGGTGTTTATTCTCCATTGTTAGTTTGATGGAATTTTTGAATCACCTGGGAGACACACCTCTGGGGGTGCCTATGAGGGTGTTTCCAGAGGGGTTAATGGAGGAGGGAAGACCTACCCTAGGTAGTTTGGGTGCCAGACTGAATTCAAGGGGAAAAGGAGCCAGGAAGTGTGATGGGCACCAGTGTGGCTCTCTCTTTTTCCTGTGTATGGATGCAGTGTGACCAGCTGCTCTGTGCTTTTGCCATCACAGCTAGAGCCTCTCCTGTCACTTCACATCCCTAGCCACAAGTGCCTTCAAACTGTAAGCCAGAACCACTTCTTCCCGAAGCTGTCTATGTTAGGTATTTCATTATAACTATGAGAGTAGCAACTAACACAAGTCTGGACTCTGATTTCCTCTAGAAGAATGGCCAATATTGAATGCTACCAGAGAGAAAGGATATCAGGGGGCAATCAGGCAGTATTCCACAGCTTTAAGGATAGATTGTAGGTGGGAGATTTGACATGATGGTGATGGGGAAGAAGGAAGGGCTTCCCAGGTATATGAGACCTACCAGATAGATCAGCATAGGATAATTGTGACATTTCAAATATGTAGGAGAAGTCTGGGTTATCCAAGTGAGCAATATGGTGGTAAGTTAATTATTTGGCCAAGAATCTCTTGTGTGCTTGCAGATGGAAATGCATTTCAGCAGAGTGAAAGGGTAAGCACAAGAGAACTGGGAATGCCCGGAGAAGAAGGCCCTGGGCTTCTGGGTTCAGAGCGAGTGAGGAAGAACAAGGACCGGAGTGGAAGGACAAGGAAAAGATGTATCCACATCAAACACTGAAAACCACAGTGCTGGAGGGATGACACAGAGGACAAAGTGCCCACTGTACAAATACGAGGAGTGGTGTTCCAGTCCCCAGAACCTGTGGAAAAGCAGGGCAGGAATGGAGGCTCCTGGCAAGTTCAGCACAGGGGAAACAGGGACAGGGCATCTCTGCAGCAAGCTGGCTAGCTAGACTAGCCTGAACTAATCAGCTTCAGATGCAGTGAGAGACTCTGCACCAATAAACGGAGCGGAGGTTGATGGAGGAAGACACCTGATGCCAACTTTGAAACTGCACATGCACAAAATTACATATGAATATGCACCTTCACACATGGAAACACATGCACACACAAGTTAAAAATTCCTAACACCACACAATACCCTCACCTTTCTTAATTGTAGCATCAGGGGTTGTTATTTTGAATATAATAACATCCTTTACAATTCAGGGGGAACACAAAGGCCAAGTATACGTGAGAGTCTTTATTAGATCAGAACTACAGGTTCTCAACGAGCCTTTGAAGGAGTGTTCATACAGTTGGGAGGAGGGCCCTTTGGCTGATCAAAACGGTAAGGGTTTTAGAAGCCTCGAAACTCCGATGCTGCTGAAGTTGCATTAGTACCTAGATGACTAACTGGAGAGGATGTAAGGGTCTGTCTTTCAACCTCAGGGATGTGAGTGATTGTCATTTTCTTCTTTATCCTCCTCTGAGTTTCTGGAAGTCTTTGCAATGACATTCAGTTTCTTATTCACCAGCAGTTAGAATTATCCTAGAAGGAGATGGCTAAAAGCCCCATAAGGAAGTGGTCCAGGCCTTACTTCTCACTCTCTGGGTATGATTCTCTTCTTCAGTGGCACTCATAGATAGACTGCCGCTCCAGCAAGGCTGGGCATCTAGGCTCTCCTCTCTGTCTCTCTGTTTACTTTTTAGTCAGCTGAAGACACTTCTACCCTAGTAGCTCTGAGAAGACAAT
Source organism: Peromyscus eremicus (assembly GCF_949786415.1). Taxonomy (NCBI): domain Eukaryota; kingdom Metazoa; phylum Chordata; class Mammalia; order Rodentia; family Cricetidae; genus Peromyscus; species Peromyscus eremicus. Next base: position 66,747,532 of record NC_081416.1, on the reverse strand, counting down.
GGTTCCTAGCTCCCTCCTCTTGCTTGATTACACGCCCTGTATTTACAGCCTGGTGTACTCTTTCCAAATCTGATTCCTTTTCCTTCTCTGGCTTATGGCAGCCTGCTTTAATCCCCAGCATTTCAAAGAAGCCCTTGGAGTTGGGAGCTGGGGAGGAGTTGGAGGTGAAGTATGTGTTGCTTCTTTCTCCTGTTCTGCTGGGTCCTCAGGGCTGGCCAGGTTCCCACAGTGCTTCAGCTGTTCTGGGCATGAAGATGAATAAACTCAGCTGCCTCAGTAGCAGCAAGAACTCCCACATGAAAATGATAAGACTCAGCCCATGAAGATACCAATTGTGAGTTTGATTTTAGATGAACAAGTAACGTATTAGAATATGTATACCCACAATACTGCATGGGATGTACTCTTGCTAAAAATAATGTATGTTTTACCTGAACTCTGAGTTTAACTTGGACAGCCTGCATCTCATGTGGCATGCGCGCTGCCGCGAACTTTATTGATAGCTCATGTGCATGGCCTCATGCCTTTCCTTGACCTAAGTGGTTTTGTTTGGTAGTAGGGTCTTCACATTTCACTATTAGATGGCTAGGCTTTGCCAGGACCATGGTTTTGAACGAATAAAGCAGCCCCTGCACACACACACACACACACACACACACACACACACACACACACACACACACAAACACCATGGCATCTCTTTGGGCCTTGCCAGTGGGTAGTCTGACTGTCAAAACATTTCAGCTTGGCCATTCCTGGGATGTAGCCCCCTCCCTACTCTTTTGTCAACACAGGGTTTCATGTAGCCCAAGATGGCTCCAGACTCCCCGTGTAGCTAAGGATGACCTTGAATTTCTGATCTTTATGCCTTTATTTCCCAAGTGCTGGGATTCCAGCAATGTTTCACCATGCCTAGTTTATACCATGCTAGGGATTGAACCCAGGGTTTCATGCCTACTTAAGCAAGCATTCCACTCTCCGAGCTACATCCCCAGACCCAACCGCAATATGACCATGAGTAGACACTGTTACTAAAACAGGGAGACACTAACAATGTTTACCTGTTCCTCCTATGGTCTCATTGACAAACTGAGGTATGTTCATGTCCAAATTTACACTGGAGAATCCATGAATTTATTAGGCTGATTTACAGAAACACGGGTGAGGGGTTATGGGCAGGGGCATGGGTGACCCAAAGCAGCCACAGTAGAAAGTGGACACCCAGCATAGATGCTGACTCCCCTATGGCAGTGTAGTGGATCTCACTTTCCTAATTCTTCCCTATGTATTCTAACCCCTCCTTGAGACCCTAGACCACAGGTAATTAGGAACTACATACAGCTAGTTGAGAGGGGTGGTTGGATACTCAAGGGAGGGTCCTAAGACCCTCCTCTCCTCTCCTTCTATGAGGAATGTCAACAGTTAAGAAGCCCTGCTCTGATAATCTTTTGTGAGCAGGCCCAGCCAAACTCCTGAAGATGGGGGCAGTATGGTTCAGAGGTTAGTCCTGTACAGCACACATTAATATTTAGAACCAGGAAGACATTGAAGAAGACAATGTATTAGAATTGAGATGGTAGTTATAATCTGAGGGTAGTGGTGGAAGTCCTTTCCTCCACTAGGTCTGGGGCAACAGACTGTCCCTTTGAGTACACACAGGGAATAAAGACAGCTCTGGGTTACTGTGCGGATGGGACAGGACTCTCTCCCTGGTCCATAGGTCCTGACTTTTAGTACCCTGCCTTTCTTCCGCTGAAAGGAAGTGGTGAGAACGGAAGAGCTATGTAAATCAGGCAAGAGGATTCGAAACCCGGGTAAATCACAAATCTGCCTGGAAGGTTGACTTCCAGTTATTTTTAAAACACCCAGGGAATGGACAACACTTGTTTCAGATCACTTTAGGATGGAAGCTGGTCAATTAAACTTTTATTTGTAGAGGCTCACTCCTGCTTCTAAGCGTGTGCTGCCTAGCTCCACACAGAGGAAACGGCCTCTGTGCTTGTCACCCGGGACAGGTGAGGTAGACATGACATGTGGAGTTATCCTTTGAGTCTCTTCTACTAAGAGCAGGAAAACATGGTTCTGTTGTTGCCTGGCATTAGTCATCCTCTCCCCGGGAAGGAGCCTGGCCAGAGCTGGCCTGGGAGCCTATACTTTATTACCTCTCTTGCTTTTGGTCATCTGCCAGGCGCTGCCCAGAGGTGCCAGAAGGCTGTATGCAATGAACTCCCGGAGCAGGACTGGCTGCACGCTTTTTCCAGCTGCTGGCTCGCAGCAGCACAGCTCTTTGTAAATGTTGTAGGAAAATGTGTTCTCAGGAGGGTTCCATTCCAAGTTGGCAGGCACAGGAAGTCAGCAGAGCTGGAGTCAAACTTTTCAAGGAACAGTTCAACTTGGATCTTAGTCCACGCTTCATCTGGGCTCCAACTTCTGGGGCCTCGGGTTTGGAAGCGCTGGAGCTGGCTGATAACGGGCTGTATTTATGGTGCCCCCAGTGGGGAGGATTACTGCTCCTCCAACACAGTCCTGGTCTTCAAAGGGTAGGCTGCCTGAGTGGGGGATGATTTATATGGTCCTTGCAGGGAGAGAATGTGAGCATCGTTTAAACAAAGATCTATGTTTTTTCTTCTGGAAAAAAATAGTGGCTCCTCATTCAGAAAAAGGCAGGGAGCATTCTGCTTATCATATGGCTGAAAACATCTCTACTGTCTCCCAGTGTTTCTCACACAATACCATCATGATGTTTGCCATCTCTCAGCTGCTGTGCGTCTCACGTTTCCAGTGACAGAATACTCCCTTCTAACTCAGCTACTGTTTAATTAAGGCCCCAGCCCTGCCCCTGGTTCTTGCCATAGACAGACATTTGTCATCACCCTTAGTTTCCCAGTTTCTCTGCATGCTGCTGCTGTGGACTGACAGGGATGCTGCTTTCAGAAGCAGTAAATGACAGAGGAAGAAGACTGGGTGAAAGAGAAATGTGATTTGTCTTTGTCCAACCAACCATTGAAATGGCCCTTTGGCCATATGGTGGTGGATAACTGCATAGGTTATTTTTATTATTGTGTTAATGTGAAAACTGCAGAGTTTTTTAAGTGATGGGATTTAGAGAGTCCAAACTTGTTCTATTTAATACTTTTGTCAAGAGAAGTATCTTTACCCACAAAGACAAGTATTTTCATATGCGTGGAGGCTTATAGCCATGAGACATTTTTGTAAAGCAATGTAGTATACTAGGTTATAAACTTACCAAATATTAAAATCAAGCACTTTGGGGAGAGATATTAACTCTTTTAGGCAATGCACACAATTCCCTAAGTGCTCATTGTAAATCCAGGAAATCACATTGTCGGTGGAGTACAGGAATAATTTTGCTCCAAAGCGTTTCTGCACCATACGTAATTCCATTTTAGGGAGTAAAGATGTTTAGCGCATGTCAGGAGGGCCTGCCTGTTGGCTCTGTCTTGCCCCACTGTTGTCTTAAATCAATGCCGCTGCTGCAGAATCAGCTAATTTCTCAGAAGACTTACATGGAAACACGTTCTGCAGTTGTTTACATTGGGGGTGAGAGCTTTCAATCCTAATCATTGTTCCAAAATAGATGAATGTCACGTATGATCTCCGTTAATGTACTTCAGGCGTTGGGGGAAAGGGAGTGGGAAGTGGAAAATGGAGCTGCCAAGATTTGCTTCCAATTGTGGCCAAATCCCAGGCAGTAATGGGGAGCTGGAAGGAAGGGGCAGATACCAGCTTTCCAGATGAAGAAGACTAGCAGCCATGTTCACTTCCCAAGGCTTTGGGGCACAATGGAGGCAGCCCTGCTGAGAAGCTAGGCCTGGCACACACTGGGACCAATGACTGGCTTAGCCTGCAAAGGTAGGAATCTGGAGGTAGGCTCCCAGAATGTTCCAGACACATGGAGAAAATTGAGGGGCTCTTCCTCAGGCCTCAGATAATTCTAGAAGTTGGAATCCTGCAACGTGTCTCCTAGATGTATAGATCAAAAGCTTGTGAATTCAGCTTGGAAGGCAGCCACAGACCTGGTTATCAGTCAGGAAGCAAGCATGTTCTGTCTAAATAGGTGATGTGCTCTTTCTCTACAGCCAATGACAATGGTCTTCAGATCTGTGGTAGCCTAAGTGCAATGTGTGGGATTTGTCTCCATGGGCTTGTGATGTACTTGGCACAAAAGTGACCCTAGCTGATACACTGGGATGACTTCATTTGCTTCTGAGAAATAAGGACTATGTGTTTATTGGGAACATTTCAACTATGAAGAGAAGTAAAATTTAAAGATTTAGTAAAGCCCTGAGAGATATCAGCAATACAAATGAGCATCCTCCTTTCCACTCACCCTACTGGGGGAGCAAAATCTCATGAGGTGTGTGTGTGTGTGTGTGTGTGTGTGTGTGTGTGTGTGTGTGTGTATGCACTTGTGTGTGTAGCATGGGGTACAGTAGAACAGAACTCACCTTTCAACATACCCATAGCAGAGATACACAATTAGGTGTGTCAGGGAGCTAGGTTGAGAGAAAGCTCTGAAAGAAGATGTGGCTTAAATCAGAGCTACAGATAACAAAGGAACATCTGTTTTCTAGATTTGCCACCATGCTTAATGACCAGTGGTCCTTAATGTCACCACAAAGACCACTACAGGGACTCAGTGTCAGGAAATCTGGGCAATAAACGTGGAGGTTTGTAGCTAGAGTTTTCCTGCCTGGCCCACAGTCAGGACAAATCTCTCTCACCCGCCAGTCTCACAGCTGCTCAGACCCGACCAAGTAAACACAGAGACTTATATTGGTTACAAACTGTATGGCCGTGGCAGGCTTCTTGCTAACTGTTCTTACAGCTTAAATTAATCCATTTCCATTAATCTATACCTTGCTACGTGGCTCGTGGCTTACCGGCATCTTCACATGCTGTTTCTTATCATGGCGGCTGGCAGTGTCTCCTTCCACCTTCCTGTTCTCTCAATTCTCCTCTCTGTTAGTCCCGCCTATACTTCCTGCCTGGCCACTGGCCAATCAGTGATTTATTTATTGACCAATCAGCAACACATTTGACATACACACCATCCCACAGCAGAGGTTCAATCCAATTGTTAGGCATCATGGCTTAGGGCAGCACAAGGCAGGTCGAAGACCAGGGTCTGTCAGGAGCAGTGACTGTCAGTGATACTTTTCCTTCTGGAACATGTTCAGCTCCCAGACACTGGAAAAAGGTGATGTCATAAGTTTGCACGCCAATCCGCAGATGAGGTCCTTTCCACCCATCTCTCATGTGAGTTGAGTTTTATGAATGGGGTGTGTTTTTTCCCATTGCTTCCTTGCCTTCAGGGAAAAGAAATTTCATTAAGAGTTCACTATTAATAGATACATTAGGAAAGCAAATTCATGAGATTTTTGGACTAGGGAGAGTAATAATCTAAGGTTTTGAGATGGACAGAATCTGAGAAACTAAATAATGGTGCAATTGAGTGGGTCTCCCAGCAGCTTGATTATGGGAAAGGGTCTGCATATGAGTATGAATTTTTGTGTTGGATGATTTGCTCCAGTTCCCAGGCTTTCTCTACCCTAGTCACTTGTTTGAAACAAAGAACAAAGTAACCCATGCTGTTGGTTAGATACCAGATACCGGATGTTACTGAGGGGGTGCCACCCAGAGTGAGGTGCTGGTCCCTTGCTGAGGTGGAGGTACAAGTGGGGTCTCTCATCTTGTTCACATCACCTGGAGTGTTGGGAGCTGCTTCCAGCTTTCTGTTTATCCAGCGAGGAGTGAGTGTCTGGGCGTGTGTGTGTGTGTGTGTGTGTGTGTGTGTGTGTGTGTGTGTGTTCCCTGAGCCTGCTCACTGGTGTTGTTGGGTTTTCAGGGCCTCTCAGAAGTTTGCCTTTTCCAGCTGACTTTAGATACCTAGAGCTGTCGGCATTAGGACATCCTCTACTGTTAGCTGACATTTTCTTTTTCTTTTTGGTTGTTTTGTTTTAATAACTGGGATTTTCCCCATTTTCACCCCCTTCCCTGGAGATATTATTTCTCCATCCTTCATTCTTCCCCAAACTCATTCTTTTGCTTGGGATTTGACTTGGGTACAACAGCTGGATCACCTGTTTCCTGGGGATGAGTCACCCTGACCCAACAGGCTAGGCTTTGAAAACTGCTTGTTACCTTTCCAGTGTCTGTTTACATCAAACCCTTGAGGAGGGGCTAGGTCAGGCCAACTTGATATGCCAGCCTGTGTTGACTACCTAAGGGAGGCCTTACCCTCTATGAGGAGCAGATGGGGGGATGGGGTTAGGTGGTAGGGAGAGGGAAATGGGGAGGGAGGTGGAATGGGTTAGTGTGTAAAAGGAAAGGAAAAAAATTTAAATAAAAAAGAAAAAAAAAGACACACGCAGGAAAGCTCACAGATCTCGCTGTCCTAAAATCACTTGCAGTCCCTAGCTTGCTGACAGAACAGACTTCAGAGAATGATGATGGATTTCACTTTGCCTCCTGCATGCTGTAGGACTCCAGAGTGGAGCTTGAGATGATAGAAGAGGGGAAGGATGGATGACTAAAGCTGATGGCACCGACATGCACCTCAGATTTAGCAATTCTACAGTCGTCACTTGGTTCACCACAGGTTTTATTTGGAAGAGGAGAGCAGTGTGGAGTTTCCTTTTGATGTCAACAAATACGCTAAGTACCGTTGACCCAATGTGTAGTGGAATTATACATAATACATTCTTTCCTATTTGAATTTTATGACTTTGACTCTTCAAATGGGTAAATGAAATGGCATGAAAGTTGTACAGCAACAGGACCTTTTGAAAAAGGATTCCACTGGTGTGCTTCTGAGTTGCATCCTTTCCCTTCAAGACTGAATAGTCTGGCATTTATCTGAGGTGTGGATTTCCTGGATCCTTCAAACTAACTCACAAGTCGCTATGCCCCCTCACAGCTATACCTTGGTGCCTTCTTCCTTCCCTGTACCCTGGGCTAACCTTATCACTTGACTTGAGCAATGAATAGCAAGGAGAGATGCTATGTAACCATCAAATTAATGTCACAAAGAGCCTCATGGCTTCTACATGGGAATCTTGGATGTTCTTAGAACATGTCCCTGAGACTGCAGATCTCATATAGTGAGGTGTCTAAGCCACCTGAGGACGCCAGACTTTCACTCCAGTAAGCTTTGGACTTCAGGCTTGCACCACAATAAACTAACGAGTAGCAGTTTCTACCAACTGCTCTTATCTTGAGCAAGCTGCTCTGTGGAATGCATCTCCATTTTCTTGATATGCCTTTTGAAGCACAATGATTTTTAATGTTCAGTGGAGCTCAGTTTATATATATTTATTTTGTTTGGTAATGTTTTGAGAAACTATAAGGCAAGGTCATGAATTTTGTATATTCATGCACATGTGCTTTCTGGCTCTTCATTTAGGTCCTGAATATATCTTGAGTTTACTTTTGTATAGAGTATGAAGTGTAGGCTCAACTTCACTCTTTGAATATTGATATCTATTTAGTATGGTGAAATTGTCTTAGGACACTTGTACAAAATAAATTTGTACAAGTAAACTTGTACAAAATAAATATATATTTGCATTTGTTTCTTACTTTTCAACTTACTTAATTGGTTTTGCTATGTCTGCAGTTTCTCTGAGGTTAAACCCACTTGGTTACTGTTACTTTGTAGAAGATCTTGAATTTAGAAAGATGAGTCATCTAACTTTAAATCTTTTTTCAAAGATTATGCTGGATATTAGTTCTTTATACTAACTTTAGACCCAACTTCAGAAGCAGGAATTTTCAAAGGGACGAGCTGAATATGTGTAACAATTAGGGGAACATAACTGACTTAATAATCATCTCCCAGCACATAAATATAGCTACATTTAGAGTGGCATTAATTTTTATCAACAATAGTTTGTGGTTTCAATGTACATGATTCACAATTTTTGTTAAATTTATTTCAACTATCCTACTCTTTTTTTGATACTTTGAAGTGGAGTTGCTTTCCTAGTTCAATCTTTGACTTATTCATTAATAGAATGTAGAAATTCACTGCTTTTTGATTAATTGATTAGTATCTGTGTGATACTATGGATGTACTCCTTTGTATTGTTTCTTAGTTTTAATTCCTTGGGATTTTTTTCTGTGTAAAATCCTGTCATCTACAAATAGATATTATTGTATTTCTTCCTTTCCAATACAGGTATTGTTAGGTCTCAACTGGTGTTAAGTCTCAAACCCAGGACAAATGGCTGACGTGCCTATTTAACACATCTCCCAACATCCCTCAGTCCCTATTTGTTACAGGGTATGGTTGGCATACCCCGCCCTCTAACCCAACTCTCCAGCTCGGAAGCTGAGCTGCTCTTCCCCCAGCTGCCCTTTCCTATACATCATTTTAGGTATGGCAGTTTCCTGGCCCAGGCTGTCCCTCTTGGTGGCAGCTCCTCTCTGCTCTCCCCTCCTCTTTCTCCTCATATGGCCCATCTCAGTCTGGTCATGTTCACTCTGAGCTCTCCCAGATGTCCCTGCTCCTGACTATGCTCTTCCCTTTATCTACAATAAACTTTCTCTTCGACCATACCTAGAGCAGTCATGTCTTTTCCTTTTTTTTTTTTTTTTTTTTTTTTTTCTTGTTCGGCTGTGATATATAGTAATCCTGATGTGCTGTTGGATTTTTGGATTTATTTGCTTGTATTTTTTTTAATACTTAAAAAGCATTTTATGTGTATGAGTGTTTGCCTGCACTTACGTCTATGCACCACCATGGGCATGTAACGCCTATGGAAGCTAGAAGATGTTCAGTCTCTTGGGAATGGAGTTACAGACAGAGGGCTGTGAACCACTATTCATTTGGGTGCTGAGAATGGAACCTGGGTCCTCAGCAAGAGCAGCCAGGGCTCTTTGCTGAGCTGTTTCTGCCACTCAAAGATGCTAGTATTTTATTGAGAGTGTTTGAATGCATCTGCACAAGGGACATTGATAAGTAGTTTTATTTTCTTGTAATGTCTTTGAAATCGGGATGGTATTAGCACCATAGAACAAGTTTGAAAATATGTCCTCTTCTACTGGAGAGGAGGGTAAGTTAGTGAAAGGTTGGTATGAACTATTCTTTAAGTGCTTGGTAAAATTTATTACTAAATCAATGTACTGCTAGGATTTTCCTTAAGCTTTTTTTTTTTTTTTTTTTTTTTTTTTTGGCAGGAGGAGCAACTTATAATCCAGTGAATTCAGCATCTTTACTCATTCCCAGCCTATGATGATTTTTCTTCAACTAGAAATTTCAGTTTTTCTGCCAAATTATTATTCATAATACTGCCTTATAATCTCTTTATATTTCTGTGAAGTTGGTGTTAATGCTAGTTCATCATTCCTAAAGTGAGTCTTAGAAGTGTCCTCTTTGCCCTAGTCAGTCGAACAGATGGTTTGTCATCCTTAGTCCTATATTGAAGAGCAAACTTTTGGTGTTACCGTGTTACTGGTGTCTGTTGTTTTTTATTTTCCAGCTTGATAATTTCTGCTCCAATAGTTCTCACTTTATTTTTAAGCTCACATATGGTTTGACTTGCTCTTTTTTTCTCATTTCTCAGTTTGGGAGTTAGGGTTATTGAATTTAGAATGCTCTCATTTCTAAATATGGACCTTCACAGCTATAAGATTCCCTTCAAGCAATGCTGTTTTTGTGCATCCAAGTGTTTTAGTACATTGTAGTTTGGCTTTTATCACACTGAAGTCTATAAAAATCTTTCCTCGTTACTTCTCCATTGATGCTGTGTTTACTCAGGAATGTGTTGCTAAATTTCTATATATCTGTGAATTTCAAGCTTGTTTCTGTGACTCACTATGAATTTCATGTCATTACATGATTTCAATATGTTAGCATTGACATTTTCTGTATAGTCTAATGTTTGGCCTGTGTGGACTATTTCCTGTGCATTTGGG